>NW_027069492.1:217313-350037 GCF_002906115.3 Quercus suber | reverse complement strand
TAAGCATTTGCACGCCACACACTCACTACGCACTGATAAAAGTAAAAAATTATGGATTTCTATATTATATTTCTGAGGCTTGCTTTCATCTCACTGTACCTCTCTAATAGATTAATTAAACTATATTATTTAAAGTTAAAGGGCAGCCATACGAGGATGAGGTCATGAATCTCACTGAAGTGAAGTGCTAGGATTACACTGTGTTTGGTAAATGTTCAGTTCATGAGAAACGGGAAGGGAATCATCAATCATCACACATTATAGATGTTCGTTTATGACAACAAGGTATTTGGAAGATAGCATAGATTAAAAGATCTTTATAAGCTTACTGAGACTAATTACTTTAGTATTTGATAATTCAATCATCCTGTTGGTGACGTTATCAAAATCGAACCAGGCCTTAATATTGATCTTCTTTCTAAGACAAAAATTGAAAAATTTTCAACCCAAATATTTTCTATTTGAATTTTTTTCTTATATTAATACTATCATCTTTGATGAGATAATTATGAATAAAGATACCTCTCATCCTATCAAATAATTTGCATTTAGCCCTATTGTAATTGTAAGAAATTACTACTCACAATCAAAGCTGTGTGAACATATTTTTTCAAAATGAAGTATAATTAAGAGAGATTTAGCACACAAGTCTAATTTTAAACCCGCCCCCCCCCAGTATAAGGTGGCTAGCATGTGCGATGATGAGCCATGGTAGCTAGCTAGCCTCGTGAGGGTTGGACATGGGCATATATATATATATATATATATAGTGTAGTGATGAGTAATGGATTGACTACTTGTGTTGTGTGCAGGGCACGATAGGATAACCTAAATGTATATATTGGCATATTATTGGTTCATGTGGGAAAGAGCTATGGACGGTGGCAAATTATGCATGGCATGGCAAGACTGCCTATGGATGGTGATGTATTGTGGGGTTGCGTAGATTTGGAAGGTGACATTGACAATGGCCAAACCCTATACTTAGTGTGCATATATAGGCTATGGCTGTATTGTTTAGCACGCGTTTGGGTTGCCAGATGTACTTGCATGCCCTGTGGTAAGCTTGCATATAGGCAATAATACACATATATATGGAAAGCAAGTGGCAGGAGCAAGGTATGCCTGTCACAAGTTATCATGTCGAAATGGCCTTGATAATAATGTTCTATAGCAACATGGAAAAGCTAGCTCTAGAAAGACAGGAGCAGTTTATCCTAGAGGCAGTTCCCTAGCTAGCTAGAATGTGGTAGCAAATTTAGGTTTTTTTCTTTTCTTTTTTTAGTATAAAAATTAAGACATTGAAATTCTCAATTTTGTATGACAATTTCTTATCAGACTTTATACAATCTTATATTCAGAATGATACCAAACCCTCATAATTTTAATATATCAAAGACGTTCAAAAGAGATTGAATCAAGAATCTTCATATGGTATTAGTTTACTTAATTTGCACCTGGGGGTTTGGGAATATAGGATAATCTAGGTGAAAATGGCCCACTATTATCATTTAGCAAAAAAATTAGCAATTTACTACTGTTTTGGAAATATATAGCAATCAACCACCTTTTTGAAACTCGAGTTTGTAAAACTCGTATTTGCCATGAAACTCAAATTTTTTGGAAAAAATATATTTCAAATTTTCTGAAAATTTTTTTATGGTACTTGAGTTCATGAAACTCGAGTACCATAAAAAAATTTCAAAATTTTTCCATGATACTCTAGTTCATAGAACTTGAGTATCATGGAAAACTCGATTTCACCAAACTCAAATATCCAAAAAGTGATAAATCTCTACATATTTTCGAAACAACGGTAAATTGCAACATAGTTTGTTAAAAGATGTTATTTGACTATTTTCACCGGATAATCTATGATGATGCTAATAATGCGTTCCTTCCACGACACTGTCCTGCTGCCAAATCTGAGATTCTGGTTCAGAAATATTATTAGAGTCGTAGTTTGGTTTCCTTTCTAATACAACATTTGCCGTTATATATTCTCTATACAAGCTCACTACTAAGGATAGACTTGCTAGATCCTAGATGGGATCGTAGAGAGATGTGATTTGCTTTGTGTTTTCTTCTTCAGTGGGATTTAATCTAGGGACGGACCGCCTTTTGTTTAATTAATTTGCTTGTCCTTTCTCAATGGGAATATGTTCTTAGAATGAATTTGATTCGTTTTTCTTGTGGTCAATGGTCAATTGGTCATGTAATAGTAATTCTACTTTGATATAAAATTCTATCCACTTACTCTTATTATACTATACACACATGCACTCTCTACACACCCACAACAGACCCACATCACATTTTTCATAAAAAAAATTTGAAATAATATGTTATCTTTTCTTGCTAGACTGAAATAATATGTAATCTTTTTTTGCCAAACTGAAATACTATGTTATCTCTTATGTCGTCTTTGAAGTATTTTATTTGTCTTCAAGTAAAATAATACTTTATCTTTAACAGAAGTTGCTCATTCAAACAAACAATACATTAATTATATAACCTTATTAAATTAGTGATCGGTTATTAATTTATTGCGTGACAGTTTGATAGGGCCAAATGATTTTGGAATTGTATCTGTTTGTCTAGCTAGTTAATTCCCTTCAACAAAGTTCCATCTCGATGAAAGTCAATCCTTTGTCAGACTCAGATGGGGTGTTTGAGACCACTATTATTGGTCCCTATATGAAACTCCACCAACAACTCAAAGGAGCTCTAAAAATATACATAAATAATAATAACAGCCTTTATAAAGGAAATAACGGATTTCAAATTAAGAAAATCATAACTAGAGTAGAATAAGGAACTAATTTCGGTATGGAATTTTTTTGTTATTGATAATTCTATACTTACAACAGAATGAAAAATTTGAATCATAAATATCTCTCTTAGAAACACCAAAAAAATATCAAATAATTGAGCTAGAAGAGTTTTAACTCCAGTATCAAGCTTTAGTTGTTGTGATCTGATCCCTTGCTTAGGTATAATGGGCTTAGCTTATTTTAAGGTATAAGGTCATGCGGATTACGATTCCACTTTGTATGACCACATTGAATGAATCAAAAATATATATTTTTTTGTTAGTGACTTTCATCACTGTCTTCTAATAGTGAAAAAAAAAGGAACAAGAAGAAGACCTACAGTCTATCCAATCTTTTTCTCTGCCCACTTATTGTAGATTCCAACCACACTTGTAGGATATGCGTAGTAGTACTCAAGATCATGATCAATGTTATCCTTGGATTGGATCGGATAGGATGTGTTTGTTTCAATTGCGTGGACCACTAGCTAGTAAAATGCACTAGCTCTCTGATCGATTCACATGCATGCTTTGGAAACATTGACGTTCGATGGGGACTTTGTTGGATATTCCATCTTTAAGTGAGGATTTTGTGCTATATTTGTAACTCTCTCATTCGGCAATATCACTTTCACTTTACTACTAAATTCAACCCCATTTGAATTTGGAACTATTTTTAGCCCTATACAGGATTGAAGCCAGCGATGGGATTGATGAGTGTGTGATTTTTTTTTTTTTGGCTAAATAATACTCAAATTAATTCCACAAAAAGAGAGATACATCAAGCTTTGTGCCTAAGACCATCTCTAGCTAAGGTCCCTTAAATTTGCACCACAGTGAACAAATTGTAGACAAGACGAAATTAATTGGGTTAGGAATTAATATGTGAGGTTAGGAAATTTTGGGTTTACAAATTGTAGCCTTATATATTGTTGTGCGTATTGGGTGAAATAAATCTGTTTACACAAGGTTAAAGAAGAGAGAGAGAAGATAATATGACACAAGGGATTTACGTGGTTCGGCAATATGCCTACGTCCACGGGAGTCCATGCAATATTTCTTGAAACTTTGCATTTCTTCATCTACAAAAATCATGTAATTTCTTGTAACTTCCAAATGGTTTGATATTTAATTGTCAAGCCACTCTATTTGACAATTCAAGCTATTCTAACATATATATATATATATATAGCTTTCAATTCAACTTCTGGTTAAAAGCCATATGGTATTAAAAATTAACTGGGTTAAAAAAAAAAATGCCATATGGTAATCTTTTTCTCTATCCAAATGAATTACAAAAGTCAAAGTGATTGAACATGTATATCATGCCACTTTCAGGATCGCGCCCAAGGCATTTGAGCCCGAATGGTATGTATCTCTTGGGCCTTCATTGGGTGGCCATGATTGGAGCCCAAAAGACGCGTCTCTAAAATGTATGAAAATTTTCACACCACGTTTTTATCTATACCTATATATTAGAATTAAAGTACTCCCTTTAATTAGATGCGATAAAATCTCAACTTATATTCTATAAAGTCTATTTCTTATAATTTCTCTTTTTCATTTTTTTTTTCTTTTTTTGATCAGCTTTTTATCATCAAAAAAAAAAAAAAAAACACCAATAAGTTTTTGGATTTGCCTAAGATTTTGCCCAACCCACGGCTAAATGGTAAATGCCCTAAGTCTAAGCATAAAAGCCAGCTGCAAGTCAACACAGTAACAGTCAGCATAGGACCACAAAGATTGCAACGAATCTGATTTCATATGATCTTACTTGTCTCAATAAAATGCCCATTTCATTGCAACTAGGGGTGTTCACGGTACGATTTTGGACTATTTTTAGCATTGCATTTTGCAGTATGATTTAGCCAAAATCATAACTGCACTGCACTTTATTTTTGCAGTCACATATGCAGTGTGGTTTGGAGTTTAGTCAAAACCATAATCGCACCGCACCTCATTTTTGCGGTCACATATGCGGTGCGGTGTATAAAATGCAATTTGAATGGTTTGAAGTCGGTATATTTTTCAAATTTCAAGCTTTTCCTACCCAACCCAAAACTACTTTTTCCCTTTATTTTGGGCTAAGTTTTAAACTATTGAGTTAGTTTTTCTTTATTTTGGACTGACTTTTCTAGTCAACACTTGCTTAGGTTATTAAACTTTTTTTTTTTGAAAAATAGGGTTATTATACTATTAATAATATATTTAATATTAAAAATAAATAAATATATTAATATATAGAGAGGGTGCAATGTGGTACGGTTTGTGCAGTTTTCTTATTATAAAACCACAAAACGCACTGCACCATGCGGTGCAATACACTGTTATTTGCAATGCAGTGTGGTTATGCCATCTTGCGAGAGGTTTTGGTATGGTTTTTGTGATCTATGCGGTTTAGTGAACACGCCTACTTGCAGCTTATCTAGCTTTAAAATATAAATGAGAAATAAAATTAGCTAATCGCTTTTTCGCTAAAAGTACTTTAAAATTTTAATAAAATAAAAAGCTGTATATGCAATTGCAATTATATTTTAATACTTCAATATAAAAAATAGCTTAAAATGAGAAAATCAAATGTTTAACATAATAATTTATTAAGAAAAATAATAATAACAACAAATTGTTTTGAATATAATTTTTTTATCAAAGAAGATAATATTTCAACATGATCATCAACTAGATTTATCTCGGGGCGGGGGGGGGGGGTGTGGTGTGGGGGACTATGATATTACTGGTAACTACAACAATTAACAAACTGAGTCCAAATATGTATCAATCCCACATATTGATTTTGTGATTTTGTTAAACTACTTTCATCTTAGGCTTATTTAAAGAAGAAATCACATGTGCTACACAGATTTTAAACCCGGACCGTTCAAAGAAGCAGTAAAGAAAGATATTCAAGATTTTTCAGGTTAGAGCAGGGTTCGATCGAGATGGAACCGTGATGATGTCATAATTAATTTTTTAGTAATTAATTAAAACAAAAATAAATATATTAAATTTATAAATATTAAAGAAATTGACTAAAAAATATGAAAAAAATTAAAATAACTTTAAGATGAATTTTTCAATATTTATAAGGTTAATAGAAAATAATAAATACATAAACAAGCATTAAAAAAAATTAATAATCCTTCAAGTAGAAAGCATTTTAATCTAAAATAAATTATCATTTTCATATAAATTCATAAATACCACTTTCACCTTCAACTTCAAAAGTACAATTCTTATTCACAAATAAATTTAGTAAATAAAATTTAATGATATGTTTAATGAGAGAGATGAGAGATGGTTGACATAAAAAAAATGAAACAATATTAATCATTTAGAAAGTAATATATATATATATATATATTGTAAGGACGCAATTTGAGTTCTAAGCCCAAAAGTAAAAGGATCTAGGCCCAAAGAGCCTAACACAATGAATTTGTAAAGAGTGTGTTGGAAAATTAGGCTCTAATGAGTTAGGTAGCAATTATAATGGATCCAAATGACAATAAAGTAAAAATAGATTGGTTTTATTTAAAGAAATTCATCCTCGGCACAGTCTAAGGAGATCAGTTCTTGTATATAATTCTTGAAATTAATTACAAGTAAAGCTCTTATTGCTATAGTATTTTTCTCTCAATTCTCTAATCCCTTTCTCTCAGGGCCTCCCTTCTATTTTATACTATCTTCCTCCTTTCATCTCTGCCTTCCTCGTGTAGATTAGATTGTTAGTGTTGATCCTTGTCACATCAGTACCTTCCTGAAATTTTTGGGGAGTAGCTGTAAGGCTGAAAATTATTGTTCAGGTATCACTTCTTTATTGATGCGGCCAGAGATTTAGCTGCAGAGCATTCAATGCAGTGGTAGCAGCTTTCCCTTAGATATTTCATAGCCTCCCTCTGTCCTATTCCTTCTTGATACTTATCCTCATCAGTAGAATTGTCCGGAACGTTGCTCTTGATGGCAAACTGCACCTTATGACCTCGGTTTTGCTTAGCCGAGGAAGCATTGCTCCTCGGATCGCCCTCTTGGACAATCATGACCAGACCTCCCCTCTTCATTTACTAACACAAATTCTTATGACAGTGTTTATCCGTCCTCAGACTATTAAATTTCCTCGAATTGGGCCCTCGGCCCAATATATATAAATATATACTACTGGGCCTATCACCCTTACAATAGCCCCTCGAAATTCTCCTCTCTGGCTCCTCGAGAAGAAAGGAGGATTTCGATATCACTACAATTGCCCCACTCTTATTCTCCAACGCATGCTCCTGACACTTCGACATCCGAGACGTGCCTTCATTAAATTTCTACGGCTCCATGTTCCCCACGTTCTACTGTGCGATGTGGATCCAACGGCTAAGGATTCCATTGGAACTCGAGCAGGAATTTTTCCATTGTCTCTCTCTCTCTCTCTCTTTCATATAAATACCGCTCAAACGCTCCATTCACTCCACTTTTGCACTCATTCACTTCACTTGCGCACTTATTCAACTCATTCGTGCCTTCATAAATATCAAGAGCCAATCCGAGGAGAGTTTTCTTCTTTGCATAAGTCTTTATAAACCTTTCTATTTACTTTTCCTTCTACTTTTCTTTTCTCTGTACCCTTTTCTCCTCGGGTTTCTCAATTTCCCCTTTACCATCTTAGTACCCCTCAACCCTCCTTCAAGTATGGGTACATTCACCTATTTAGTAGACTTAGAAGAAGGTATAGAGAGCTTTAAAGCTCAGTATAGGATCCCGCCAGGAGTCTCCATTAGGTATTGTAAGGAAGGGACCTGGCACACCAATAGGCAAGAGGAAGAAGTGGTAATCCCAATGATTGCCTTCTTAGAGGGAGGGATGAGAATCCCCATGGGCAAAGTTACTAGGGATTACCTTAGGGTGCACAGATTAGCCCCCACCCAATGTGTCCCAAACATTTTTAGAATTTTAGGTAGCATAGATGCCCTAAATGAGAAAATGGGCCTAAACCCACCACGACGTCAACTAGGTCTATAACCTTCACCACTTAAAGGGACAGGGATACTACCTTAAAACTAGGTATCCCGAGGTTAGACTCATTTCATGCCTCCCTGACTCCAACAAAGGCATGAACAAAGATTTCTTAATCGTTTCAGGAGAGTGGCACGATGGCCTCCCTTGCTCGACGAGAGAGGGGAAACCAGGTGGGGTTTTTAGGTCTAGGTTCACTACTTCAAAGTCATCCTATTTTCACTTTCACACACTCTGCACTTATTTTTCTCTGTGTGTGTTAGTAATTGATTTTTCCTTTGATTTGTGTCATTTCCTTTGATTTGTGTCATTTACTTTTCTGACGGTGCTTTTTTGTTTGTTTTCTCAATGGTTTTGCAGATACGAATGCCGCCATTTGAAACTTCAGTCTCGTTAACTAGCAGAGTTTAGACAAAATCCTTAAAGCTGAGGCATTCATCCATAGCGACGGTTAACTGCGAGCAGCACATTTAATCCTCGGCTACATCCCCCTCTCATCAAGCTTCTAGGCACTGAAGTGCGTGATCAAAGCAAGGGACCCATGCTTGCACCAGATAAGCATTACTGCCCTTGGTTTCCTCACCACCAACCATATTCTAGATGGTGTACTTCAAGTAACTCTGCCACTTCAGTATATAAGCGGAGAGGCCACCCCTTCCTATCCTACTATCAAAGAAGAAGAAGAAGAAAAAGAATAGGAGATAGTAAACGTCTAGGATTCGGAGGATGACTACGAGGTTTTCAACCAGCCTCAATTCCCAGAAATCCCAACTGGTGACTTCAGCCATCTCCTTCTAGCCCAAGTCAGTCATAACTAGGAAGCTACTAATATACTAGACGCCATGGGGATACAACGCAAGCCAAGGTCAAGTCTCCAAGAGCTGTTGGAGTCCCAATCCGAGGGAAATGTGCCGGGAAAGTAGCCCAAACCAAGCTTCCCACCCCCCACCCACCTAATTCCTCCGATCTGATCCTGCTGACCATAAGAGGAATAGGGAGTAAAAGGATAAAGAAGTGGTGGAAGCAGGAAAAAGCCACCCCTCCCAGGAGGTTAAGCCCTAAAAGGGGGCCAAACAGGCCAGAGTCAAGCAAATGAGGTCTTCCAATGAAGGTGAGAGGAGGGATGACTTGCAAGCTACCGTCCCAGCTTGGGCCCCACCTTTGGTGCTGGATGGAGCTCCTCTCCCTAGTGATGCCTCCATCCGAGATTTCCAACAGGGTAAGGCTGGGTATGTGGTCCATGCCATAGAGCAATCCCTGTTGTTGCCCAATGACATGGCTAACCACAAGTCTATGAGGAAACATGAGGTGTTTCTCGGCCTGAAAAAGGACCTCACCATGGTAAGTACCTTATTCTTAGTTTTTTTTTTATTTTTTTATTATTTTTTTTAACTAAATTTCTTTCCCCTCCTAGGCCATCCAAGCCACGTTCAGGGCTGAGGAGATGGTGAACAACTCGCACTGGATGATGAAGAAGGAAGAAGGAAGGCGCATTGCAGTCGTTGACGCCTTCAATGTGGTCAAAAAATGGGTGCAGGAGCTGAAAAACAAGCTGGTTGAGGAGGACTGGGACAAGAAGAGTGCTAAAGTTTCCTTGGAAGGGGCTGAAAGGCAAGCTAAGGGTCAACGAAGGCAACTTCGCTAGATCGAAGACTAGCTAGCAGCTGCCAAGGAGCAAATTGCGGCCTTAAAAAAGAAATTAGAGGAGGCCGAGAAGGCCAGGGACCAGGTCGAGCAGAACGACTATGACGTAGGGGTGGTAGAGACCAAGGAGATCCTCAGGGCTGAGGTCTTGGAGGTATGTAAAAACTACTGCCTCTAGTTGTGGAATGTGGCCCTTAACCAAGTTAGGGTTGAGGCCTCTTCTAAACTTAGGAAGGCAAAGAGTGTATTCTACCCTCCTACCATTCATGCACCAGCCTCTACTAGCTCCAAGGCAGACACCCCTTCCGAGGTGGAAGAGCTTGAGAAGGACAGCCCAGATAAGGTCCCTCTCTCTACTGGCAGCCCTTCAAAAGAGGCCGAGCAGCTTAAGGTTGTTGAAAAAGAGGCAGACATGACTAAAGGAGTGGCCCCTGATGCCACCAAGCCCCCAGTTGTTCCTTAAGATCCACTCAAAGAGAAAGTGGTACCTCCCAGGATGGAGATTATTCTTGCAACTCTTCCAGTGCCTGCTAAAGGTGACCTTAAAGGTAAAGACCAAGGATCCTCGGAGGTAGCACTCTCCCAGTCTGCTAAGGCCCCCCCAAAGGATAAGATTGTAATAAAAAAGAAGTAGTTTAGAGCAGCTTTCTTTTTTTCTTTTTTTTCTTTTTTTCTTTTTAACTGTTGCTTTTATTTTCAAAGTTTGTAATTAAGTTCCCCTTTTGTAACCACTTTGCCTTTTTCTAAGGATTAAAGTAATGAAAATTATGAACATTTCCTTTATTCTTGTGACATTCATACAAGTCTTGATATGGTTTCTATCTTATTTAGCATTTATCCAATATGAAAATGAGACACAATTTTACTTAGCTATCTATTTAAATGATAATGTGTTTGAAATATAAACAAAGTATATCATTTACTCCAAAAACATACACAATGATAGAGTATCCATACATGTTTGACTCCTCTTAATCCCCCACTTATTAGTAGATCTAAAGAACTGGAAGGACAATCAATTCTTAAACAGTTAATAGATATACTTGATATACTTACAAATGCTTTAAGTGATACCCATGAATGTCCATTTGCTCAAGTAACTATCATGAAGGTCTCTGCCATTCAGCATAGCTGGTTCTATTTAATACTTAAACTAATAATAGAAAGTAGCACGTGGTTCGAAGAGCCAAACATGACTAAGATTTTGTTTAACACTTAGGAAAATAATGTGAAGTATTAATTTACCCAATGTATATGGTCCGAATAGCCCTACATAACTAAAGTTCTGTTTAATACTTAGAAAAATGATGTGAAATATTAATTACCCAAAACATGTAGTTCAAGGAGCCAAGCATATCTAAGGTTTTGTTTAACACTTCGAAAAATAATAGGAAGTATTAATTTACCCAAAGTATATGGTCCGAAGAACCAGGCATAACTAAGGTTTTGTTTAACACTTAGAAAGATGTCAAGAAGTATTAATTTACCTAAAACATATGGTTCGAGGAGTCAGACATAACTAAGGTTCTGTTTAAAACTTAGAAAGATGTCATGAAGTATTAATTTACCCAAAACATGTGGTCCAAGAGCTAGGCATGTGTAAGGTTCGGTTTAACACTTAGAAAAATAATATGAAGTATTAATTTACTCAAAGCATATGTTTCAAGGAGCCAGGCATAACTAAATTCTATTTAACACTTAAGGTTTTATTTAACACTTAGAAAGATGTCAGGAAGTATTAATTTACTCAGAGCATGTGGTCCGAGGAGCCAGGCATAACTAAGGTTTTGTTTAATACTTAGAAAAATTATTGAAAATATCAATTTACCTAAGGTATATGGTCCAAGGAGCCAGATATGACCAAGGTTCTGTTTGATATTCAAATAAATAATAGGAAGTATAACGCATAATGTAATAAATGAAAATATGGCAGAGAAAACTTTCATTAATAATAATACCTTCTCAGGTTGTTTACATTTCAGGGGCGTAGTACAACATTTTCATCTAGATCTTCAAGATAATATGCACATATTCCAGCCATCGAGGTGATGCGATATGATTCTACCCAATTGAGCCCTAACTTTCTCCATGCTGGGTTCTTTACAGTACCCAAAACATTTCTTAATACCAAGTCTCCAGGCGCTAATGGCCTTAGCTTCACGTTGGCATCATACCCTTACTTGAGCTTGTGTTGATAATACGACAATTGGACCATAACATTTTCTCCTCTTTCTTCAATTAAGTCTAAGCTCTTCCCTAATAGTCCATCATTGTTGCTCGGAGTGAAAGAACTCGTTCTCAGTGTTGGGAATCTAGTCTCCATAAGAATAACAACCTCAGCTCCATAAGTCATTGAAAAGGGTGACTCCCTTGTTGACCTATGAGGTGTGGTCCGATATGTCCAAAGGATGTGTGACAACTCTTTTACCTATTTCTCCTTCGCATCATCCAATCTCTTCTTGAGTCTATTCACTATAATCTTATTGACAGCCTCGACCTGTCCATTCCCTTATGGATAAGCTAGGGTGGAATACTTATTCGTAATTCCCAAGTCACAACAGTACCTCTTGGAGGCTTTGTTATCAAACTAAAAATCATTGTCCGAGATAAAGGTATCGAGGATCCCAAACCGAGTGACAATATATTTCTAAACAAATCTCTTAGCATCTACGTCCTTGATATTTGCCAATGGTTCAGCTTCAACCCACTTGGTGAAGTGATCCATGCCGACCAGCAACCATCTCTTATTCCCTGCTGTCTTAGGGAAAGGTCCTACAATATCCACGCCTTATTGAGCAAATGGCCAAGGACTGGATAGAGGATTAAGGACTCCCCATGGTTGGTGAATGTTTGGTGCAAATTTTTGGCATTGGTCACACTTCTTCACATATTCTTGTGCTTCCTTCTACATGTTCAGCCGCCAGTATCCCTGAGTGAGGGCTCTGTAAGACAAAGACATGCCTTCTGTGTGGCTTTCACAAATCCCTTCATGTAATTCCTCAAGTAGTTGTACTATGGAGTCCATCTAGAGAGGTCCCACCCTAATTTGATGGATATGGACCAACTCTTTCTTCATCTCAGTAAGCTTATACAAGTCTTCATTAAGGATAACCCGAGGTAAGCCTTGTGTTAAGGAGGTTACAAAAGTGGCCAGAGAATCAACGTGTGTTTTTCCACTCCTAGGGATATGCAGCAAGTTGAAAAACTTAAACCCTAATTGCAAGTGCCTAACCTGATTTAAATACTCTTGCATTCTCCCATCCCTGGCCTCTAACTCTCCGTTCACCTGGCCTACGATCAACCTTGAATCTGAGAATATCTCCACTGTCTTTCCTCCCATTTTCTGAACCATGGTCATCTCGACCAATAGAGCCTCATGCTTAGCCTCATTGTTTATGGCTGAGAAGCCCAGTTTTAAGGATTTCTCAATAGTGATCTTCTTAGGAGATATTAAAACTAATCCCACTCCAAATCCCCTTTGATTCGTCGCACCATCGACATATACCCTCTAGGATAAAGATTCTTGCAAGGAGACCATGCAAACTAATTTTCCATCCATACCCTGCTTCTCTACCTCTTCTTCTAATGGAGATTCAGTAAACCCGGCCATCAAATCTGTGAGGACCTGGCCCTTGATAAAGGTGCAAGGCACATACTTGATATCAAAAACCCCTAGGATTGTACCCCACTTGGCAATCCTCCTTGTGAAATTAGCACTCCGAAGTAATGATCGAAGCGGAAGTTAGGTTAAAACAACAATTGTATAGGATTGGAAGTAGTGAAGGAGTTTACGTGTAGCATGTACCACTGCCAAAATGGCCTTCTCCAATGGTAGATATCAAATTTCTACTTCATGCAACAACTTGCTTACATAGTAAACTAGCCTTTACACACCATTGTCAATTTGTATTAGCACCAAGCTTATAGCATGGGAAGCCACAGCAATGTAAGCAAACAAGATCTCATCCACCTCGAGCCTAGACATGATAGGTGGCCAAAAAATGTATTATTTAAGCTGATGGAAGGCCAACGCATACTCATCGGTCCACTCAAATCCCTTTCACTTATTCAACAGCTAGAAGAAGGGTTTACATCTGTCCGCTGACCGAGAGATAAACTGATTCATGGCAGCAGTCATTCCAGTTAGCTTCTGGACTTCTTTAGGATTTCGATGTGGTTGTAGACTGTTAATTGCCTTAACCTAATCCGGGTTGACCTCAATTCCATGATGAGTGACCATATAACCTAGAAATTTGCTTGATCCCAAGCCGAAGGAGCACTTGGAAGTATTAAGGCGCAGTTTATATTTTCTCAGTATTTCAAAAATATCCTCGAGGTCTACCACATGTTCGAACACCACCTTACTCTTTACCACCATATCATCTATATAAACCTCAATATGCTTGCCCAATTGTGGCTCAAACATCCTAGTCATCATCCTCTGATAAGTAGACCCTGCATTCTTTAAACCAAAAGGTATCACATTGTACTGGTAATTTCCAGTAGGAGTCCCACGGCTAGTGGTACTTGATGGTATCCTTGGAAGGCATCTAAAAAGATCATCTGAGGATGGCCTACAATTGCATCCACTAGCTGGTCTATCTAAGACATAAGGAAATGGTCTTTTAGACAGGCCTTATTCAAATCTGTGAAGCCCACATACACTCGTCACTTCCCATTTTTCTTTTTCACCACTACAATATTGGCTAGCCACTTAGGGTAAAACACCTCTTTAATAGCCCCAACCTATTTAAGTTTTATCACCTCTTCTTTGACAGCATCAGAATTGTCTTTAGATGAACACCGAGATGGTTGCTTTTTGAGGGTGACGGATGGATTGACATTCAAATGATGACAGATGAAGTTCGGATCCACCCAAGGAGATTCATAAGCACTCTATGCGAACACGTCAATATTCCTTCTGAGAAATTCTATCATCTCTTCCTCCTCCTAAGGAGGCAGCTAAGCTCCGACCTAAAAAACTTTTCTGAATCATCATCTACAACAATATTCTCTAAATCTTCACACTTCACCCCCTCAACTGTCTCATCCACGGGTAACACCAGAGTCCTTAATTTCTATAAACCCCTATCAGTAGAGGCTGAGGATTCGGTTTTAGGCTAATGCATATTTGCAGCCACCAAGCACTGCCTAGCCACGAACTGGCTCCCAACCAGCTCTTCAATCTGATCCTCGGATGGATATTTCACATTCAAGTGGAGGGTGGAAGAAACAGCCCCCAGGGCATGAAGCCAAGGTCGTGCTACAATGGCTGTGTATGGAGAATAAGCATCCATCACAATAAAATTCACCTCTACTATCTCTGAGCCTACCCGCATAAGTAGTCTAATCTGACCTTTTGGAATAACAACCTTCCCATCAAAGCCCAACAGAGGTGAATCATAACCTGTCAAATCCTCCGGTTTCAAGTTTAGTCCCTTGTACAAATCAGGATACATAATCTCTGCCCCGCTAGATCCACCAACATCCTCTTCACATCATACCCATTATCCTGAGGCTGACTACTAGGGCGTCATCATGTGGTTGTATGGTTCCAACCTTATCCTCATTCAAGAAGCTCAACGTTGGTCGAATCTCTATCCTAGCCCTCTTCGGCTTATGGCTAGAGTGCTCAAGAAGTGGCGAGCTACTGACATCACCCTGGACGGATGAGAACCAATCCTCCTCGGAGCAGCGAGGATGACATTAATGTGCCTAAAAGGGCTCTTGAAAAAGCATCTCTCCGAGGTACCAATCCTGCCTGGCCCCTTTGCCTACTAGGATGATACAAAAATTGCTTTAACCTCCCTTCTCGGACCAGTTACTCCAAGTGATTTCACAAAGTTCTACAATCCTCTGTGGTGTGCCCTCGGTCCTAGTAGTATTGGCAATGAAGGCTTTGATTGCACTTCATGGGGTCACCTCTCATCTTATTTGGCCATTTAAAGAATGATTCGTTCTTGATTTTCTCCAAGACTTGGTGTATTGGTTCTCGAAACACCGTATTAACCATTTGAGTAGTGGTAGACCCCGATTACCCAGCAAAGTCTCTCCAGGGCCGATTATTGTTGTATCAGTCCAACCTAAAATCCCTCCTCTCTTGAGGAATAACCTTAGCCTTCCCCTTCCCTTGTTGTTGGTCTTCATCGACCCGTTTATACTTATCCATTCGGTCCATGAGTTGATGTACATTGCTAGCAAGTTTCCCAGTCAAAGACTTCCTCAAACCATGCTCGGCAGGTAAGTCGACCTTGAAAGTTCTTATGGCCACATCATCAAAGTCACCATCTATCTCATTGAACATCTCACAGTATCTGTCAGAGTACGTTTTCAAGATCTCTCCTTCTCGCATGGTTATAGACAGCAGGGAATCTAAGGGTCGAGGAACCCTAATGCATGTGATAAAGCAAGATTCAAATGCTCGGGTAAGTTCCCTAAAGGAATCTATAGAACCTGCTCTCAGGCCATCAAATCATCTTATTGCCACAGGCCCAGACTGGACGGGAACACCTTGCACATCAAGGCCCCATTTCTGGAGTGGACAACCATTCTTTGGTTGAAGTGACTTACATGCTCTATAGGGTCTGTTCGACCATTGTATATGGTGAACGTTGGCTGAGTAAATCGCCAAGAAATTTTTCCTCCTTCAATTTTACGTGTGAAAGGCGACCTAGAAATTTGGTTTAACGCCTTGCTCATAGCGTCATTTCCTAGGCCTTTGTGAGACGGGCTTCCATTCCTACATTCACGGTGGTAATCCTCATTATACGAGAAGGATTCACTGGAGGGAGTTCTTGACCTGAGTCTGTAGTTACCATCCCCTTCATCACCAGAAGAAAAATCAGAGTTTGAGAGAGTTTGCCTTCGCCATTCACGGTGCAACTTCCTCTTTAAATGATCAATCTCCAGTTGCATAGCTCTAGTGTTTTCCTCATGAGAGACACGACTCCTACTTCGAGAGTGGCTCCTACTAGTATGGGTGGTATGCACACTAACTTCTCGGTCCCTTGTCTGCTTAAGATTGAGAAAATGATCTTAACATTAGGACCCCATGGATTCCTTGCGGTTTGGACCTAAACCTACCATAATTGACCGTTACACTCACTACAACACAAGAAATTCCCACAGATAAGGATGCAATTTGAGTCTTAAGCCCAAAAGGTAAACGGATCTAGGCCTAAAAAGCCCAATACAATGAGATTGTAGAGAATGGATTGGAAAACTAGGCTCTAATGAGTTGAGTAGCAATTTTAGTGGATCCAAATGACAATAAAGTAAAAATAGACTAGTTTTATCTAAAGAAATTCATCATCGGCACAGTCCGAGGAGATTAGTTCTTGTATATAATTCTTCAAAATTGATTACAAGTACAGCTCTTATTGCTACAGTATTTCTCTCTTAATTGTCCGATCCCTTTCTCTCAAGGCCTCCCTTCTATTTTATACTATCTTCCTCCTTTCATCTCTGCCCTCCATGTGTAGATTAGATTATTGGTGTTGATCTTTGTCACATTAGCACCTTCCTGAAGTCTTTGGGGAGTAGTTGTAAGGCTAAAAACTATTGTTCAGGTATCACTTTCTCATTAATGCAGCCAGAGAGTTAGCTGCAGAGCATTCAATGCGGTGGTAGTAGCTTTCCCTTAGATATTTCATAACCTCCCTTTGTCCTATTCCTTCTTGATACTTATCCTCATCAGTGGAATTATTCGGAATGTTGTTCTTGATGGCAAACCGCACCTTATGACCTCGGCTTTGCTCAGCCGAGGAAGCATTCCTCCTCGGACCG
Source organism: Quercus suber (assembly GCF_002906115.3). Classification (NCBI taxonomy): domain Eukaryota; kingdom Viridiplantae; phylum Streptophyta; class Magnoliopsida; order Fagales; family Fagaceae; genus Quercus; species Quercus suber. The sequence continues at coordinate 332,801 of NW_027069492.1, read as the reverse complement.
CCCTCTTGAACAATCATGATCAGACCTCCCCTCTTCACTCACTAACACGGATTCTTATGATAGTGTTCACCCGTCCTCGGACTACTTAATGTCCTTGGATTGGGCTCCCGGCCCAATATATACATAAATATATACCACCGGGCTTATCACCCCTATATATATATATATATATATAGAATAGTTCAATATCAGTCACAAGAAAAATGATTGGTCTATTGAGAGTCCAAATCTTCTGTCTCACTTTTTATGTTCCACTCTATACTCCACCAATAAAAACTTGCTATGTGTTCATCTAATTAATTAAATACTACTATTAATTAATAATAATAGTATTAATAAGTCAATAATGATAGTATTTAATTAATTAAGTGAACATGTGGTAAGTTTTTATTGGTGGAGTATAGAGTGGAATAAGAAAAGTGGGACAGAAGATTTGTACTCGTCTATTAGTTAGCTTATGTGCTCAAAAAATCAGCTTAATAGCCATTTCAGCCCATGCCTTCTTTCTTTGATTTTTATCGAAATAAAAAAAACTTTCGGTGCTAGTGGTTCATTGTTCAACTTTGGTTTTAAGGGGTCCATTGAATTTATTAAAATACACGATTTCTGCACTTAAAAACCAGCTTAACATGAGTAACTTGATTGGAGCAAATGGTTCAATTCAGGTCTAAAAACCATGGTGCCACATCATCATAATAACCTCCTCTATTACTCTCACACATACCATTGTGTCATATCTACAAAACTCTTTTCTTGTATCCTTATCGTCATACATTCTAACAAAATTATGAAGAACAATTATAGCAACGGTAATGAATTTTTGTCTACGTTTCTAAATACCAAAATTTTCTTATTAATAGCAAAATAGATGAATGGACATAATTAAAATTTTCCTCTAGCTTTGTTGGTCTCAAACCTTGTTGAAATCAGAGGGGTAGTACCTCGCCCCCTAAATGGTACAAGGATCCCTTTCTTCATAAGGTCCCTTGAATCAACAAAACAAAATTTCCTACAAACAAACACGCCTTAAATATGCATCGGGTTGGTTGCAAATATCATTATAGCACCTAACATTAATTAAACGTATTGTGTCTATCAATAGGATAAGAAGTAATGTATTATTGTCCCTTGTACATGGGAGTCAATAGGAAACTCGTGCTGAGTAATCCTACAGGACATGCAAATGAGCACTAAATTATTAACAAGAAAAAAATGTCATTTCATAAAAAAAGAAGAGAGAGAGATTCAAAAAAAAAATGTAAATCGTGTACAATGATTATTAGCAAATTTTCACTACCTATTTGGAACCTACAAACAGTAGTAGTCAGCTAAATGCTAATGTCAAACGTACGCTTAAAGCATTCACCTACCCAAAAAAAAGCAGTCATATTGACTTCTGCACAATTTTCTTTCTTCTATGCGATAAGAACTTACATTTTGTACGGATTATCTATTTATTACTCTATTTTATTAAAATATTACTTTTTTTTTTCTTTTTTAATTTCTCCCAAATGATCTCATTCTCCTTCAATTTCTACCACTCTCCCCACCAAAAAATATTTTCCACTCCCAAAGCCACGCATAACCAAAGCCTAGGTGAATAATAGAGAATTTTGTGTTGGTATCTTTGCCTCACTCAGATTTCTAGAATTCTTAGTGCATCCGATGATACGTCTTCAGATTTGAACAACTCAATCCTGATTTGTAACCCAAAGGATCCAAATTGAACAACATTGATATCGGCTCTTGAATCTCTTGAAAGAGAAAGATTGAGATAAAATTCTTTAAGGGCTTTCTTAAACACACAACTTTGTTATGTTCTTTGTACAAACACATGCACGTTGAGATGCTTATATAGTTATGGTGTTAACATTCCCTTTAAGGTATTGGAAGCTATTAAGATTTAGTCCTCAAGAACCCGGAGGACAAAGGCAAGGTAGCAAGGCCCCAAAGACCGGCCGTAACACTCTCACCCAAGTAACACTCGATGTGGTCCAGGTATATCAGGCTATCAGCTCCACTCTGGTAAGGAAATACAGATCAGTATAGCTCCAATTAGCCTCAGAGGCAGAACTAGGATTTTTTGTTTGGGAAGGGGGCCAAATTTTGGTATTAATATATTAGTTTCAAGTCAAGATAAACCATCATATACATGCGTTAACGTACATACACAAATATAAACATTAATATTTTAATGCTAGAGTAGATCATAATTTATAAATATATTGTATATAAAATTAACAACTTTCAAATATGAATATTCGCAAGATAATTTTTTAGGGAAACTTATCATCTTTTAAACTCCAATGAGTATACAAAAGCTATTTAGTTTGATATTAAACATGTACAGAAAACGAATTAGAGAAAACAAAAATTACATTGTCTCTATAACTACTAGACCAATTAACAAATTCTATTGGTTTTTAAGAGTATTATTACATTAACTCAAACATTGGGCTTGGAGGGGGGAGGGGGGGCAACTTCTATTTTTGTAGCTAAATATTTAAAGTTTTAATAAAAAAAAAAAAAAAAAAAAAAAAACAAGATGAAAACAACACATTTCCAAGTCACATTTAGAGTCCACACTTAAATGGTGCAGTAAGTATTTTACCCATATGGTTGCCTTACATAAAAGTTGTCCAATTGACCCCACATTCGAGCATATAACCAAAAATTGAAGACATTAGATCTGCAATCCGCTTGTATAATGGGTGTCCCCACAGAGTTTTGGTTTGAACTGTATTACACAAATGGGATTCTAACACATGCCTGTTTTGCTACTCCAAGGGCAACACCTAACTGCTCTACCCACCAACAGCACACTTAATTGAATAAAGAACAATAATCTTACAACACAACTCAAATATAATCTTAGTTTATGACAAACAGCAACTACTCACTGCATCTAATCTCTGCCTATGCCAGAACAAGATCCTGGTAAAGCCAAACTAAGCCATAAAGAGGGAAATTTCTAACTCCTTAAAACACACTAAAGATCCAAATGCTAAAGTAAATTAACAGGCTAAGCAAATATTAAAACACAATGAACACCTATCTAGATCAAACTATAGATCAAACTAAAGCAGATGATAACAAACACTGCATAAGTAAGCTATAGTCTAATAGACTACATAACATGCTAAAATGAAATTAAACTAAAATATGACAGCCATAGTAGACACCAAGCACTACTCTGAAGCAATCTATAAGTTTGTCTAAACCATACAATAGAAGAAAGTCTAATAAAAACTCTTCCAATCCTTCAAAGCTTCCCCACTAGTTGTAATAGCCTTTAGTAGTTGTGAGAAAGTGCCTATGAATGCAGGAGAAACAAAACTAGAGGAGCCTGTGTGAAACTTCTAGGGCAAGGATTAAGCAACTGCATGAAAAACTCTTCATTTCTACGTCGCATAGGGAAGATACTAGTGCCTTTCAATTCTACCTCGCATAGGGATGGTAGCGACTAGTGCCACTATAGCCTCCCCTTCCATACAGCCCACCTGCACCACCATAACTAGCGCCAGGCCCGGAGTCATAACCAGCACCATAGCCTGAACTTCCATAACTTCCATAGCCTTCACTCCCTCGACCATATCCACCTAAACCACTTCCGTAACTGCCACCAAAACCGCCACCATAGGGTGCAAAGCGACTAGAATAACCAAGTGAAGATTCACTACGGTAGCCACCTAAGCTACTGGCTCCAAAACCCCCATAACCACCACCATATTCGCCACTACCACTGCCATAACCATATCCACCACCAAGCCTACTGCCAAGACCTCCTGGAGTCCTATAGGGACCTGGACCAAACCCTCCATCAAAACCTCCATAAGAACTGCCAAAACCACCAAAGCCATCATTGAAAGAACGAGACCTAGAGTTGCTACCATATGCTGGAGCAGGTGGTGGGTTAGAGGCTTTCTTTGGTTCAGCTTTCTTGATCTCCACCTACAACAAAGCAACTTAGTTAACCTAGGTTCTGCTGCATAAACTAAACTGATAGCCCTTTCCTGAGAAGATCTATACCTGTAACAACCTCCATCTAAAATTAGTAACAAATGACTACAATATTTTCTTTGGTAGAAAATAAAATTAGAAGCAAATTACTAAAATGGTCTTTGATCAAATACCTCAAAACAGAGGACATTATTACCCTTAAAATGTAAGTCACTAGTATAAATGGAGAATGCAATGATGCATGCTCCACGATAAAGAGGAATTGGTTTACATGCTGATTTCTTTGTGCACACTTAAACAAGCTCACCTGGGTACCCGCCATATCAATCATATTTCCCTTCGTTAACATTTCATCTACAACTTCATCATTGTCAAAAATAACGAATCCAAAACCTCGGGAACGATGAGTTTCATGATCACGTATGATCTGGTGTTCCACCACCTTCCCATACTTGGAAAAGAAATTCTTCAACTCATCTGAAGACAAAACACCAAATGCATCAAACTTCAAAACAAGTAGACAACAATCCCAAACAAGACCAAAAACAACATAACTTAAAAAGCCCTACCTTCAGTGACGGATGATGGAATCCCACCAACAAATATCTTCTTTGTTTTGAAATCCTTTGACTGCCCTTGGCCTTTGGGAATGGTCCTCTTTATCTCAACCTGCTCCAAATTAACTTGATTAGTGAAACTCAAATTTTCTTATAAAAATCTACACATCATATCCAATACACGCAAGTCAGACATCATGTATGGCATACAGGGTAGTGTTTACATGAGTTATATTATAGACAATAAATTCCAAGATCCAGTTTATAGAGGACTAACACATCTCTTTAACTCTATATAAAATGATGCATAGAATACAGGAGGTAATTTTCTTCTAAGAGAGAGAAAGGAGGTAAGAATTTAAGTTATCTGTGTTGTGCATTGAAGTATCATGAAATCTACATATTTCCATGCAACAAATGAAAATTTCCTGCATGTTACCACCTAATACAGTTAATAAATAGGACTTTAGCAGATCAGATATATAACTAATACCAAATTCCCAGCTGTGTGCAGTTTCTAAGGAATCAGGCAAGATATAAGATGAGACTCAGAATTTTTTAAATGACAAATACTTTTGAATCCACCAAATTATTTAGCATCCTAAAACTTTGAACCTATGTTGCACGGACACTGACACGGACACGGACACGACACGGACACGGACACGGAGATACGGCAATTTTTGAAAAATAAGGACACGACACGGCGGGGACACGGCGGTTAAATAATTAATTAAATTTTATATTTAGGCATATTTTTTAATATTTTTAGACATAAAATACGTTTATATCTAGAATTTAAATTATGTAAAAATTACAAATAAATAAATTAACACTCAAATTAATACAATAATATACATAAAATGTTTATAATACAAACTAAAAGTTTAAATAGGCTATGGTGAAATACTAATAATAATATTTGAACCTCAGTTGAGCTAAAAGACCAATCTAAGGGACATTTAAGTGACAAATTTTCTGCAAATTAAAAAATATATATGGCATTTTCTTTTACAAAGAACAATGATTTGTTCTATATGTTCACTAAGAGAATTAACTGCAGAGCTTGAATGGAAGAAACGAATTACAGCAACCCTATTACCTGTTTGCCATTGATGATATGGGTGTCTTCAATGACCTTGTCAACTACTGAAGGATCAGCATAAGTGACAAACCAAAACCCCTAGGCTGATTAGTATACCGATCTCTCATTATCACTGCATCTGTTATTTCTCCATATTTCTCAAAGTAACTCCTAAACGCCCCTAATAGTTCCAAAGACACAGCCAACACAAGGCATAACAGAACAGAACACATCAGCAATAGGATTACATTCACAACAAAATTCCCAGCTTACTTAAGTGCTACCCACATCTAAGCCATTCAACACAACTGTAATCCAATTGAAGCAATTCAAACAGACTAACCAAGAGAAGCAATACTTCTGAATCAACTAACATATAAAGCATAGTTTCCATAGCAAATCTATGATTCAGTTATATGTGCATTCAAATATTTAAGTAAACTAAAGAAATCAACCAATTGATGCAACTTAAACCTCAACACAAGTAAAAAGGTATAAACTTTTTGATAATACAAGCATAATATATATAGAACCAACTTTAAAACTGAACTTTTTACAATTGAAAATTTCCCCCAGAAACATAAAAATAAAAATAAAAAAAATATAAAATAAAAATCCATAAAAGTCTTAGGCTTACCAAAGCTTGTCTCTTTGTGCAATCCTCCAATGAAGATCTTCCTGCGTTTCACAAAAATAACAAACGAATATCACAAAAAGTTGGAGAAACCCACAAAAAACAGATCAAAACCAGATAGGAAATCAGAAAAAGATCCAAAATTTGGCATCAAGCTTCTATTTTTCCCAACGATTTTCTCGGGAACCAAACAGCAAATCAAGAGAGAGAAAGATACAAACCCGGGGCTGGCACCATCGCCAGAGTGTGGGTTATCGGTCCTGGATTTCGAACCCATAGCAGTTTGATTCGTTGGATTTTACTGAGAAAATTTGTGAGGGATTTTGATTTTGATTTGAGATTGGGTTTTGGTTTTGTGAGAGAGAGAGAAGAGATGGTTAGGGTTTTTGAAGGAAACGTGAGTGGAGAATATAAAAAGATGATTTTTAATGTGAAATGTCTATTTTGCCCCTGAATTGAAGAGCAAGCACAAGTAGCCATGCTGTCCCCCTCGACTTTTACTTTACATTTTTACCCCCAAAGTGAAGAGCAAAACCAGCTTACCGACTTTTTTTTGTTTGCCGCTTACTCTACCTTTTTTTTTTTTCTTGAGTTTTTTCTTTTTTTTTTTTTAGAATGTTCTTGTGTCCAGGTTGTATTTGTTTTTCTATAATACAACAGTTTAGAAGTTTTTAAATATAAAAAATGCTAACAATTGCTCTTAGGATATTAGTTAATAATCCATTTAAAAAAAGTTTTTATGGAAAAAGAAAAAAATAATTAATGTTTTGATAGTTTTTTCTATTTCTCATAAAAATTGTGTTAAAACTTTCCTAAAATAAATTGCCTTAAGCATACTCATTAGCATGACCCTTTAAATATCAGACGTCTTTGTTGAAAATGAAAATAATTATTCAAACTCTTTGTGTCACCAATAAGGGTTGCTGGTGCTACCCATTGAGTGAGAAATTTTAAGATAGAATTTCGTTTTGTAGTATCAATCCATGTATTTAAATTTAGAATAGTTATTTAACGTATTGCTATCTATTTAATATGATAATTTCTTAGGAGGAGATATTTGATATCAAATGATACCATATCAGTGATATCAAAATCTAATAAGTGTGTGACATATCAGCAAAAAATAACTAACCTATTAATAACTAAAAGACATATGTTAGTGGGTAATTATTTTTGCACACGTATCTTTTATTTATTTAATTTTGATACAGATAATATAGTATCATTTTATATAAAATACTTTTTCATTTCGTAGAACCTATTTACTAAAGATAGTATATATCTACCGACAAAAAAATTCTACTAAGAATGATAACAAATGTTGTCATCTTCCAACAATAAACAACTAAGGTTTGATAAAACATTGTCACAATATTTAAATTTTCACAATAAATGATGACATATATTACTGTGGGGGGAGAAAAACCCAGCCCAACTTATTGGGCCCAAGGCCCTGAATGAGGAACACTCTTCATCCGAGGAGATGAGGCCTTCAGTCGGATGCCCACGCCAATGGGGGATGCCTGGAGATGAGCACGTATACCATCCGAGGAGATGCTCATATGTCCGAGTAGTCATGCGTCCTCGGATCCGAAGAGGTTTGATCAAACACGAGTATGGGAGGTTCAAGTGATCTATTTGACAAGTGTCAAGAGGGAGAGGAACCTCGGACACACATAAAGATTCAGAGTGTGGGTTATCGGTCCTGGATTTCGAACCCATAGCAGTTTGATTCGTTGGATTTTACTGAGAAAATTTGTGAGGGATTTTGATTTTGATTTGAGATTGGGTTTTGGTTTTGTGAGAGAGAGAGAAGAGATGGTTAGGGTTTTTGAAGGAAACGTGAGTGGAGAATATAAAAAGATGATTTTTAATGTGAAATGTCTATTTTGCCCCTGAATTGAAGAGCAAGCACAAGTAGCCATGCTGTCCCCCTCGACTTTTACTTTACATTTTTACCCCCAAAGTGAAGAGCAAAAACCAGCTTACCGACTTTTTTTTGTTTGCCGCTTACTCTACCTTTTTTTTTTTTCTTGAGTTTTTTCTACTTTTTTTTTTTTAGAATGTTCTTGTGTCCAGGTTGTATTTGTTTTTCTATAATACAACAGTTTAGAGGGTTTTAAATATAAAAAATGCTAACGATTGCTCTTAGGATATTAGTTAATAATCCATTTAAAAAAAGTTTTTATAGAAAAAAAAAAATAATTAATGTTTTGATAGTTTTTTCTATTTCTCATAAAAATGGTGTTAAAACTTTCCTAAAATAAATTGCCTTAAGCATACCCATTAGCATGACCCTTTAAATATCAGACGTCTTTGTTGAAAATGAAAATAATTATTCAAACTCTTTGTGTCACCAATAAGGGTTGCTAGTGCTACCCATTGAGTGAGAAATTTTAAGATAGAATTTCGTTTTGTAGTATCAATCCATGTATTTAAATTTAGAATAGTTATTTAACGTATTGCTATCTATTTAATATGATAATTTCTTAGGAGAAGGTATTTGATATCAAATGATACCATATCAGTGATATCAAAATCTAATAAGTGTGTGACATATCAGCAAAAAATAACTAACCCATTAATAACTAAAAGACATATGTTAGTGGGTAATTATTTTTGCACACGTATCTTTTATTTATTTAATTTTGATACAGATAATATAGTATCATTTGATATAAAATACTTTTTCATTTCGTAGAACCTATTTACTAAAGATAGTATATATCTACCGACAAAAAAAATCTACTAAGAATGATAACAAATGTTGTCATCTTCCAACAATAAACAACTAAGGTTTGATAAAACATTGTCACAATATTTAAATTTTCACACATATGTTACAATTGAAACTCTTCATCAAATTAAATACCTACAATCATTTGCAATGAATATTTTGTTATTCATACTTCATTCTTTATCATTTTATATCATAAGGCTAGCTACAATGCTTAGCTTACTTTAATGAACACCTTTTTAAGAAAGAAAACAAATAAAAATTGAACAAAATAACAAAAGACATATGTCATTGAAGTTTTTATTAGATAAAATTATAAATTTAGAAGATTTAAACCACTAATAAATTAGTATTCTCTAGGTAACAAATAAAATACCATACATCACTATTTTTACTTTCTATGACTAACACAAAACTCAAAATACACAAAGAAAACTTTGGGGACATTAAAATTTCATGAGGCATTTTAGATATTGCACAATGAAATATTCTAAGAATTATAAAATTTTGTTAAGGTTTAACTAAGAGAGTAACAGCGTGGACTTTATATTTGTTTACAAAATATAAAAGATGAAATTATTCAACTTTAAAGTTGGGGAGATAAATCTACCTCAAACAAAAAGGGGGCAAGTACCTTTTTTCCATAATTCTTTTTTGTTAGTAAAACTATGTGTTTTATACTTTAACTAATGTGTTAAAATAAAATAAAGTTAGCCCAAGGAAACTATCTGTAAAACTATGAATTTTGACTCAACGAATTGGCTAAAAAAAAAAATCAGGAACACAATAAGTATTTGGTTGGGATTCGTTTATTTTACTAAAATTAAAAACTTTTTTTTGAAAGTACTATAGATAAAGGTAAAAGTTAGCTGAAATAGTATAATGAAACTCATGAATAGTACCAAAAAAGTATAGTGGGATATGTGAATAGTAGCAAAAATAAACTGAATAGTAAAATAAGTTGGCAAAAATAATTCATGCCAAACGGACACTAAATGTCACGATATATTCTCAATACCTTTATTTTAGCTATGGTGGACCCTAGTATGATCTTTTATAATTTTATTTTAGAGTAATGCTACGTCTACAATATTTTCATAACAAACCTTAAGTGGTAAATTGTTATTAGTTTTTAATTGGAACAACCACTTTAAACTATGCATTAAAAAAAACAACAAACAAAAAACCAATAGAAGAAAACTGTGTGTAAAACAATGAATTTTTACTCACCAAATTTGACTAAACCAAAAAATAAGTTTAGAAACACAACAAAATGTCACAATATTTTCACAATACCATTATTTTCAACTGTGGTAAGTTTCGGTCTGATATATTATTATTTATTTTATAGAAATACTATCTCCATAATATTTTCATAACAAATTCTAGATGGTAGGTTGTTACTGATTTTAAAATAGACCCATGATTGATATCATTTTTTATGCATCAATAGTAGCTTACCTATAATTTGTTGTGAAATTTTTGTAAAAATGTTGTGGACTTAGCTTTTTTATTTTATTTGATCTATAAGAAACTAAGATCTCAACAATTGTGAAAATATTGTGATAACAATATGTGTTACAACAATTTCACAAAATATATATTTTCAGTTGTAGTTGGTCACGGTCTCATATTTTATTATTTTATTTTAACCTATAAGAAATTAACACCTCAATAATTATGAAATTTGTTGCGTTAATATAACAATCTATATGCCAACTCATATAAATATTAAAAAAATAAATAAATAAATAAATAAGGTGAATGAAGTGATGGACAGTACATATTGAGCAAACTAAAAAGTATGGTAACTTTTACACATTCACACAACAACTGTTACAACATTCTTACAAAACATTTATTTTCAATCGTGTTTGGTCACAATCTCATATTTTATTATTTTATTTCAACCTATAAGAAATTGACACCTCAATAATTATGAAAATATTATAAAATTTGTTGTGTCAGTATAACAATATATATGACAACTCATATAAATATATAAAAGAAAAAAAAAAGCACAAACTGATGATTAAAAAAAAAAAAAAACTATAGCTACTGTAGCTGTAGTGTCATGTTAGCCTATTTAGTTTTTATTAAACACCTTTTAAGCAAGAAAATAATTTTTTAAAAAAGAACAAGATAACAAAAGGCATATGTGTCATCGAATTATATAAAACTATAGGTTTGGAAGATCATAACCTACTGAATCTTCTACCTGAGTAGTTGTGAAAATATTGTGACAACGACAAAATGTCATAAAATTTTCACAATACGTTTATTTTCGGTTGTGATAGGTCCTAGTTTAATAATTTATTATTTTATTTTATTTTGACCTATAAAGAACTTACATTTCAGCAATTGTGAAAATATTGTAATAACAACAAAATGTTATATTTTCACAATATTTTAAGTTGTGATGGCACATGGTATGATATTTTATTTTATTTTGATTTATAAGCTACTCACACCTTAGCAGTTGTGAAAATATTGTGAAAATAACATAACCAACATCAACTCTCTTTCTTCATCATTGAAAAATGTAAAGAAATAATAAAAGCTAAATTGCACAACAACAATGCTTGTGTATATTTGCATAAGTATTATAGTTTAAATGTATTCTACAAAATAGATGCATAAGCTGATGTGGGCGTTTTTGGAATTGGCTAAGTAAAATTTGGCTCTTATGCCATTTTGCATGAGCTGAAGTGAGTGCTTTAAGAAACTTACATATTAGCAATTACGAAAATATTATAACATCAACAAAATGTTACATTTTAACAATACTTTTATTTTAAGTTGTGGTACGTCCTTGTATGACATTTCATATTTTATTTATTTATTTTTATCTCCATGCAACTGACACCTTAAAAATTGTAAAAATATTATGAAAACACCAAAAATGTTAGAACATTTTCACAAGAACTTTATTTTCAATTGTGGTTGGTTTCAGTTTGATAGTTTGTTATTTTATTTTGTCTTATAAAGAATTGACACCTCATCAATTATGAATATATTATGACAATTTGTTGTGTATGTAACAAAAACACTATGTTACCATATATAAATATTTAAAAAAATAAAAACAGAAATAAGCTCAAAGCATGATTTACACAACTACATATAGATGTTAAAACCTTCTCAAAAAAAAAAAATATATATATATATATGACAATTTGTTGTGTATGTAACAAAAACACTATATTACCACGTATAAATATTTAAAAAAAAATAAAAACAGAAATAAGCTCAAAGCATGATTTACACAACTACNACTATAGCTACTGTAGCTGTAGTGTCAATTGAACAAACCAAAAGACACAATAGCTACTGTAGATACGCACATTCATGCTTTTTATATATAGAATAGTTTGAGTGGCACGTGCAAGCTTGTGTTGTCCATTAGGTGAGAAGTTTAAGATAAAGTTTCTATTTGAAGAAGTATGAAACCATGTACTAAAAAATGCATGTCATATAATGCTAATATCATTCAAATAAGAATGTTGATTACATACAAACTTAATGTAGTTATTAACATATGAATATCTATATTTTATTATACTAGTTTCTTAGAACCTATTTGCTAAATGCAATATCCACTCACAAAAATTATTTTAAGAATGATAACAAATAGGTATCAAAAAAAGAATGATAACAAATATCATCTTCCAACAATAAGCAACTAAAGTTTTGCTAAAACATTGTTACAATATTTGAATTTTTGTAATAAATAAGACCACATGTAATTAAAAACTCTTCATCAAATACCTACAACCATCCACAACAAATATTTGTATTCATACTTCATTCTTTATCGTATACTACGTTTTATGCGTCTAGCTATAATGTTTAGCCTATTTAGTTTTTATTAAACACCTTTTAAGCAAGAAAATAATTTTTTAAAAAAGAACAAGATAACAAAAGGCATATGTGTCATCGAATTATATAAAACTATAGGTTTGGAAGATCATAACCTACTGAATCTTCTACCTGAGTAGTTGTGAAAATATTGTGACAACGACAAAATGTCATAAAATTTTCACAATACGTTTATTTTCGGTTGTGATAGGTCCTAGTTTAATAATTTATTATTTTATTTTATTTTGACCTATAAAGAACTTACATTTCAGCATATAGATGTTAAAACCTTCTCCAAAAAAAAAAAAATATATATATATATATATATACATGTTAAAAAAGGAAAAATAAAAAGAGGCCCAGGCCAGCAGGCCCGGCACCATGAAACACCTCTGTATTAGCTATCAAGTTTTGTTGGTCTTACGGTGAAATTACAACACGCACTGTTTTGCTCACAAAGAGACAAAAATTGCCTAGACCAAAGTAACTGTAGAACTAGCTATAGACACTTTTTATATATTTAGTAGATGTTATTTTAGTTCCACTCATGTAAGAAATGTAAGTTCATGTTTATTAACTATTTTCAATAATAATAAAATGGTTTGTTAACTATTTTTTGTTTTGTTTTTTTTTTTTTCAAAAACTTCTCATTAAGAACGAAAATAAAAAATAGTTTTTTTTTTCAAAATTAGAAATATGTTTGGCTAATTGGGGAAAAAAAAGTAGAATAAAAAAAATTGTGAACTCATATTCGTTCACATTCTATCAAAAGCTTGGCATGCATCTTTCTTACTTTCATGTCTCTATTACATCCAAATCAATTTATTATTAATTCGATATCACCATGAAATAGAGACCAATTCAAGAAATCATTGGGCCTCCTCCAAACTTAAAGTGACTCGTGACTTTGAATTCTCACATAAACACATAGAAAACACCACCCAATAACGTATAGAAAACACCATAGTTTTAGGAAATATTTTTAGAAACTTTTTATGGGAAAAGAGAAAAAAAATTAAATTTTTTACAACTTCTTATATTTTCCCATGAAAGTACGTAATGTCAAAACTTTCGTAAAATTGTTTGTTAATAATTGCCATAAAGACATCTATTAAAAGGAAAAATTATAAAGTCCACATGGTGGACAAGTAACGTGGTCCACCATTCCACTAAAAGACTCACATCTGTTTAAAATTGCTGAGTTAGAAATTTTTTTTAAACAAAAACTGATTACTGACTCAGTAATTTTAAACAAGTGGAAGTCTTTTAGTGGAGTGGTGGACTGTATAATTTCTCCATTAATAGGACCCTTAAAAAAAACATCCTGGCTCGATTCCACTACATATGGACCTTAATTCGCCTCAGTCAACTTAGTTCTATCTCCTTAGGTGTCACCTAAGTTAACTCAATAACTTCGTCATACTATTATTCCAAGCAAACTATGTCACTTTTGAACTAGTAAAACCCTAGATCAAATTTGGACTTCCAAACCATTGAGTTGGTCATTGCAAATCTATGCATGTTGAGATGATTCAAGGGAAGCAAAATGGTGTGGTGATTTCCACTACCATAAGCAATGCTCTCCTAGGAGATACACCAAACAAGCCTAGAAGCATTGTAGGCGAGCGATGGTTGATGGAGAAACGAATGGAGGAGGAGTGAGAAGACAACGTGTAGAGGTTGATGCAACTGGGAGAGGCAAGATGATGTTGGTGATGGTGGCGGTGGCAGTGGTGGTGGTGATGATGGTGATGGTGGTTCTGTTAGTTTCTCGAATGCTAGTTTCTCAACATGTTAATAAATCAATAGTTGAAACTTGGAAGAGAGAGGTATAAACCCTAAGAAATGTATAGACATATCATTTCTCAAACCCTAAACTTTTATGTTGGAAACACAAGTACTGTTATAGACCTTTTTGACCTTTTGCCTCCCATTAATTTGTAAATGACGCATTATTTTTAGCCTTTCTTAACATATTCATCACTATTGCTGTAAACAACGTAAAATCTTTGCTTAATCAAAGAAAGAAAAAGGAAAAATCTCTTTGCTAGCCCTGCTTGCTAATAATGCACAAATGTTCTCAATTATGATGGTTCCATTGACATGAAATACTGTGAGGGTGTAACCCACATATAGATTATTTCTAAACAAACAAGGAGCAATGACATAATGGGTTTGACAATTTGGTGTTATTTATAGACACTCACTCACCAAACTTTTCACAAATGGAACTGTGCCATTTGGAAAGGTTGTTTCCCTCTCTACAGATATAACCTATCAAAAGACTTGAAATTTTTTGTTAGAGAAACTATTTGCAAGAAACTTTTATTTCTTTATCTTTATAAGTAATTGATAATAAGCTATCACATTTTTTCTATTTGTCAAATTCGTAGGCAAACTTTGTCCAAATTCAAATGATTATGATGGATTTTGGGTTAAGTTGGAGTATTCCTGAGGATTTGTCAAAGTTTAAAAGTAGGCATTAATTTAAGTAAACTCCTTACGGACTAGTTATACTTTGTTTAAAATAAAAAAGTTTTTTTTTTTTTTAATACTACTTTGTCTTTCTTTCATATTTTTTATTTAATAATTTTAGTTACATTGATTTAAAGAAAATAACTAAAATTTATTCCTTGTTGAAGTAACTTATTTGATTTAGTTGGTTATTTATAAATTTCTATTTCTTTTACAAACTTGGAATATGCATGTGTAAATTAGTGAAAGAAACCAAATATTTAAATATTTTTATTTTCTTAAACTGTAATATTATGATATATGATTTTTAGATATGAATAAATAATGATAATAAAAAGACGTATTAACACCTTCGAAGCTCTTCATTCAATTATTGGATTGGATTTGAGGCCAAAATGGAAAAATGCTCCTCTTTGGAAAAAAAAAAAAGAAGCAAAATGTCCATATTTTGAAACTATTTAGTAAAATGCCATTGTTTTTTAGACTTGATATTAACAAAATCGAGTTACAGATGGAACTTGATATTAACAATGTCAAGTTCTATGTATATTTTGTCACTTAAATTTTTTTAAAAATTTAAATGAAACTTGATATTGCTAATGTCGAGTCTTACTTAAAAAAACACATAGAACTCGATTTTGAGAATATCGATTTTTACACATAACTCGATTTTGTTAAAATCGAATTCCAAAATAAGGGTATTTTGTTAAATAGTTTGAAAAGAGTGACAAATTGCTAAATTGTTTTCTAAAAAGGGGGTTTTACCCATTTTGGCTTGGATTTGATGCATATTTCACCTCTTTGTCTCTCGCTCTGGTGTGGTTTTTGGGTTCTTTGTTTTCATTTCATATATTTAGCATCATAGATGAAAATGATGAGGTGTGTGTTTGGCCTTTGGGAGGCGGTTGTGGGCAAGAAAATGAAGAAGAAAAAAAAAACAAACCAACAAACAACAACAACATAGGGTTTTACTTTTTAGGGTTTGAGAGATGGATGGCTATCATTATTTGTTAAATAAGGTAAGATGACGGTGAGTAGCGTGTGCACTAACTGCTCGAGGTGCGCACTAAATGAATAATTAATGCACAACCTCCTCACCAGCATTGTACCTTATTAAATCGATAATCATCCATCTCTTGAACCTTAAAACGCCACTTTTTTTTTTTTTTTTCATTTTCATTTTCATTTTCTTGCTCACAATGCCACAACCATCTCCCCTAAAGGCCAAACATGCACATTGCCATCCCCATGTGTGACACTTGGATTGATCCCCAATTTCCAGAAAATCACAATGGATTGGATCAAATGCATCAATCCCAAGTACCTTGGTTCTGGAAAAAAAGTAAAAGACAGGGGTTAAGCACTTCACTATATTAGCCTATCTTGTCTATAATCGAATTTGAAGGTATCAAAGCAAGATAATTTTTGAGAACTCATCCATAACATCCCTCACTATTGCTGTTGAAGTTAAATAAATCTTTTGATTATCAATAGAGTATTCGCACCAGGTCATGCAAAAATTTATGTTTATTTTAGCATAAGAACTTACTTTTTCTATTTTACATGCTTACTTTTCAAAACACCTCACATTAGATTATCTATTTTACATTAAATTTAATTAAAATATTAATTGTTTTTAATTGTTCTTCTTTCTTCATACACAACAACCACCATTTACTCTTCTTTTCTTTATCCTTACGATAGGTAAAGAAAGAATAAAAAACTAAATATAAAATGAATAGTGTTAGTGTAAATTTACATGTAGTTTGTAGCAATCATGTATTTTTACACAACTTTGCATGACCTAATATGGGTAAAATTTTGGACTTGGTTGACTAAAATGTGACACTTTTTATATCATATACAAATCCTGATGCAAATGCTCTAAATGCTTGGATCTCCACCATCCCTAGACTTTTTGCTACTTGGTATCCCCCACCCTTAGGCTAGCTAAAGTTTAACTTTAATGTTGCTTTAACTAATCAATAATCCTTCATCTCAACTATCTTCAAAAACTCAGGCACGACATATTAAGAATTTTTTTGGGTGCATAACTACAAATTAAGAATTTTTTTTCAAACTATTAATCAAATAAAACATTATCGACTGATCTAGCATTATAAAGAGTTACACTATGTGTAACTTGATCCTAACAAAAAAAAAATGTTATATTCACTGTAAGACTCATAAACTCATTCACAAAATAACCTCTACATATACAATTGTGGTAATGTCAAAATGGTGCATCAATACTAAAATATTTCATTTTTCTAACCAAATTGAAATGATTTTAGGTATAATATTGACTACTTTGATTTGGATCCTAACTTATTTTTTGAGAGAGAAAGGTAGTAGACTTCATAGAAATAAATAATTTTTTTTAAGATAGAAATGAAAATTTTTAAATAGAAAGTAATCGGTAATTCAATACTATATATAACAATAGTCCAAGGAAATTTATTTCTGAAAATAAAATAAAATATAAACTGTCTTTGGTATTTACTCTAATATTTTATATTGGTTTATTAAATGAATGAATATCCGTAACAGTTTGCAATTTTTTATTTACAAATTTTATCACAATATATTCTCTATCGTTTCATGATGTGCAAGTTCTATATTTTTGATTGAATAATGTGAACTTTTTTTTAATTGCATATATATACATATATATATATATATATATCTGGTTAGAAATCCTAATGCTACTATCCGAACCCCCTCCTTTATGTACCCCACCAATCCGCCTGAGGGGCAGTTGGTCACTATTATATATTTTACATAAAGTAAATATACATGGGACATGAACAATTGTTGTAACTCCACATTGGCAAAGGCTTAGCGCCAACCCCCCGCCAAAAAAAAAAGAGATGGTAATTTGACCACTTAAATTATGTATGTTCTATAATAACTAAAAAAATGATGTCTGAATTGATATTATCCTTTATTCAATTAATAATTAAGAAATAATTATTTACTGAGTAATAACTTTGAGTCTTTAATAAAATACTACTGGTAGAAATACCGATAACCAGTCCTTTTCAATTTTTTTTAAAAAATATTATCAGCATTTGTATAATTATTGTAAACTCTTCATGAATATCATTTCTCATTTTTCTAAATACAAAGAGGGTAAAAGATTCTACTTTCTAGTCTCTAGAAAGGCTATTCCTCAATTTGCAAGACATTATGTAAGATACAATTTGATACCTATCATGTTCAAGGTACAATTTTTGCAAAAAGATCTTAGGATGGAATAATGTTAGGTTCCCTTAATAAGAAACTATGGAGAAAAACTAGAAAAAGTACATGTAGTTGGAATATGAATCATATCTAGATGTCATAGACACATGAAACATTTTATTGAGGACCAAAAATGTGGTGGACAGTGAAAGGTATTGCACTATACTTTAATATGTTATAAAGGAAAGTCAATGGAACTCCAATAATGATGCTTCAAAGTACTGTGGAGTAAACCATTGATCTTTTGTCACTAGCTGATGATTCTTATTCCAAAACGAGGGAATATCTGAGCTCATTCCATCTTTTAAGATGAAGAATAATCAGTTAGCTCTTAAAAGAAATGAACATTTGAGTTCTTCTTTTGAAAAAAAAACAACTATTCATGAAAAGCAAGGAATATATGGCGGTGATGAGGATTGGTTTATGCAAATTGAATATTGGTAGTTGATAAACATGAGCATACTTAGAACAATGGTTTTTAATTTTATTTTTTATATTTCATAACTTTCTAATATCATGCAAAAAGTGAAAGTTGAATGTATTTTTGGGTACGAGATCTATGAGCACCAGTTACAAAACTTGGACACATTTTTGTTAAAAATTTGTTTGTTGTTGCAATATGTTAACTGAAAGATGGCAAATTATGAACTAAATGACTCTGTTCATGCCATTTTTTTCAATATCTATTTTTTTATTTTTAGTAGTCCTTTTGGTTAGGTGATCTAGGACCATGTTTTTAAAATTCAAAACGCTGTTTTGCAGCAAAAATTCCTTACAGTGTTTTTTATAAATGCTTATTTTAAATCCAAAATGCCAATTCCTAATAGTTTATACAAATGCACTCTAGGTCAAAAGCTTTGTAGCAATGTAATATATATATGTGTCCGTTTGGAAATTATTTATTTTTGGTAACTTATTTGTATAATATGAAATAAAAAGCTAAAAACTATTTTTTTATTTATTTAAAAAAATTGAAAATTAAATTATTTGAAATAAAGCTATATAAAACAAAAATATTCAATAATACCCGCAAATAGAAAATAATTTAAACAAAAATTAGCTTTTAATTGATTGTGAAACGCATGAATAGCCTATTCTTCTTTACCAACTGATAATAATAATAATAGTTTTCTCATTTAAAAAAAAAAACTGATAATAATAATAAGCTATATTGCCATAGCCACGTCAGGTTTCCGAAATAATCTCAATAATCAACATCAACCTTTTGGAATCGGTCCAAAAAGGAGATGCTAAGATCCTAGATGAGAAAACTTAAAGAGCAAGTAGATTGATTTTTTTTTTCTTTTTTCCCTTGGGATACCTTGTAGAGCAAGTGGATGCCATATAGGAAGAGCTTGTTAATTGATTATTTAATAAATAGTGAAATGATTATCCATATTTCTTTCCATAGTAAAACTTAATACAACAACAGTGCTATACATTAGATAGGTCAATTGAATTCAAACACTAGATTATGTTGAATTTAATTATCATTAAAAAAAAGATATCACTGTTTTTGTTTTTATATATATATATATATGTGTCCGTTTGGAAATTATATATTTTTGGTAACTTATTTGTGTAATATGAAATAAAAAGCTAAAAACTATTTTTTTATTTATTTAAAAAAATTGAAAATTAAATTATTTGAAATAAAGCTATATAAAACAAAAATATTCAATAATACCCGCAAATAGAAAATAATTTAAACAAAAATTAGCTTTTAATTGATTGTGAAACGCATGAATAGCCTATTCTTCTTTACCAACTGATAATAATAATAATAGTTTTCTCATTTAAAAAAAAAAACTGATAATAATAATAAGCTATATTGTCATAGCCACGTCAGGTTTCCGAAATAATCTCAATAATCAATATCAACCTTTTGGAATTCGGTCCAAAAAGGAGATGCTAAGATCCTAGATGAGAAAACTTAAAGAGCAAGTAGATTGATTTTTTTTTTCTTTTTTCCCTTGGGATACCTTGTAGAGCAAGTGGATGCCATATAGGAAGAGCTTGTTAATTGATTATTTAATAAATAGTGAAATGATTATCCATATTTCTTTCCATAGTAAAACTTAATACAACAACAGTGCTATACATTAGATAGGTCAATTGAATTCAAACACTAGATTATGTTGAATTTAATTATCATTAAAAAAAAGATATCACTGTTTTTGTTTAATAAGTCAGTGCAATCAAGTATTTAAATTTAATATCATTTTTCATCATTAATGTGATGATTACTTTACAAGTATAAGTTTTTGTAAAGAATGAGAGAACATGGTCAGAGTTTAAGTCTCTAGAAATGAGCTTTATACACATATACATTTACATTAGGGTATAGTAGATTACTATCTCAAAAAAAAAAAAAAAGTTATTTGAATTTTGTAGGGACTCAATTTGGAAAAGCCTTCAAAAATAAGAAGGAAAAGTGGTCCAACAAGCCCAAACAATAAATTTTTAGAGAGTGGGTGAAAGAACTAGCTCTATTCGATAGGAAAAAGGCCTTTGTTTTTTGTACAGCCAGAAGTCCCCTATAATGTCATCCCCTTTCATGTTATATACCATGTTCCTCCCCTTACTTTCGCCGTATACGTGTAGGTTCTATCCTGGAAACTCCTTTTTGTCCCATCTACCTCTCCCTAGAATCCCCAACCAGTAATCGTAAGGCTGCTTGATCACTGTTCAGGCATCACCTCTACATTAATGCGGCCAGAGAGTTAGCTGGGAAGCATTTAATGTGGAGGTAGCAGCGTCAGAAGATATTTGTTGCCTCCACTATCCCACATCCGTTTCTCAATTACAGTATAACCTTATGGACTATTCAGGGTAACTAGATAGTTGCATCCACCTCGGATTATCGTTTCGAGGTGAATCTTCTCCTCAGACACATATTGAATTTTCATTTGCAATCATCGGCTCTTCTTCTGATAATATTCGTATCATGCCCTTATTAAATCATCTTCGGACGGATTGCTATCCTTGGATTGGGCCACTAGGCCGCAGGCCCAATTCCTACAAATTTACCAATACCTCCTTGTATAGCTAGCCCCACAAATTTAATTGGGGAACTTGGTGTATTGTGCCGTACTTAAGGTATGTATATAAGTTTTACCATTCTTGTCTTATTGGATGTGTAATTATTCAGTATTTCAAAAGTACAATAATTTGGTACTTTCTCATCTCATTTAATATTAGGTTCTATTAATTAAGTTTATAGTGAGATCTAACATTAATGTTAGAAAATGAATTACCACATCAATGAACTCTATGAGAACCTGGTAATTTTCCCATTGAGACAACTCTTATATGTTCATTTTAAAAATAAGGTATCTCATATATTAGATATATGCATATTTTCTCTCATAGCATGTGGGTCCCACATGACTATGAGGTTCATAAAATATAAGAGGAATGATGCATATATTTGATGCATAAGATAATTATTGCTATGAATAGCTTGTACTCCTTAAAATTTTTCTCTTTAATCTTATTTGTTATAGAAAAAAATGGTCACCTCCATCTGAATTAATTCATTAATCGTCCATATTATATATTAAAGTAAATTTCAAGGCATGTGTGTGTGTTTTTTATTTTTAGAATTAAGTATGTAATTTAAATGAGATTACATCAAATATATTGTTTGATACATGAAATAATACTTCTTTATCAAAAAAGAAAAAGAAAAAGAAAAACATGAAATAAAACTTAATTGTAAAACGGATTCTTCTACTCCAAAAAAAAAAAAAAAAAACTGTAAAATGGATTAATAGGTAATTATATCACACTTGAAAAAAAAATTACATCACATCCCAAGAGCCCTTGGAAAAGGCCAATGATACAATCTAAAATAGAAAAAAAAATCAATTAGTGTCTTGATTTGATAATAAAAAGCAATTATTATAAGTGAACGCAAAGTTGAAACTCTTTTAAAAAAGAATGAAAATATAGAACTTTCCAAAACAAAAATAAAAAACTCCCCCCCCCCTCCCCTAGTGGTAAATACCTATAATCAAAATCTTATAAAAATTTATTTAAAAAAAAAAAAAAACAAAGCACCATAATTTTAAAACATAAGAAAAATAAATACTAGTATGTTCTATACGAAAACCCAAAAAATAATAAATAACTTCAAAACCTGACAATCCCTATTTCTCTTTCCATGCAACTTATGGTGGTCCATAAAACATAGTCAAAATTAAAATTACACAAGCTTAAAAAAAAAAAAAACCAAAGATGGAAATCTTCTAAANACACACACACACATAATTTACTACCATCTCCCAAGACACTTATTTTCTATCTCTTTTAGCATTCTAACAATTGTCCATCACTCTCTTTTTCATCTCTATTTCATTACCATCGAATTCACCTACTTAGAGATGAAGAAAACCCTCCAACTTGTCATGTTCTCAACCTGCCTCGCATGAATTTTTCTCACCCTGAAAAAAGGGATGGGGAGAGGATAGAGTTTCCTGATTCGACCTCATCCAGTCCCATTGCCATCATAAGCCCCCGTAAAGCAAAATCAAAATCACAAAATATACCCAAACAATAAAATTAATTATAAAAATAAAAATTTTATGTCCGTTACGGCACAAGACTAAATTCATAAATAAGTTACTTTATTTTATTAGGTACAGTCTTTTAAAGCCTTACCTTATTTTATCAACCGTTTAGTCAAATCGAACCTTTTTTTATTCCACCAAAATAAGCAATACCATACATGAATTGAGTTATTTTACAGTAAACACCTTATCTTTTTTCTTTTGTATTGTTATACCTATTCAATCTTAGCCGTTCATTTACGATTAAAAAAATATTAAATAAGACAATATCATATTTTGACGGTTAAGATTAAGTATCCACGATACATAAAATACCCAAAAAACCAAAATCCAATATTATTATTTTTTATTTTTTACATGTAAACACAAAGGAAAGAAATACCACTTCCCCAACACACTCACCTCTCAAGCCCAAACCCTCCCCCCACCTATATATAAACACCCCACCAAGCCATCACTCTATGCATATAAAAAAGTAACCACCATCACTGATGATACTATTACAATTAGGTCATTATATATAAATATTCTTTGTATTACATATATTATATATATATATATATATTTCAATCTTTCTCTCTCTCTCTATCTCTATCTCCATTATTTCTCTCTCTCTCTTTTGTCTCTGACATTACATCAAACACATAGAAAGCAAAGCAGAAATACATAGGAAAAACAAACATGAGCGGCGTGGCTGTTCTTGTTGGTGATGGTAATGGTAATGGAGGCCAAGGAGAAGGAGGGATAAGGGGCTTGACCGCGATCCCAAGCAACATGAAGAAGACGATCCAGAACATTCGAGAAATCACGGGAAAGCAACACAGCGACGATGACATCTACGCTGTGCTCAAGGAGTGTTCCATGGATCCCAATGAGACAGCACAGAAGCTCCTCTATTTGGGTATGTATGCTTATAAATTCACAATCTTTTTGGGGTTTTCTGTTTATGTATGCCTACATTAGGGGTTTTGTGGTTCTGGGTGTTTGTTATTTTGGTGCATTAGGGTTTTGTGTTTGTGTTTTTGTGGTGGGGGGTGGGTATTTTTTTGGGATTTATGGGGTTTTTGGTAGGTGGGTTTTTCTGGGTTTTGTGTTTTATTGTGAAAGTTGTGTGTTTTGGAAGAGAAAAAAAAAGGGAAAATTGGATTTGTTTTTTGGTGAACATAGCTAAGGGACTGCAATATGGATTGTAGTGGAGAAAAGTTGATTTTTTTTTGTTCTTAAATTTCTAATTTGGTTTGTGTTTGATCGCTGAGAAAATGATGGGAAAAATTGATATTTTTTTTCCCTAAAACTTGTGTTTATTTTTGTGAGATGGTGTTATATTGAATGTTTGACGTTAAGGTACAACATTATTTGATTTGTATCTTTTCTTGCATTGCACTGCATTTGTGGATGAGAAACTTTGAAGAAGGGAAAAATAATTTTTAAATATTGTTTCTGCTTTGTTTATGGTGTTTTGGTTTCTGTATTCTGGAAATCTCAGTTAAGTATTGGTTAGAGGCAAGCGAGAGCTGTTTTTTGGTTAGAACTTTCATTAATTTGGTCTGAAGTAATGATTTCATTCTTTGTAACGTTTTTTTAAGCAATCGAGCAGCGGTGAACATTATATCTCATGTTGTTTTGGTTTAAAAAAAAATTGAAAAACTGCCTATACCGATTAAACATGTCTGACAGCCAGTATAGTGTATTGATATTAACATATAAACATTTGGATACTTGTGTGTTTCTGAAGATCTTTGGTTCTCACTGGCTTCAGTTTGCAGAGGCCCAAATCTCTAATCCTTCTAGGTTTAATTTTCTAGATAAAATATTTTGGGGTAGCTCTAAACTTTGTGAAATATATTATCCTTGATGCATGTGTTCATCTTTCAAGAAAAACAACTTGTCAAGACACTAACTTGGTTGTGTAACTTACCATGGTTTTGTTTTATTGATTCTATCTAAGTCTCCAAGATCTCTCATTGAATTGCATCCTTTCCATCACTGTTTGCATCCTGATTCCTGATGCATAAAAAATGTGTAGAAGTTGATTTTCTATCCCATTTCACATCCACAATCACACGATATTACACATCTAACATGTGTTACTATTTATTATATGTTTATTTTTGGTTTTTATGATATGTGTATATTGTTTGGGTTGGCAGATACATTTCATGAGGTTAAAAAGAGACGTGACCGGAGAAAGGAGGTAAGATATCATTGTCCTTGTATATTAGTTCACTGAGAAAGCTCATTTAATATGCAGCTCGCTGCTTGAAATAGATTAAATCTGGTCTCACTGAAGCTCTTTGGAAATAGATAAATTAAACTCCTTGCAATTTTTGTTGCTTGAGTAGGTTAATTTTTTAACTTACCCTCCAAAAGAAATAGGTTAGTTTTCATGGAGTACTGGTGGTTCTTAGGACTTGGATTTGAAACTATTGTTTGGAATTGTTGTAACATGCTTCAACACAGTGCATGATAAGAGACTCATAAATATTTTTATAAAGAGAATCACAGCCTCTCTCCAAATATATTCCTGTTGTTTCATGTGACATGTACTCACACCTTTGATTTGGTCGTTTTATCATTTCTTGTTTTTAGGCTGAGGATGAGGGTGAATATTTGAATTATTAGCTGGTGAATTTTCTCCATGGGGATCAATATGTACATATATGTGTGTGTGTGTGTGTGCATATTTCATATGGACTGATCTATAAATTAATTACTTTTGATCATTAATAATCTAACTTGTTGCCAAGAGCCTCGTAGCTTGGTGGCATTTCCTACTCTCCTTTATGAGGAGACCAAGGTTTGAACCCCCCTCTCCCATTGTTGTATTATTATTGAATTATCAAAAATTAATACTCTAACTTGTTACCCATTTTATTTATTTTTTTTGTTGTGGCTAATCTGAAGTTCTAGGTTATCTTGGGTTTTTTCCTTAATTTGTGTGGTTGCTTAGGGATACAAGTATGGTGATTATGTCCAATATAGTGTTTCTTATTCTTCTTGTATCAAGCTTGGTAGATGAATTTATGCTGATGCCATCATACTACTGCAGAATTTGAGTAGCAGAAAACCTGACGGTTCTAGGTCAACGCAGGGGCGATTTGCTAGGGGTGGTCAAGGTAACTTTTCTAATATATCTTTCAGTATTGGAGAAATATAATGGAGAGTTAGACTATATATCTCTCTCTGTCTCTCTCTCTACACACACACACACACATACACACACACAGGCCTGCACACGGGCGTGCGCTCTTATTTGTAGTCTATATTCAATTTGGGAGGAAAGGCATACCTTCATTATTATTGTTTTTCCCAGATGAACGTTTTTGGCCATATTATACATTGTAATTTGGTATAATATATGACATGATATGGAATTGTTGTATTTTTATTATATTTAAAAAAAATGATAATTACAACAATGGTGGAGGGGGGATTTGATCCCTAGTTCTCTAGTAAGGGAGAGCAGGCTATGCCACTGAGCAGCAAGGCTCTTGGCAACATGGAAATGTATTTATACAAGTGTTGATCTCTGTGGGCAAGAATTTTAAATACCTGGTGTTGTTGCTCACTGTTGGAACCGTCCCATTTTTCTTGTTTTTGATGTATAGATACTGCCACCATATTGCTGCCAGCTACTGGGTTTTGACCCACTTTTATTGATTTTTATTTTTATTTTTATTTTTTTAATTTTTACAAACTGCTCTTGCAGATAATGGTGGTAGGAAGAATGTTGCTGTTAGAAGGGAAAATGGCATCAATCACATTACAAAGAACAATGTGTCTCCTCTCTCGGCAAAGTAATTCTTGTTACCCAAGTCTGTGCCTGTATGGTTTTAGTTATCCATAGACTGTTTTTGTATTTTATCCAGTTACCACTTATCTCATCTTTAGAAAGATTTTTTTTTTTATTAATACTACTTTTCAATCTTATTGTGTATGTATATATATTTTCATTTACAGAGCTTCAGCTGTCATACCTAATAGTCCCACAAAACTTTCAAATGGTAGTGTGAGTCACGGTCCGACCTCCCAATCATCTGTGGGTGGTGTTATCAATGTTCCTAAAGGAAGTTCAGCTGTTGATGTAAACAAATTGGGGACTGCTCCACCACAATATGCTGCTGTTGCAGCCTTAGCCCCCGCCGGCTCTGCGTCTGGAGTTAAACAAGGAAAGTCCCGTCAGGTGCTGATCAGCTGTCACTCTCTGCTACTCCAGCATCTGTGTCTGCAGTTGATTCCTCTGCTTCAGATCCGGTTCTGATGCCAGCTATCTCCCAACATCCTGGTCCTGTGAGTACAGCTAAACAGGGAACAGGGAGCCAGGGAATTGCTGCTGAACCAAGTGATCTTCAAAAAAACAAACATATTTCTCGAGATGTTAGTGAATTAGAGTTGTCCAAGAATGAAAAAGCAGCCTCCAGGACTATGAGCTCCATGAACAAGAAAAGGGAAACAAGCAAGTCCAAAGCAGTTCAAAAGAATAAGGTGTCTGAGAGTTTGCAACCCTCTTCTTCAGCATCTGAAGGTTCTCTGGCCATTAGGTCTTCTTCAGATTGTGCTAGTCAGTCAACACAAGAGTCTGTTGTCCCCACTGAAGGTAATTTTTTGGGCTACTTGTTGCATTTTTATAAGCACAAAAATTTCTGTAGTTGCTTGAAACTTTATGGTATCATGTGTATTGCATGTGTCGAACATTTTTAGATCATTACACTTGCTAACTATACGTGTGCACCCCCATAAGGTTTCATTTGAGTTTTTCTTTCAGTCCTATAAATGTGTCAAGCTTTTTAGATTTGGTTGCAGTAAACATACTCAAATTTTTGTACTTGCTCACCTTTCTGAAACAGTGATCGCATCTGATGTTGCAACTACTACCGTTGAAGTCATCTCTGAGCCACCAGCTGAGGTGAATGTTAATGACAGGCAAATTGTTACCTTTCCCAATCATTTCCAGGTCTCTGAAGCTCTGAAAAGTGGATTGACTTTTGGAAGCTTTGAATCTACATTTGAATCAAGTGGGAAATCCATCAAGGGAACTGGTGGTGACAATGACTCTTCAGGTGCTGTTGAGTCTTCTCAGCTGACTGATCAAACTGCTGAAGAGCATTCTAGGTTGGTGAATGTTTATTTTGTAGTTTTAGATTAGTTAATTTTCAGTTTTGGAGGAGATTTTTTTCAATTACTGGTTTCAAAGTAGATTATTTTTTTTTACAAGTGGTTTTAGAGTAGACTCTTATTTTGCTCTAATGTTTATGTATGTTCTTCTACAATAACATTAATGTAGAAATGTATCCGTCATTTTGAATTACAACCATGTGGACAGGGTTACCTTTTTGGTTTTTTGGAAAAGGGGGGGGGGTGGGTGTTAATTATGGTTTGCTCTATTTATTTATTATTGTTTTTAAAAAAATAAATTTTAAATGTAATAATAATTAATAAAAATAATTTTGGTTGCTTTTTAAACAAAAACTTAAAGTGACCATATTATGTTCTATTTGTGTGCAGCAACCAAATC
Source organism: Quercus suber (assembly GCF_002906115.3). Taxonomy (NCBI): domain Eukaryota; kingdom Viridiplantae; phylum Streptophyta; class Magnoliopsida; order Fagales; family Fagaceae; genus Quercus; species Quercus suber. Next base: position 304,167 of record NW_027069492.1, on the reverse strand, counting down.
ATATCCTCCAATGCACAAGAAGATTTTCCGGATCATCCAAATTCTGTCTCTCAGCCTATTCTTGAACAAGTACCTCCTCCAGAGGGCAATGTTTCTAGTGCAGAAGCAAAAGATGACCAGTTAAACCAGGAAATATTGTCGCTTCCCGAAGTCCCTCAAAACCCAACCATTCAAAATGGACCAAACTACAATCTTGGTTTAGTGTCAACCATGCTAGGGAACCAGTTTGTACAATTTGAAGGACCTGAAACTCAGACACAGGAAGCATCTCGCTTTTCGAACTTTGTTGTAAGTTTTAAACTCTGCTTCTCTATTATGTCCATTCATATATACAGCTATTTTATGCCAGTTTGTTTGTTCCTAATAACTGTTTGGTATCCTAGTATATTCATCTTGATTTTGGTACAATTTCACTGTATTGCAAATACATTTTTGGTTGATTTTGTTAATATTGTTGAAACTGTTAATAATTTGTACTCAGTCTGCTAGTGACAACTGGGTCTTTCTTCTTATTGTAGTTGTGCACACTTTTTTGATGTTGTGGTTTTATAGAATTGTCATTTGTATTCGTGTATAACTGCCCTGAAGATGTTTGGAATCCCACTATTTTTGGAGATTACCATCATTGATCAATTTGTGGAATATGTTTTTGAAATTGTGTTGAGGACAAGATTAGCATGTATCAAATTTAATCCAAAATTTATATTCATGACATAGGATGGTGCCACCGTAAAGTGTATTAACACCACGATTAAAAATTTTGTATTGCATTGCAATATTTCTGAGAAAAGTAAAAATAATTTTGTTGGAATGACAGTGTAACATGCAATTCTAGATGGACTATGCTTTTGCATGTCTGGAGTTGCACAAACAATCTTAGGGTCAGCATGAAATTCTGTGGTGTGAATTTATTTAGAATCATGTTGCTGAAGTGACGGTGTAATATGGAATTCTAGATGGGCTAGAGTTTGCATGTACAATTTTAGGATCATCATGAACTTGAGTGGTATGCCAGTTTGAGATTTTCTTCTTTTTGCCGAAATTTATATGCTATTATGTGCTTATGACATTATTTCATATTGTAGAATGGGAATACTCCGGCTCTATCTAGCCGTAGTCCTACTCCACCAATTCAGAGCTCTGTGCCTCCACAATCGGTTCCTGTTTTGAGGCAGCCATATCCTGCTAACTTCATCCCATACGGTCACTACTACCATCCATTTTATATGCCACCAATTCACCAATATTTAAGCCACAATGGGTTTCCCCAGCAGCCATCTACTGGCAATGTCTATTTAACCCCAGCACCTAATGCTTCTGCCGCTGGGGTTAAATCATCTCTGCCTCAATTGAAGCCTGGAGCAAATGCAGGAAACCCGGCTCATATTGGAATTTTTGGCAATTCATTCATAGCTCCCCCTGTTGGTCACAATCCTGGTTCAGCAGTGACCTCTGGAAGCTCTACTGGTATCGAGGATCTTTCATCATCTCAGATGAAGGAAAATCATGTCTACACGACTGGACAACTGGTTGGTTTTGTTTCATCCTTACTCAAAATTTTCTCTTTGCATTGTCATCAAGTTATATCCAGTTCTATTTTAGGGTTTATGTGTCTTATTTACCTCCAAAGCCTTCAGATTCTTTGACACAATTCTAAGTACCTTCTGTGGTATTTTTGCAGAGTGAAGGTTCAACTGTTTGGATTCCAGGCCAAGATATACCCAACTTGCCAGTCAATTCTTTGTACAACTTCAACCCTCATGGACAGCCCATGGCTTTCTCACTTGCTCAGGCTGGTCATGGTGCCTTCACTGGACTTTATGCGGGGCAGACATTAGCCGCTCCTTCGACACTTCTGCAACAGTCACAGGCAATGGCTGGAGCTGTTGAAACAGTAGCACCTCCAACTGGTGTTTTTCAGCAGGCTCAACATCCACCGATTAATTGGATTAGTAATTTTTGATCTGGCATGAGGCTGCATTGTAGAAATAGATTGTCAGTGTGGATCAAGTCTGGCCTGATCTGAGTGTAAATATAAAATGCGGCCCAGATAATTTTGGAAATTATCTTGTGGGGATATATGATGCTGACCATTGTGGGGGAGATAGGTGGAGGCTTTTTTTTTGAGTTAGTTTTTTCCTAATCTATTTTCTAGTCTTTTATTTTGGGTAGCAAAATCTAGCTGTTTTATTAGACTTCGGTAGTTTCTTAAAAATGTTATAGAAAGCTAAGAGCTCAATAGAGTAGGTGAGATTTTCCAATTTTTCCTTTCTTTTGTCTCACCAGTATCTCACATTTTGGTAGAGCATGAAACATTATACAACTGTAATTGTTATATGAGAATTGGCATTTGGCTCTGGTCTCTTTTTTTTAATGGGCAAATTCAAATATGGGTTGATTACAACTTACAAGGTTGATCTTTCTTTCCCCTCTTCCACTCTCTTCCTTTTTTTTCTTCTGCTGTTGTAGCCTTGGTGCCAAGGTGTGTGTGTCTATATATATATATATATATAGTAATTTTTATAATCAAGTTCAAATTGTATGAAATTTAGGGTGTAATAATATTGTAGAAAAAAAAAAATACTATGGCGATGGGTGATGTATTTTTGAATATCGATTCCATGTTTTGGGTTATTTTTAAGCTCTTTTTCTCTAATAAAGATGAAAGCTTTATTTTATTCTGAAGTAAACGAAAATTAGTTTTGTGCCCTTTCCTGACAAAAAATGACGCTCTCCATTTAGAATGAATTCATTTTATGTTTCAATAATTTTTTTTTTATCCATTTTATGTTTAAGATTTAATGTTTTAAATTTCTTGATATATTTAGTTCTACTCTTTGCACTCTTTCATTTTAGATACTATAAGAAATATTTGAAATGAATTAATTTTATGTTTCAATAAAAAAAAAGTTTTATTTTATGTTTCAGATTAAATGTTTTAAATTTATTGATATATTTAGTTCTACTATCTTATAGATGCTATAAGAAATAAACCAAAAATTTTGTATAGTTCAGTAATATTGTCCTTTATTTTTATTTTTATTATTTTTTTAAATGATGACCAATATAGTTCAAATCTTCCTTCTCATTGTTGAAAGTTGTAACCTGTAACTATCAAATTAACCCAAAAAAGAAAGGAAAAAAAAAAAAAAAAATCCTAACCCTTTAGGAATCTACCATTGATTTCAGAAGTTGGTGAGGAAATCAACTACATTTTCCTTTTAGAATTAATCAAAGTGAGCATAACCCTTTGTAAAACTCAACAACACCCTTCCGAACCATTCCACATGACAAGGATGGCGTCAAAGTTACTATGTTGGCTGGTTGCATTAGATTTTAGGAGACAAATAAAAATTCAAAATATTTGGAAATAAAAAAGGAGAAAATTGTTTGGTTAACCAAAAGAAACAGTCAAACAGTGTATCCAAGAAAGCTTATGCTACTCTAATGGTCTGTTTGGAAGTTTAGAGAGGGAGGAGAGTAGAGGAGAGTAGAGGGGAGGAGAGTAGTGGGGAGGAGAGTAGAGAAGAATGGTTCTACTCTACTTTGTTTGGATGTTTTTAAAATTAGTAAAGGGGAAGGGAGTAATTAGTTTCTCCCCTTATTTGGATGTTTTAAAAATTATGATGGAAATGAAAGGAAATGATTAAAATAGATAAATTTACCCCTATTTGGAAATAGACTTGCAACATTGGTCTATGATTAATTTAGAAAGGATAAATTAGGGAATTTACTTGGACAATAATTTATCTACTCTACTCTTCCTCTAAATCTTTCCAATTTGAGAGAATTAAAAATGAGGGATTAGAGGGAGTTGAAACCCCCCAAACTTCTCCCCATCATTCCTTAAAAAACTTCCAAACAAGATAATTGGATTACTCTCCCTCCCCCTACTCTACTCCCTTTCCTTTTTTAAACATCCAAACAAGCCATAAGTTGGCATCCCAATGTAAAAAGGAAAAAAAAAAAAATCCATATGATCATGTAAGAACATGGACTACCTCTAAGACAGTTCAAATGATCTTTGTACTTTGGTTGATTAAATTCAAAACTGTGATTACTCTTTGTCTGTACACAAAACATCCCATGTAAAAAAACTAAAAAAACTAAGAGTTGGCACTTGGCACCCAGCCCAAGAGGATGGTACCAAGAACCTGTCTCTTTTTCTCTCACATGTATTCATAGAGAGAATGTAATAATCTTTGAGTTATTTTATACAACATTTGCGCTATCTTTGATGTCCAACTCTGTGCTCTCTTCATCCTTTGGTTTTACAGGAGTTGGAAGCTGCTTACTCGAACTTTCACTCGATTCTTGCAAGTTAAGTGATGTATAAACTGACATTCCAGTAAGAGCTGTTATAGCTCCACAGATGCTTACAAACCCTGGATCTGAATTGAAAATAAAATAGCCTCCAAGTAGTATCACACAGGTCTTAAATTGTCCTAGAACAACATGAGAAGTCGCCGATGTTGCTCTGCATGTATAGAACACAAATCAGGAAATAAGAGGAAAAGTTCTTAACTCTCCATTATTATTGCAAATGTCTGTCTTTTGCAAACTTTGTACCCTGTTTTTTATTAGGTAAGTTTTAATATTGTCAATTGAATTCTCAAACTTACGAAACCGTTTCAATTTGAAGACCTTGTCCATCTCCATTAAAATCCCAAAAGTCTCACCATGACAAAGGCCAGCACTTTCACTATGAAAGAAATGCTCCTTTTTAGCATTAACATGAAAGGGAAACTGTCTACAATACTATGTATTTCATTTAGATAACCAGTTTCTATTTTCTGGCCATTGCTTTCTTCACCCTATAAGTAAAACTTTTTCTCTCTAAACAAAGATTTCTCTCTCTGACCTTCTATTCTGTGGTTGCTAAATTGATTTATGGACAAGCTATAGATGAAACATAGAGTTTAATTAATGATTTCTTACACTTTTCACCCCCCTATTTCATCACTGTTCAAAATAATGGAAATGAATGATGGAGATGAGTAGAGGCTCCAAATTAAAATGATTTCATAAATTTTGAATTTTAATTGACAAAATTAAAAATTTAGAACCTAATCTGTAATTTCGTATAAACTTTGAACTTTTATTTAATTTCACCTTTCTTTTTCGTGACTACTAATTTGAAAGGAAGATAAATGTGAACGCCAAGGAAGTTGATTTATGATGACAGGAAAAGCAGATTTGAGTGTAGGGTCTCACCCAAGTGCCAAAGCTCCAGACCATTGTAGTAAAAAACCAAGGGCAGCTGATATAAGAATAGCAGTAGAGTTGCTGAGATCCCACTTAAATGATAGAATTCCTGGTGGATCCAACCATGGCATCAGAGGTAGTAAGAAGAAAATTGTAACTGGGGTAGTCTTCCACATCAACCTACATTCACGAAAATTGTTGCTTGCATTTATTAAGGACTAATGGCTAAATCGTTTTATGAAAGGCCAGATTGAATCACTTACGCCAAAGCAGTCCAATTGCCTTGCTGTTGTAATCTGGACCACAAGATTTTATTTATGGCACTTGGAATTATCCATGCAATTGCAACTAAAGCACCAAATAAATTGAACTCCAAATCTGTTACAGTAGCTATTGCCACACCTGCAGAGACAACAGCCAGAGCCAAAACCTGCACAAATATTGGACTTTCTGAAAACTTGCACATGAAAGGGGAAACAAAAATTGTTTCTGTCCTTAAAGTTTGGTTGAAGTTTTTATTTTTTTGTTATTCAATGTTAAAAAGTTCTTTTTTCATCTTTAAATTACTCTTATTAACTTTATTCTATGTGTCTAACTAGGTGACACTAATTTTGGCATTAGAGAATTTGACATGTTTGAACCAGACTATTACAGTTAAAAGAGAAGGATGCTGAACATGTGATATGAAACTATCAGTCACATGCCAAAGATTTTTTTTGAAGTATAAGGACAAAAAAAAAAAAAAAAAAAACCTTTTTAATGTTTAAGAATAGAAAGGGTAACATTTTCAATAATTCAGTGATAAAAACAATATATTTTCCTTGCAAAAGTTCACAAGTTTAAACCCAAGAAGTATGAAAGTATGAGAAAGAAGGTTGAGAAGTTTGAGCTCACCTTTTTGGAGGAAATGGTTTTCCTGAAGAGGATGAACTCTGCAATAACAATGGTAGGTGTGACAGCAATTTTAGACATTTGGTAGAAACCTACACTGCACATGAGCTGAATAGTGAGGATACAAGACAAGGATTAATTGAAAGTATAAAACTTGAAGTCCAATTCTTTAGTTGCTATACATTAGATTCCCAATTAAATTCAACCACATGGTTGTATTGAGCAATGCAATATAAACTATGATATCTCTTTTTTAAGTACAAAATTCAGTCATGTAGCTCATTGTTCAATGCAACCATGTGGTTGAATTTAATTAGGGAACCCAAGGTATAACAACTAAGGAATTGTATTTAAGTTTTGCTCTTATTGAAATTATAAAGAGGAAGGAGTTTAGATTAGAACCTGTTATGCTTTAGGCTGGTGTTGGCAAGGCCAGAGGCAAAAGCCATGACAGCTCCCAATGAGAAGAGAGAAGAAAAGGGAGTAGTTTTGGATGGAGGGGAGATTGGGAGTATTGAGAGTGCCCTGAAAATAGCGAGTAGAAGCCATGCTGTAGTGTAGTGGATTAATGTGAGAAGAATTGGGAAGTTAAATCCAACTTTTCCCATCACCTGTAGGCAATACAACTAATTGACTTACCAAAAAAAAAATATATATATATATATATAACAATATGTGAGCCTGATTGGCAAAATTTCCCCCAAAAAAAAAAAAAAAAAAATTGGTGGTTTCTGCTGTTATCTTTTTAATTCTTATTTGATTGTAAAAATTTATCTTATTGTAATACAAAAATAGTATATAATCATCATTTCAAGGAAGACATGCATTTTCGATTATTGGTTCAAAACATGATAGGTGATTCTTTTCATCATTGTCATAAATCAAGTTGACCCCAAACTTCTTCACTTGGAAAGCACTGCTTATTATGTATTATTGAATACTCCATTTCATCTCTGGCTTCCAATAGAGTGCAACCACAAATATTCCTAACATGGTATTACACGACAATTCTTTTGTCGGTATTGCCATGTGATTTTCTTGTTATAATTTTTTAATTCATAGATTATAGTGAATCCATTCATATCATGAAAGCTTCTTGCAAATATTGCACATAAAGACCATCCTCAAATCTTTTGCTTTACTAGCATGGGCACAACAAAATATAAAATTGATCCCTTACTCTTGTACTCAAGCCAGTTTGGAAGCTCACCCAAAGGAAGGAAAACACTAAAACTGTCGGTTGCAATCAATTCCTAATAAATTAAATCACGTGCAACAAATTATTATCCAAATTGAAAGTTTAAAACCCACAATCAAATTAGGAGAGAGAGATAGTGGAGATAGAGAGTCATTATCTTTTTCATTTTATTTTATTTAACATTTAAATTCAGCAACATCCTTCATAATCCATATCATTAAATTATTTATATTTTTCTCTTTTTTTTAAAAGAAAATTAAACATATAATATTTTACTTAAATTTAAATAAATAAAAATTGTTCTTATAAAGTCTTCCCATGAAATCTTACAATGGAAAAATGAAATGCAAAACAAATACCAATTTAGAAACACTAAATTAGAAAATAATAATAATAATAGAATAATAAAACAAACATAACTGAAAAAACTAATAGTGATGGCTATACTAATTTAATGGTAGCAAAATGGAATGAAAAAAAAAAAAAACATTACAATGCATATTTAGTACATTAGAATTATTATCAAATTTGGGAAAACAATAGGATGCCAACAAATAAAAAAAGAGAGAGAGATTTATAGGTAATAAAGTGTAGAGAGAGAGAAAAATAAAAGAAATTAAACGTCAATTTGTAACTGTTATTTAGAAAATAAAGAGGCCGACGAGTACGTGATGGGAGGAGTTAAAAAAAATAGAGATGACCTTACGGTGGACATTAAAAACTTTATAGTGTAATAAAACCAATTGTAGCATTTATTTTATGTTATTATCCTTTTTCTTTCCAAATTTTCCTCTAATTTTTTTAATGTTTAAAGTGAATTAAAAAAATCTATTATATTACAATCAAAATATCATATTTTTCTTTTTTTAAACTATTCTCCTTATTATTAAATTCTCAACTTATTTTTGCACTTTCTCATTCATTTTACTTTTTCATCTCTCCTTTACGCTCTACCTTAATATCACTATTCATCTTACCATTTATCTACATTTATTTTTCCTTTTTTTTTTTTATTCCCTCTCCCATTCTATGCATAATTCCTTTTATTTGTGTTTCAAGTTGTTATCTTTTTTTTGTGTTCTTCAGAATAATTTGGTGTTTATTGATATACATTTCATTTTTACTATTTTTTCTTTTCATTTTATTTTATTCAAAATTTAAATTCAACCATATCCTTCATATTATTAAATTATTTCTATTTTCTATCATTTTTTTATTTTAAAAAATTAAACATAAAATATTTTACTTAAATTAAAATAAATAAAAATTGTTCTCATAAAGTCTTCCCATGAAATGCTACAATGCATCAATAGAAGAATGGAATACAAGACACGTGCTATTTTAGAAACACTAAATTTATAATAATGATAATAATAATAACAACAACAATAGAATATCATACCAAATATATCAAAAACAAACTAATAGTTATGGATACACTAAGTTAATGGCAGTAAATTGGAATAAAAAAATAAAATAAAAATAAACGTTACAATGCATATTTAGTACATTAGAATTATCATCAAGATATCAAACGTCAATTAGTAACCGTTACTTGGAAAACAAAGAGCTTGATAGAAGGAGTAAAAAATTAATTAAAGATGATCATACGACTGTCAATAAAATCAATTGTTACATTCACTTAATTTTTTTTTTTTTTGATACAAGATAGAATTATACTCTGGTCTAATCTAAGTGTATATGTGTGTGAAGCTCCCTCCTGGAGACTTGAACCTCAGCCCTTGCCCCCACACTCCACAAGCACTTATACTTGTGGAGTGACCATCGCACCAAGGGTATGCGGTGGTACATTCACTTAATTAAATCATATAATTAAATACAATCATACAAAATTTAAATTTAAAACTAATCAAACTCTATATCTTATCAAAACTAAAAAGAAGATATTCTTCAATAATAATAGAAATATATAAAAAATAAGGACGGAAATTTTCAAAATCCCATTTTTGACATTTCATTTAACATTATTTAGGCAACATTAAGTCAAGATATAAGAATTTTAGTTTTTAACTTCCATAGAATCAAATGTTTCCCACATTATTTCAGCCTTATGGAAAATAGGGTTTACATGTAGCATGCAAAATGTGTATAATTGACTTAGAGATGTACAAATTAGTCAACCAACTATGGTAGAATTAAGGTTTTAAAATTTAAATAAAACAATTCTACAATAATAAAAAATTATTTTGCGATGAACATGATTATGAAATGCATTTCTCTTCATTAAGTTAGTTCAAATTACAAAATAACGATAACAATGAGACCTCCCTTAAAAAAATAATCACGCGCAATGCGTGGGTCCACGTCTAGTTTAATTTAAAATCTAATTAGATTTGGACTCTTCGATTTTTACATTTAATAATTCACTTGGCACAAATTTAAAAATTATATGAGACACGTGTCTCATATAAATTTTTGAATTTTTGTGCTCAGTAAGTTACTGTATCAAGATTCACGAAACCAATTTCCAAGAAAATAAATCAATAAAATATATGATAGTAACAACGATAGGAAAATTCAAATAAAATTTCGGATTAAATTGTAACAATCTAAATCAAAAGTTCCAGTAGAAAGACACGGTGGAGTGATCCACTCCAAGAAGGCGACCAAACTTGCATAAATATAGAATAATAAATCTCTCTTCGGAAAATTTACATTGTTCATAACCTTATCGTTCATTGGAAATTTTAAAAACATAGTGTTTCGCATCTGCCATCCAGACATCTACAGCCGAGTCCTCTCCAGTTTGCATGAGATTTCATTGATCACTAAGTTCCTTTGCAACCTGCAAAAGGTATCGTCCATTGGTCCACAACAGTGCTTTCTTCATTGTTTTAAGTGCCAAGCCTGAACAAAAAGCCAATATAAGGGTAATATAATGTGCATTTAATCACATATTAGCAATTCATAACAAATGTAAAGATGTAAACTTTGCAAGTGACAGCTAATGATTAAACTAAACTATCAACATTTTAACAGAGTGAAGATATTCTAATAACATTTCCAAAATTCAAATTAAAGTAAGAAAATTTAGAAAACACTCAAAATTGAATAAACTTGTTTCTTAAAATTAAAACTGACCAGCACTTCCGGTGAAGCCAAAAACAAATTCATGCCTTTTGTCTTGTGCCGATACATTCTCGCTCTGCAACAAGAACCAAATTAAACATTAGATAATAATAATATTATAAATCAGTAACATGGAAATACTATGCATGTTAAAATTGTGTGTTGCTAAAAAAAAAATAAAGCCAAATTCAAGATTTAAAAATAAAAAGATAACATAAATGATGAAAGATTCAAATTCTAAACTGCTAAATGGATCGGAATCATGATTTTTATATTAAAAAGTGATTGTGATTGTGACCAATTTGGAGTTTCGGATTATAGAGAGAGCGTTGTTTTTATATTGCGATAGAAGTATAAACTGTTGATGAATCTAAACTGGATTCGTTGCTTAAAAAATGTGATGCAGATGCTCTTCTCTGGCTTTGCTATCTTTTTGGAAATTCCTTGCGTTCACCTTTTTTTTTTTTTTTTTTACTGAATAGTAAACTCAGTGCATTTCATCCCTATAAAAATAGTCATGTGTTGCCATTCTAATGGCTGTATGCAATGTATTCAAACCAAGTTCTTATTGTAATCTCTTGGGTTTACGCGTTTAGCAGCAAAATTAAGAAAATTTAATTGATACAATGACTCACTTAGCACAAAAATTAAAAAACTTATATGAGGCATGTGGCATAAAATTAAAATTCTAATTTAACTTTCTCTCATCTTTACTTATTATATATATATATATATAGATATATAGATTTCTTTATGATAATATTAATCCACAATTTATTTATCTCTCTCTTAGTTTTGTGGTATAATCTGGATGTTCCTTTGGATTATTAATATTATTAGACAGTTTAAATATTACTAATGATAATAGTGATTATTGGTTAACATAATCACAGAATCTTCAACAAATATTTATAAATTATTATTACTCAATTTATATATGTTGGGCTTGGACTAAATAGAGTGGCTCTAAGGACAAACCCATGGGCAGTGTTGTTGTGAAAAAGTAAGAATGGGCCACGACAGACTCAAAGTAATGTAAGCAAAGAGAGTAGGGGATTGTTGGCGAGACTACAAACCCCAAGGATGAGTATGAAGTAATTGGGCCGGAGAAGCCCAATGAAGTAAGTAAAAACCCATGGGAACACAAAGTTAGGAAAAGGGTCGAAGAAGTCCAAAATAAGTAAATGGGCCGAGGATGCCCAAGGGGACATAGGAGCCCCTAAGTAAGAAAGCTCATGGCCATGCAAAGCCATTTGGGGAAGAGGGTAAACGGCAGGTCTAANAAAAAAAAAAAAAAAAAAATCAAGCAGTTGGAGCTATTAGCTCATTTCAAACAAAAACATATATGCACCTGGCTAAACCTCCAAAAGCATACAAAATAGTGAAAGTACCACATAAAAGAAGAGATAGAAAAGGCACATACTAATTTGTTTGCCATAATAATGCCTACAGCAACCATGAAATTAAATGTCAACGCCACAACTGGTCCACAAAATCGTTGCTGTTGGCGCTTAGCACCTTCAGAGGTTCGTAGCTCATTGAAGAGAGAACTTTTGAGATCTTCCAAAGCTCGACCTGATGATTTCAAATATGAAAAATTCAAGGTCAATAAATCAAGTAATGAACAATGTATCTTGTTTTTGTAAAACAATCTTTTTAAACACATAATAAGGATCCACAGTATGGGAAACTCTTTGTTGAATAATGAACAGAATGAAACCAAGTGGAAGGGCTTTGTTAGTAAAGCTGAACCACTAAAGACACATCACAGAAAAGAAAATTCATCAGTGAAATTGCATAATTAATTTAAAACTGTGGTTCAAGAGAAAAATCTTGTTGCCTAAGACTTAGTCCAGACATGTTATGAAGGAAATTATACAAATTATTAAAGAGCTTCAAGCCACAACCAGATTAATTCAGAAATAGAATCACTTTGATTGAAAGTTGTTTGATGAAATATGAAAGAAGAGGAAAATTTGTAGACATCCAATTGAACCAACCCATTTGTTTGAATTGATTAAATAACACAGTAACACACACACACACACACAATGATGATCAAGGAGTGATATTATCAACTACAGAGAAAAACAGCCCAGTGTGAACAATCCCATAAATAAAACCATGGATGATGGGTAATGAATCATTCTAAATGAAAAATAAAAGATAGCACCTAAAAGATCAACTTAACCACAAGAAAGAAAGAAAAAAACTTGCAGGCATAAACAGATTTTGAAACTAATGAACAAAGGTGTCTACGATGCAAAAAAGAGTATAAAAACATATAAGAGAGAATGATAATGCAGTCCAAGGATTCATTCAATAGAAACCTGCTTCTCCGGCATCACTGTCTTTCCTTTTGAGGAACGTTCTGGCATGTTTTCCCAGCAAAGAATCAAAGAAACCCATAACAACCCAACAAAAGCATGTGTTGAATCACATATCAATTATAAACTGCATAGAGATGGTATAAGAACGACAACAAAAAAATGTTATAGCATGGAGGTTAAAACATAATTTTATTGACAATGAAAGGGTGAAATCGTATACATGAATAATGACAAGAGGGAGATTTGTTTAGGTTGTATATAATAACTATATATGATATGTATATAGGAATTTTACTGTTGTAAGAGTTCTAACTCCTTAGTGCTAGCTCCAAAAAGCTGTTATTTTGATATACATGTAAAAAAAAAAAAGGATGAGATTTGTTATGTGAATCCAAACTAAAAAAGTGGTTTAAAAATGGGGGAGCCAATGATATTATGATGTTATTCCATGTGTCAATTTTTTTAATTATGTGCATGGATTTGACAGGTTGGTGAGATTATCATTCCCATTACAATACTAACACATGCATATGGATTTACGGAGAAGTTAAGGAATCAAAATTTGTGTGACCAAGAAAGAGTCAAACACACAAGTGCCTACAATTACCATTTAGTACTTTGCTTTAGGCGAGTAGTCATGATTTTCATGGAGTTTTATATATATAAAAAGAATGATTGGAACCCTGTACATTTCATGTCCACATCATTAAAGTTTAGCACTATATTTCTGCGGCTAAAGAATTGATACATATGATAAAAGGTTGTATAGTTTTATATTTTATTATTGATGGGTCTTTTTCTGTATCGATCAAGATCAAAACAACATCAACTTGGCTTTAATGATTGTCACCAATAAAGATATTGAATTTGATTGAAATACAATGTCTATTAATGGTATTTTTTTTCCTGATTATCTATTAGTGGGTAGTATTATTGGGGACAAAATGGGCAAATATCCTTTTCTCCCAAACTAAGAAGCATTTTGCTCCATTTTCCAAACTAATTAGACAATTTTTTATTTTTTTTATTTACCTATAACTCGATTTCATAGATGTCGAGTTACAAAACGCCACTATAGGTCATTAAAACGTCACTATAAGCTTCTTAAAAACACCGCTATAGGACCTAACTCGATTTATCACAAATCAAGTTTCAAAATAGAGATATTTTCCTAAGAGAAATGCTATGTTTACAACATTTTTACAACAATTTTACAATAAATCTTAAGTAGTAGGTTGTTACTGGTTATCATTGTTGGGGCAAAAAAGTAATCTTAGTATTAGTTTTAAATTTGAACCAATAATAACTAACCACCTATGATTTGTTGTAAAATTGTTGTAGACGTAACATCTCTCTTTTCCTAATTAGTTTGAAAAAAAGGGACAAAACACTGCTTAGTTTGGGAGAAAAGGGCATTTGCCTATTTTGGTCGTGTTATTGGTGGATTCATATCCTAATATTTGATGATATAGGTGATGGTATGTTCTTGTAAAGGTTATGGAGTAGAAGCCAAACTCCACGATTGTCCATAGATGTGAATGAAAGTTTGAGATGCTTGGATCCCAAGAATAAAAGTTATTAGAGAAATCCAAATCCAATGAAAGTTGAGATGTTGGCATCCCAAGAATTGAAGTTATAACAGACTAACCAATAGGATGTTGAGTCCCAACTTTCTCAAACGACCCCCCAAAAACAGGCCCTTTTTTTTTTTTTTTTTTACTGAATAGTAAACTCAGTGCATTTCATCCCTATAAAAATAGTCATGTGTTGCCATTCTAATGGCTGTATGCAATGTATTCAAATCAAGTTCTTATTGTAATCTCTTGGGTTTACGCGTTTAGCAGCAAAATTAAGAAAATTTAATTGATACAATGACTCACTTAGCACAAAAATTAAAAAACTTATATGAGGCATGTGGCATAAAATTAAAATTCTAATTTAACTTTCTCTCATCTTTACTTATTATATATATATATATATAGATATATAGATTTCTTTATGATAATATTAATCCACAATTTATTTATCTCTCTCTTAGTTTTGTGGTATAATCTGGATGTTCCTTTGGATTATTAATATTATTAGACAGTTTAAATATTACTAATGATAATAGTGATTATTGGTTAACATAATCACAGAATCTTCAACAAATATTTATAAATTATTATTACTCAATTTATATATGTTGGGCTTGGACTAAATAGAGTGGCTCTAAGGACAAACCCATGGGCAGTGTTGTTGTGAAAAAGTAAGAATGGGCCACGACAGACTCAAAGTAATGTAAGCAAAGAGAGTAGGGGATTGTTGGCGAGACTACAAACCCCAAGGATGAGTATGAAGTAATTGGGCCGGAGAAGCCCAATGAAGTAAGTAAAAACCCATGGGAACACAAAGTTAGGAAAAGGGTCGAAGAAGTCCAAAATAAGTAAATGGGCCGAGGATGCCCAAGGGGACATAGGAGCCCCTAAGTAAGAAAGCTCATGGCCATGCAAAGCCATTTGGGGAAGAGGGTAAACGGCAGGTCTAAAAGAGAACCAGTAGGACCAAGTCGTTACAGCAGGATCGACAGAATAGTATGGCAGGACATGTTGGCAATCAAGAAATGGGCTAAGAAAAATGTAAAACCCAGTATCAAATGAAGCCCAGCCCCTAAAGGGAACAGTGAATCATAAAACGGCTCATGTAAAAGAACGAAGAGGTGCGGCAGATTGTGCAAACAAAGCTCCAAACCGCGGCAAACGCATGAGCAGCAGGCAGATTTTGGACATACATGAGAGGGAAGCACACGCAAGGCCCAAGCATCTTGTACCCAGCCAATATGGGACGTGGTGGGACCATGGGCCAGAGGTAAGAGGTAAGGGGGGTATGGTTTGGTGGTGGGGAGAGGGGAAAAGACTTATTCTGCAGCTCCTGCCCAAGCCGTTTTGGGAGGTACATCTTGTTGGGATGACAGACCACCCAAAAGAGGCAAGGTTGAGAGGGAATCGCTAGGTGCATGTCAAGAGGGAAAGAGAGAGAAAGTATTTACACCGTGGCAGGAAAGAATGCCACAGCGGACTAACAAACGACACAAACCTGCCTTTGTCTAGCGAGGGTAAGTGGTATACAGACGAACTCTTTAGTGGTCGGCAAGTATGCCCAGACTAAATAAAGGCGGTTAAAGGGCAAAGAGGTAAAATCTAGTCACGGCAGGCCTTATAAGAAGACCCTTGCCATGCCTTGTAAAAGGCATCGAAAAACAGAGATATTATGGAGTAAAAAAAGAAAACAAAAGGAAAACAAGGGAAAGAAAAAAAGATAAGAGAGAAAACAAAAAACAAAGAAAGATAATATAATGGGCATGCACCAGTAGGTCATTTTCCCTCTCTCCCCCTTTAAATCCTGCTCTTTTCCACAGCGTAAGGAGGATTCTTTCTTTAGGCATTAACCATTCAGGTCCGGTTCCCTTAAAGCCATTAATCCTCACGGCAAGATCTTTCCTGGGAGATTATTTGCATTGAGAGGGGGCGTTCTCCCTTTTTGTTTTTGCTTCTGCGGATCGAACTTAAACTTGATTTTTTATACTCATTCTTGATTAATTCATATTATCTTCTTTCTCTTTTACTTTCTTCGTAAAAGACATTGTTATGACTGTAATTATGTCTCATAAGTAAGGATTACTTGGTCATTTTCCTTTAAATAGTCAGAGTACTCTGTTTTATTGTTATTATTATATCTGCCTGCCGTAACTTATCTGAAACAGCTCTATTTGCCGTAAGCACACTCCTGGCAGGCGAGGTATAGTTTGTGCACAAACTGGTCCAAGATGAGTTACAGTTGGACTGGCCTCAACTCCCTTACTCAAAAACATTCGGGCTCATTACCGTAGGAGGCAGCCCAGCTCAACGCACAACACAAAAAAAAAGGCCCCTACATGATCTAATAGAGTGTTAGAACTTAACAATAAGTAATGTTAAGTTGTCTATTTAAAAAAAAAAAAATTAATAGATGGTTTAAAATGATTTTGGATTTATTAAATATATGACTAGCATATTTGAGACTAAATTGCTAAAATGTAATAGAATTTGGAATGTGTTTGAGATCTATATTTTTTAGTAAATTCAAATTTAGAATATTTAATCTCTTAAAAAAATATGTCTTTTCCCATTCTTAAGTGTGCACAAAAATGGATTGAAAAGGACGAAATAGATCGGAATGGACCAAATAGATTGAAGTGGACAGAATAGACCGAAGTGGAACAAATTGGACTAAATAGACCGAATTGGACCTAAGTGGACTGAATTAGACTGAATGGACTGAAAGTGCAAAGTCTCTACCACTTCATCATTTAAGCTGCTCTTACAGTCTTAATGGCTCTCAAGCCCAGCCCAAGGGAGAAATGACATTATGAATTATTCTTTCATATAACAAGCCCCTTCAGATTAAAGCAAACTCACAAACCAATCTTGGAAATTGAAAAAATAAGTATTATTACAATGGTCATATGTGCCCAAGACATAAACCTTAAGCATCTCAAAAGGCAGGGCACCCCTCAATCTTAACCCCAGGAGCTGTGGGGCATGAAGCCAATGGACAATGGTCATCATTGGCCAGACCCCACCACTCTGGACCAAATATATTATTTTTGTATTGAAGAGTGAAGAAAAGTAGAACACCCAAAAAGGCAACCCCAGCGTCTAAAGCAGCAGATAGGACATAGGTATGTCTAGCCCACCATGCCTTAAACTTTCTGTAAACGTAGAAGTTGAAGAAAATTTCAACAGCTCCCCAAGCCCAATAGTTCACTGCTCTAGTTGGTGGCATGTTACTTGTAGCTCCAATGATAATAGGCATGTGTATAAGTCTAAGCCACTTGATGTTGGGGTACTTGCGTGAGAGAAACCAGCCAGGTATAGGAGCTAAGAAGCCAAGAAGGAAGAACCAGTTCATCTCTTTGTAGACACCATATTTTGTGAACATTCTGAGTGGACCTATGACTCCCCATATAATGGAAGCATTGTAGAAAACATCATCCTGAGGGCATGTCCAAGGACTCCCCTCAGGCAATAATGACTAATCACATATGTCCT
The DNA here is from genome assembly GCF_002906115.3 of Quercus suber. Classification (NCBI taxonomy): domain Eukaryota; kingdom Viridiplantae; phylum Streptophyta; class Magnoliopsida; order Fagales; family Fagaceae; genus Quercus; species Quercus suber. Next base: position 286,384 of record NW_027069492.1, on the reverse strand, counting down.
TTATATTTGTGAGAAGCCACCATGCAGTGGCAAAGTAGGTACTTGAAGCAACAATTGTTCCAACCAACTGAGAATGTATATTAACAACACGTGTCATTATATCAAAATAGTAAACAAAATTTCATATAAGTTTTATTGGTTTTAATTCCCTTACCTGCACAACGAACATGGACCTTGGGGGGATTTTCATATAGTGGCCTAATTTGAAGTCACTAGCAAAGTAGAGTGCTTGTGACAAGCTAATGTAGCCATAGGTCTTGAAAGCCACATTAGCGAGGGGCTTCCCTGGATAAATATACCCAATCACCAATTCTGTGATCACGTTTAGCCCTGGTTGCTGCAATTAACAATAACACATCATATTGAGAATTGTAGTCTCTAAAAAATGGATGCAAGATAATGTAGAATGTAATTAATTCATTCGAATGAATGTTTGTCGTCTTTTTATCAATGAAATACAAGGATGGTTTGGCTTATTCATACCGCATTCGTTGTGGCTTGAATTATTCCAGTGGGTAAAGTAAAAAACAGCGCAATGCCACAAGCCATTAATAGTCCCCACCAGGGGAGTTGCAGCTGTTTGCCGAAACCTTCACAAGCAATCATGGCAAGAGCCAACATTAAAACTAAGATGATATAAAACCACCACTGAGGGACTTCTTTATAGTTAGTTCTTCTTCATCAACCTTGTATGAACATCGGCATAATCGTCTTTTGCTGCACTTGCTGTCTGTTTCCAGAGTGTCCAGATTGTTCTGCTCAATGTTTTACCCAAATAAAGAAAATCATGAAAAGACTATTGACTAAAAGGAACTTTTGGTAGAGGATAGAATAGAAAATTTTAAGAAGCGGCTTACTTTCCATTAAAGAGAGCAACATGAGTAATAGTAGCTGTTAGAGTAGCGAAGCTCAAACCATAAGTAAAAGCAAAGATCACACTAAGATAAAGTTTGCTGTAACTGTCATAAGCTGCAAGATTAATATCAAATGCTTTCTCATTCAGAATTCTGGAGATGTTGTAGGGTTGTCCAGTGTGATCAAAAGTGTCGGAAGAAAAGATAGGAAACTTCTTGGCATCATATGCATTACTCCAATAGGCAATCGGGATAACGACATAGACAGAAACGATAAACCCCACTAAAATATTGATGATGGCAAACAAAGGTGTGGCTAAGGGGGTGCCCAAAAAGCCGGCTACAGTCAACCAGTCAAGGCCAAATGAGCCTACTCCAAGGCCCTTCATCCCTCCACCAATCTGTTGGGCAGTGACTGAGTCCTTCCAAATCCAACAAACAAAGGAGAGAGCTGATATTGAATGGAAAAGATAGCCTGGGACAATGTAATAAGCAAAGCTTGCTACAAAAACCATGAAGAAGAATTGTAGCCTTGTATGTCCTCCTTTAGGTCGCTTTTCTTTTTCATGCAATGCCCTGCATCTCACATTTTACTTGGTTCATTACAGGGGTCCGGCCCATAAATTAAGCATTGTACTAATTCTTTTTCTAACACAAGCAATCATATCATATCATATCATATCATCATCTATAAATATTATATAACCGAAACCTTTAACTTTTTGTTGACATTTTTATATTGTGCTACCTAAGCTTTAAAAGCTCCACAATTTTACATATCAAAAATATTATTTAGATTTATTTTAAAAGAAAAATACAACCTGATTGACTCTTTGAAACAACCTGACTAATTCTTTCTTATGATTTCTCTTAGCCCCCTGCAACGATCATCTCAAATGCTGAGCACCTCTCACCTCTCCCTCTCTCCATGCAGACTTTCATATTTTCACATGATAATTATTTCTTGTATATCATATTATCAATTTATTTAAATAATTTTTTTTTTTGTTTAGTCCAAATTTAACAAGGAGTGAAACTCTATCTCTTTAACAAGTCCAGCTTAAACTCAAACTCATCATTTTTTTTTAACAAAATTTTTGTTTGATCCAAACTTAAGAAGGAGTGAAACTATATCTCTCTAATATAAGTCCAACTTAAACTCAAACTCAAACGATGATATTATTATTATTATTATTATTATCATCTCTCTACTTCACTAATGTGATATTTCATGATAGGGTGCAAACTTATAATCATGAATTATTCTTTTGTATGTAACCTAATCTTTTTCTTATGTTTTCTATTTTTTAGTTATATATATATATATATATATATTTTGTTTTGTTTCAATAATTTCTAAACTGTGAATCATTTGATTTTTTTAATATTTTTGGTATTTTAGAAGTTTCAATATCTGAATTTTTAAGTTATTTTTTACAGTATCTGAAATGGTTAGACAAATTTTTTGTAAGCCATTGCACGTTCAAGCAATGACTTCTTTATCAAATTGTAACACAAATTGAAGTCATACAAGGGAAAATCATGTAATAGTGTAAATTCTTAATAAATTTAAGATTTTATAAAATTATTTTAGTCTACTTCACAAATAGGTAGGTTCCCGTGCATAGCATGGGTTAGCGACTAGTATACTATATAATAAAAGTTAGGCTTACACGCCGTGGTTGTGCCAAGTAGCTTCACCAAATTGCAGAATTTTTTTAGATTTTTGATTATATATATATATATATCATATACTATATAATAAAAGTTGGGCTTACATGCCGTGGTTGTGCCAAGTGGTTTCACGAAATTACAGAATTTTTTTTAGATTTTTGAATATATATATATATATATATTTTGAGCCAAGTGGCTGCACCAAACTACAGTAAGTTTTTAGATAAAAACAAAAAGTTTTTGATCTTATCAATTTCTTTAGAGTTTGGATAAAGTAACTAAAAGTGTGTGTATCAACTTCTTCTTCTTCTTCTTCCTCTTCTTCTTCATCTTTTTTTTTTTTTTTTAAATTTTTTATTATAAATTTTATAAAGTAACTGTGGGTGCATTTTTTGCTTCAAGGAAACTCATGTACTCTTAGGCAATTTTTGCTTTTTACTTGTCCCACATTGGAAGGATTGCCTCCCTCTTTCTACCTTATAAGGGATGAGCCAATGGTTGAAGAGTACCACTAGTTTGGTTTCTACCTTATAAGGGATGAGCCAATAGTTGAAGAGTACCACTAGACTCCTAGGCAATTTTTGCTTGTCCCACATTCCTAGTGGTACTCTTCAACCATTGACTCATCCCTTATAAGGTAGAAAGAGGGAGGCAATCCTTCCAATGTGGGACAAGCAAAAATTGCCTAGGAGTACATGAGTTTTCTTGAAGCAAAAAATGCACACACAGTAACAATTTTACTCTTAGCTTACGTTAGTATTTTTTTTTTATTTTTTTGGATAAACATTTATCCTACACCATCTATTTTCTAATAATAACAACTTTAAAAGTTTTATTTTTCTTCTAAAAAAAATGTTTTTTTTGGATAAAGTAACAAAAAAAAAAGGTAATATGTATTAACTTTAAAATAAAAAAAATTAAAAAAAAAATCTTATAACAATCTAGCTAATAACATTAACTAATCTTTTGAGATAAAGTAAAAAAAAAAAAAAAAAAAACTAATATGTAATTAACGTAAACTTCTTGATTAGGTAAACTCTTTTTTCTTTTTGTTTATATCAAGTTATCAACTTCTTCACAACTTAGAATTATTTAATATAAAAGTGGGGGTATATATATGGTTTGGGTTTATTTTTCCCTTTTCCTACTGTATAGTTTGTTGATATTATTTCCTTCTCATACATTACTTATGAAACTTGCATGTATGTATTTGCCTTCTTCTTTTTGCTTTTTTATAAAATTCTGTTCTTAATTTTTTTTCCATCAAATTGAATATGTTTTTTATGCGGGTTGCCTTTTGTGGGGCCCGTGGGCCCGATAGCCTCGGCCCATCGGGTATTAGGCCCAAAGCCAACGCCGAGGAGGACTGACCAGCCAAGGCTAAGTTAGACAAAACCTCTTTTATGGCCCACGCCGAGGACCTGTTCGTCCTCGGCATTCTAAGGATAATCTTTGGGGAGGGGACAAGCTCAGAGTAAGCTGTCACATTTGCACTTAATGCATTCACCTAACCCCTCTGGCTGCATTAATGGGGATATAACCCCTTAGCAGGGCAACGTTGGTCAGAGTGAACTACTTGAGTACTGATAAGGCCTCTGATGGGACAGACGGCCAGAAGAGAGGCAAATGGATGATCAACAGATGGAATAAGGAGATAGACAGATGAAAACTATATAAGAAAAGCAAGTAAAGTAAAATGGAGGGGGGGGAAAAGAGAGGGAACAAAAAGGTCTCCTCGGCCACAGGCCGAGGAGCATTCCCCCATTTGTAAAGAAACTTTTAGTTTTTTTTATATAAAGAAAGTTCGTGCTTGGTGATCGACGGCCAGTGCCTAAACCTTTAAACCGCTCTCTAAAAATTTATTGTTTGGGCTTGATTGAGCTGAAAACCCATTCGTACTCAGGGTCAATCCAAATTGAGTCCCTACACTTTGTTTTAAGTTATTTTTGTTAAATTTCATCTAATTTATATGCTTATTATATATGGTCTTTAGAATCAATGGTATATCTTCCATAAGAACTAATGGATTAATTTTAACAAAAATCTTATTCGCTTTTTGAAAAATCTATGTGAGTGTCTTTACTTTAACTGTAATTCTAGATTTTTTTTTTTTTTGTAATGTTTAGAAATTTATATTGTTTGTAATTATTGAATTCAGAGTTTCTCTGTGTATATTTTTATGTGTGTGTTGTAGTAAATTTTTTTTTTCAAATTTTTTTTTAAATAAATTTGGGTAGCTTTTAATTTGTAATATGTGTGTGTATGTGTATATGAAATACTGACAAAGTAAGGTACTATTACTCATTTTTCCAATATGTACACCCACAAGTAGCCATGAGACCAATATTTGAGTATCGAAAATCATGATAATGAACATCACTCCATAAAGAATGGAGAGAGAAAATTGATTAAATATAAAAAGGGTGATATAAAAACAATGGATATTTAAGGTGATGTAAAATTTACATGACTTTGCCTGCCTCAATCTTCTATCAAAGTTAATTCAACTTTCATGTGAGTGCCTTTACTTTAACTCTAATTCCAAATTTTTTATGTTAGTGTCTTTACTTTAACTCTAATTCCATATTTTTTTTAATGTTTAGAAATTTATATTGTTTGTAATTAATGAACTCAGAGTTTCTTTGTGTGATATATTTATGTGTGTGTTGTAGTGAATTTTGCTTTCAATTTTATTTATTTATAAATTTTTGTAGTTTTTAATTTGTAAGTTCAAGATGATTTCTTGGGGTTAAAGTAAAAATATTAGGTCAATTTTAATCATAATTCATGCAATAGTAGGGTTTTAGATGTTGATAATAATTTTTTGCTTATTTACATTAATTAACATAAACATCCTAGCATGTTTAGTGTTGATATTAATTTGACACTTTGAGATGCAAGCGAGTCATTATAATTAAATATAAATGTTATTATGTCGGTATGTTATAATTATTATTTGTTGTTCCTCACCTTACTTCACCTTAATTGTTATTTGAACAAGTTAAAGTTATGTCTTAGCTAGTCTGATTGGATATAACATTTCTCTCCAATTATTAATTAGTGTTCCTCAAATAAAATTACTACCAAGAGCTTTTAGAAATTTAAAACTTGCCATTATCAATAAAATATTTTTACTATTTTATTTGTTATTAAATTTAATTATATTATCAAAAAAAATTTTTTTTTAAATTTATATATAATTCTTTTACTAAGCCGTGGTTATTCCAAGTGGTTTCACCAAATTATAGAAATTAATTTTTTTTAGATTTAAAAAAACAAATATAATTTTTTTTTGTTCTTATCTTCTTCTCCTATAATTTCTAAGTTGATAAAAAACTTTATTTGATTACAATCCAAATTCTTCATCTAATCCTTTTGTTATTATAATTTAATTTATAAATTTATAAAAAAAATATTAATTTGTTTACAATCCAAATTCTTCCTCTAATCCTTATTTTTTTATATTTAAATTATATTACTACACCTAAAAAAGAAAAAAAAAAAGCATAGTACACTTTTAAACTATATTACTGCACGTAAAGAAAAAAGACAAATTACAATTTACCAACCTGTGATTTGGCCGATGTTTAAGTTGTCTATCTGTGGTTTGAAATTTGATACTTTATTCACTTGAAATTTGCTCAGTTAGAGTTTTGTAACTCACCTCTATTAAAAACATGGCTAAATATGTAATTTTCTCCACTTTTATGTCTCTCTTCTCCAAAAACGCAAAAATATAAAAATACAAGATCAAATAAGATAAAAAAAAGTCAAGCAGGACACTTGCATCATGTAATTTCAAACCACGTGTAGGCAACTTAAATTTCAGTCAAACTTCAGGTAAGTAAAGTATCAAATTTCAAACCATAGGTAGGTAGTTTAAATTTTGGCCAAACTACAGGCGAGTAAGTTGTAATTTAAAAAAAAAAAAAACCGCAGCTCAGTACAGGTAAAAAAAAAATGCCTACTATAAAATTCCATTCGACTATTTTTAGTGCTTAAGTAAAACACTAAATTCTTTGGATTTCCTCTTGACTCACCCACATTGACTTTTTTCCTTTGGATTTCCTCTTCACACTCCACTTTTTTTAAGATTTTGACTTCAGCTTCACATCTCCATAAATTAGACTAACATTAGACTTTTTGTTCATATCAACTTCTTCAATGTGGAGTGTGTGTGTATATATATATATATCAAATAATTCATAATGAATACCTACCATATGTTTTTTTTTTCTTTTACCTACAACCTTGTAGGAATGTATTTGTTTACTCTATTTTTTTTTCATCAAATTGAATATTTTTTTTTTTTTGTATTTTTTTGTCTTTTGTTCAACCAAATTTCCTTAAGTTTTATTAAATTTATACGATTATGGTTTGAGAATCAATCATTAAATATGCCTAGACATGATTATTTTTATTATTTATTTATTTATTTTTGTGTGTTATGACATGGGTTCAATGGTGAAATGTTGCTTTCATCCTCTCAAATTTAATTTAGAGAACAATCTTCTTTTTAGCTTATTATTAAGCATGTCTTGATATAAATTTGATGATAAATTGTTCATAACATTTTATTTTATTTATTTATTTATTATTATCAATCATTAACATGATTTTTATCAATCATTAAATTTTTAATTATTTTGTATATCACTAAATATAATAATAGTACTTGTTTTTAGTTTTGGGAATTGTTCCAGATTGCATACTTATATTACAAGGATCCGGTGTTTTATGATTGAAGTTCCACTGGGTGCACCCTATCCTAAAAAATATGTGCTACCCCTTCCCCCAAATCTCGAGAAATTAGCATTTAACTAAAAACAAAAGAAACATAGTTCCTATATATGAATATATATATATATATATATATTTTCTATAAGTTAATGATAAAACAGTGCAATGCACGTGCCTTTGACTAGTCTCTATATAAAAGGGGATTGTGTACCTGAATAGAGAGACTTGGACTAGGTTTGCAGGCCACCACATATAAGGTGAGTCGACAAGGTATTTTCTGAATAGTCCAGCCCATCCGTAACCAAGCATCTGAAAAGTTCATATACAAAATAGTGATGTCGTAGGAATAAAATTCTAAAGTAGCAATTTATGTAAGTTGGCCCAAGTGGTACCCGGTCTCCTTAGTGACCTTCAACTCAGGGGTTCAAGCCCCTGCATAAACAATTACCCAGCAAAAAAAAAAAAGTAGCAATTTATGTAATACATTGATGGCATGGCGCTTTATTCACACTAGAGTAGTATTTTCTCCAAAACAAATGGGGGTGGGTGGGTAAGGCTTTGTGCACCAGGTACAACCTTTTACTGGAGTGGCCTATATTCTTAATGTGAACAAAAAAGTTCTTGTATCACACATTCTTTATGTGAAAAGCAGGATCAGTTGGCTAGAGTCATAATGCCATTAACATGAAAACCAGAACCCAAATATACCTGAGAACTTTGTGATAAGAAAAAGGCTGCAACTGGAGAGAGTTGCCTGTGGTAGAAAGCCTTGACAATATCAACAATAAAAACTGCATAAACTCCGCCTGCTCCAGAACTAGCAAAAATGGTGATCAAAACATGTTCCTTTATATTGAATGGCCCTGGATTCAAGGAGAAGAACCAGTTTGTGAATGGGACTCGAACTGGCTTTGATGGAAGATAAGCAGCCATTAGCTTCCCTAGTGGGGGAGTACAAGGATTTGTGCTGAGACTGACGAAATTGACAGAGAATTTTGGCTGTATGCAAAAAATTGGTTCACAAAAGCAAGTAAAACACATGATATCAATCCAAGAACCCACATTCGAAATGTCAATGCTGGCAGAGTTGGGTCATCAGTTGGAGGAACCGTAAGCCTAACTTGTTCAATTGGGCTATCATTGTCTTCATCCCCTGCTTATATAGAATGACCACATTATTAAAAGCAAAATGCAAAAGATTTGAAAGGAAAAAAAAAATTTATTTCTTTAAAAATTTATATCTGAAATTATTATGATGAAAAAAAAAAAAAAAAAAAACAATAAGTGACTCTTCAAAAGATTTGAAAGGAAAAAAAAAATTTATTTCTTTAAAAATTTATATCTGAAATTATTATGATGAAAAAAAAAAAAAAAAAAAACAATAAGTGACTCTGTTATCATGGATTTAAACAAAATTTTGTGTCAACTTTAAAAATATTTCAGAGCTATGTTTCTCATTGAATGTTGATAAACAATACCAGATTAAATAATGAGCTATTGCGACCAAGAAAGTAATTCATCTCAATATATTCTATATGGTACACAAATGACAAACAAAACATGTAGCAGATAAGATTACACAACAAATCAAAATAATAATAATAATAATAATGCTCCCCAATTATAAGAAAAATATTATCTGTACTAAAGTTGATATTAAAAAATTCCAACTCAGCATTTAAATTAAAATTTTTTTTTCAATTTTAAAATCCATTCATTTTCTTGTCCTTTCTTGCCTTTTCTAGGAAAACAAACACAAAAAATTTCTGTCATTTCCTTTTGTCTCACTTTCTTGGTAACCAAATAACAGCACTCAAATACTCTCTGAAAATCCAGAAAAATTCTCAGCAAAATAGAGTAAGTGTCTTAGAAAATCCTGACACATCTTTTTTTCTTCAACCTCAAGCTAAATTCTAAAATCTAAAACTCCTTTGTAAACCCATACCCACATCAACCATTCTCTGATATACTGTCAAAGAATTCATCGTTCGCATCGTCGCCAAGCGTACCCACCTTCCCAACACCAATCAGCTCAGCCCGAAGATTAGTGATAGACACGGTGTTTCTGAGTTTATTGGGCATTGGATGAGCTGAGATGATGAGAATCAACAAGCATTCAAGGATCCATTGCATGTTCCAGTTGGGCCTATTACTAAATCAAGATCCAAGAAGATCAAAGAAACACTTAATGGGCTGATTTAAAAGATTTGGGCTGATTCTAACGCAAGACATTTCAAGCTTGGCCCAAAGGAAGATAAAGGCGTAATAAATTTAATCCAACCTATTGAGGGCTGATCTAGCTTAATTGGGCGTGATTTATGGCATGGATTAATGACTGATTGACTTTCCCACTCCATATCAGTTGATAGACATTTTTCCTATTCGGGAGCTTATAATTTCAGACCAAATCTACCCTAATTTAGGGCTTTTATTATTTAGAACGTTTTTAGCTATTTTCCTATTTTGGATCTGCTAATTTCAGACCAAAATTAATTTTTATTTAGGGTTTTATTATTTAGTACGTTTTTATTTATTTATTTATTTATATTTTCTATTTTCAATCATGTCTTATAAATAGTATGCACTCATTGTAATAGGAAATTATTGAATAAAAAAAAAAAAAAGGTGAGACATTGCTCTTCTTTTGGTTCTTCAAGAACTGTGAACTTATTAAGGATTCTTCCTTGTGGCATTCAAACTTTATATCTTTGGTTCGTGATTCAATTATAATCATTGGGTCAAGGTGTTACACTTATACCTTTGATTCGCGTTTCGATTATAAACGTTGGGTCAGGGTTTCTATAAAAAATCTGAATTTTAGTTTTCTTGGGCAAGTATTCCAATATTTTGTTGGGTCTCAAAGCATGTCGATTGAGGTTCGCATCATTTGGTATTAGAGCACAGGTTCTAAAATCAGTTTTCTTTCCCTTTATTTTTTGTTTCTTGTTATCATCCTATCTTGTTCCTTTTGTGTTCTTTATTTCTCGTTCTTATTTTGTGACGTGCACTAGGTTAAAATCGTGCACCAAGCTGCTAGAGAGAGAGGAAGAGAGAGAAAAAAAGAAAAGAAAAAAAAGAGAGAGACTTCAGAAAAGAAATATAAAAAAAAAATTGTTTGTAGTTTCAATTCTCTCAGATCAAAATATTATTTTCTTTTATCCTCTTCCTTTGATTTAGTGTTTCTGTCATATTTTCTTGCCATTGGTATTAGTTTAAATACTACAAATTGAATTTCTTAATCAAGTTTATTAGTTTTAGCAGAACTGAAAAGGAGAAGCTACGAGTGGAAAAATGCAAGAGAGTGTGAGACTAATATCAGGAAAAAGCCAATTTAAGAGTGAAACACGAGTGTGAGTGACATAATTTGAGTGTAAACACGTGAGGGAGTGTTGTGAGGAATTATTTCTAACATTTCTTTGTAGTTTCAAAATTATGTCTTCCAGAGACAAAGCATCAAACAGAGGAGGGGAGGAGTCATCCATCATGTTGCAGGCTATGCAACAACAATTTGAACGTATGAACGTGGTGTTTAATGATATTTGGGATCGGATGGATAGGCAAGACGCTGTTATTACTTCTTTGCGTGAGGAGCGTCCCTAAAGAGCCCCTAATGCTAGAAGGTAAGGAAGGCGTGCTCGCATGGATGATTCTGATGACTACCATGAGGATGAGTTTGAATATGAAGAAGATCAAGCTTCATTGAACAATGAGGGTAGGTTTGCACTAAGGGGAGAAAGGCGTGGTATAGGTTTTCAAAGAGATCCAAGATGGCAAGATGAGATTGACAGAAACCTAAGAAACATCAAAATGAAGATACCATCATTCCAAGGGAAAAATGATCTAGAGGTATACTTGGAGTGGAAGAAGAAGGTGGAGTTCATCTTTGAATGCCACAACTACTTCGAGGAGAAAAAGATAAAACTAACTGTGATTGAGTTTACTGATTATGCTATTATATGGTGGGATCAACTTGTGATGAATAGAAGGAGGAACTATGAGAGGCCTATTGAGACATGGGAGGAAATGAAGGCCACCATGAGGAGGCGATTTGTCCCTAGTCACTACTATAGGGACCTGTATCTAAAATTACAAAGTCTTACTCAAGGCTATAGGAGCGTGGATGACTGTCACAAGGAGATGAAGATTGCCATGATTCGGGCTAATGTAGAGAAGGATAGAGAAGCTACTATGACAAGATTTCTGAATGGGCTGAATCAGGACATTGCAAATGTGGTGGAGTTGTAGCACTATGTGGAGTTGGAGGACGTGGTGCACATGGCAATAAAGGTGGAACGACAGCTTAAAAGGAAAGGAACTCGGTCATTTCAAAATTCGGGCTCCTCTACTTCATGGAGGTCAAATGGGAGGAAAGACGAAGGGGCTGTTTTCAAGTCCAAAACCGAACTACTAAAAAGGAGAGATGAAGCTCCCAATGTCAACAAAGGTAAAAATGAATCCCAAACTTGTGATCGTGATATTAAGTGTTTTTGTTGTTTGGGAATAGGTCATATAGGTTCACAATGCCCAAATAAGAGGACCATGATTGCACGTATTGATGGAGAGGTGAAAACTAAAAGTGACGGAGATGATGCCCAGATTCCATCACTTGAGGATGTTTGTGATGATAATGTGGAGTATCTAGTAGAGGGTGAGTCACTTGTGGCTAGGCGTGCTTTAAGTGCCCAAGATAAAGAGGATGATATGGAACAATAAATGGAGAATATTTTTCATACTAGATGCCACGTCAACAATAAGGTATGTAGTATGATCATTGATGGGTGAAGCTGTACTAACGTGGCTAGCACTACTTTAGTGAAAAAATTGAATTTACCTACCTTGAAACCCCTTAGATCATATAACTTACAGTTGTTGAATGATTGTGGAGAGGTTAAGGTAAATAGGCAAGTACTGGTTTCTTTTTCAACTAAGAGGTATAAGGATGAAGTACTTTATAGTGTTGTTCCAATGCATGCATGTCACATTTTATTGGGCAAGCCTTGACAGTATGACAGAAAGGCCAATCATAATGGGTTCAAGAATAGGCATTCTTTTGTGAAATTATTTTTTACTTATTAGTAACAGTTAATATCAACCTATTACTTACAATTTTTTTTTTAGAATCACTTACCATTTATTAGGTAAGTATTGTAAAAATTCTACAAATATAATATTTTTTTAATAATAATACTTTTTCTAAAATAAATAAATATTAATATAAACCATTGTACGTTGGGCTCAGCTAATACCTCTGACTGACATTTGCTTTTGGATTTTTTTTTAACATTCTTTGTCATTTCCAAAGTTAATCACGTGATGGGCTGGGCTCAGTAAAAGTTGAAATTTAAATTCAATAAAACTATAAAAGATAGGACTAGACTCGAGGAGACACCAAGACACCCAAGAGTCAATACAGCAGAAAAAAAAAAAGGAACAAAAGACCAGTCCCACTTACCAGTAGATGCGAAACGGAGAAGGAGAAGAAGAAGAAGAAGTGGGCTGGGACGCTGGGTTCATTCAGGCAAATGGCGCCGGCGACGTGGTGGAGACCTGAGATTGATCGGTTTGTAGGTTTTGTTTTCTATCTTAAATAATATTTAAGGAACTTCCTTGATTAGACCGGATTTTTTTTTTTCTTCCTAAAATGCTCTCATATCTCTGGGGTTAAATAGAGATAAAATTAAAGGGTTAAGTAGAGATAAAATTAAAAAATAGTCCGATAAAAATATATATATTTTTTAAAGAAAATATATATTTTTTTACATCAATGATAAAAGTAAAAATATATTTTTACCTTGCACTAGGACATTATCAAAATAAAATCACTTTTTTATTAACTTACTTTTTTTTCTTTTTAAGTAACAATACTTTTATTGTTTATTTTTTTTAAATAAAAAAATATGTTAAACAATTGCTGCTATTTCTAAATATAAAAAAAAAAACCTAATAGTTATATATAAAAAAATTATACTAATTTCAAATTATAATAGATTTGAATTATTAATAATAAAAAAAACAATTACTTTTTCTTTTCTTTTCTTTTTGTGTGAAAGTAAACTTCTCCTATTTGAATTCTAATAACACATTTGCGTACTCCTCATATTTATTTATATAATTTATTTATAATTTAAGCCGAATGCCTGTACAAGATATTCCAGCTGAAACGAAATAAAATAAAAAATATTAGTATTTTCTATTAGTGAATTAATAGTAGAGACTTAATTGACTACAAGTTAAAAAAACAAATACTAAATTGACTATTATCAAAATGTAGAGACCAAATTAACAGTAACCATAAAATATAAGGATAAAAATAATATTTTTGCCAAATAATAATGCTCACCATTTATAAGAAAAATATTAACTGTACTAAAGTTGATGTCATGCATACCCAACATACATGCAAATTTCATCAATGATTGGAAAAAAGAAAAGGGTGATGAATTATGAAACCAGGGTAAACTATGATATCCATGAAGTAGAACCACACAACAAATCCAAAAGAAAAATAATTTACATCAATTGTAACAAAACATGTTCTGTATAATGGTTGATTTCAAGCATGCACACCCAGCCATTCATGTAGCATTCATAAATCATGACATAAAACGTGATGAATCATGAGTTATGAAACTCTATTTTTTCTGAGAGAGAGAGAGAGAGTTACCAGTCATGTTAGTATTGGATTGAGTCTTCTCAAGTGGCATTGCTCACAAAACTTCTCTTTGGCCTCACTTTCAAACTCACATAGCACTTTATATATATATATATATATATAAACAAAAATGTGGTGTGCAAGAAAGATTCTATGGAAAGACCATCATTGAATATATACAAGTTTTGAAATTTTGATAATTGATTTTTAGTTAGAGTATTATTTCAATTTTTGAAACTTAGATGCATGTTGCCTATATTTTATCTTTAATTTAAGGAACGGTCTCCTAGCAATTAATAAACAATTAATTTGATAATTAATGAAAGTAGTTGTTTATTAAGGAAAAAATTGTTCCAAGGAGAGGGAGAGAATTATATAAAATTTTCAAATTCTATGAATCTATACAACATGCATATCCTTCCAACTCAATAAAGACAAAATAAAAAAAATAGAATAAACAAAACCATGGGGCTCAAGAGAGGTACGAGATTCAAAACAATTTTTTAGTGTGGCCTTTCTCGAATGTTGTGAAAAAGCCTTTTTTTTTTTTTATAATTTTTTTATTTATACAAGCAAAGGTATTTAAACATTTTTGAATATCTGACTAATTTTTTAAGTGTATGCAATCTCTCCGTCCTACACACACACGCAGAAATCCCATCTATAGTGTTAATACATGTATTCTGTCACCCTTCCCACTGGATAAATGAATACAATCTGATTGTCTAAAATTTTGTAAAGCTTATATCAAAGTAATAATGTAGTATGTACACTGGTAGTTGAAAGAAATAATGGTACTAGAGATAATATTCACAGATTTAATTATCACGGAGGCGTCGCTCTAGGTACTCATTTTCCTTCCGTATGGCATCAAGATCAGCTTGTAGTTTGTCTACGTTTAAGCTGCGAGCTGCCATGGCCGCTAGCTTCTTTTCATGTTCAGCCATTTCTCTACGTACTCTATCAGTGGCAAGGGTTTTCTCTGAGATCTGTTCAAATGTCTCGTGGATGCTAGTGAGCAGTATATATGCCTGTCGCCCTACTGGGTCCTTCTTAGCTTCCCTGCACATATATGCTTTTTATTCAGCATAGCAAGCAATACATAGTCTTATCGTGTTGGCAATAAAAGTTATCTATTAGCCAGGTAATACAAAAAATATTATGTCAATGACAGCAAGGACACTACACTGTAGCTGTGTGGTTGCAACTGAGAATAATCTATACCTGAATACCATTTCATCAACAACAGCATAGGTTCGATGAAGGCGTTCTTGGATAGAGTTACTCTCCAATTGAAGCTCCCTAGTCTCTTTTAAGATCCGCTCTATGTCAGCATCTTGTTTCCTTAGATGGAGAAGAGAGTGGCAGCAAGAGAGGCAAAGTAAATTACAGAAGTGAAAAATGATCTTTTGGCAAGGAAGCACAAAGATAAAAGGAAGAGAGAGAGAAATAATAACAATCATGTCTTTACACTGCAGAGGAAGCAAGGGCATGTAAAGATAATTTGGTATCTATATCAATTATTGAATTCTAAGCCAGAATTATACCTCTCTCTAATTTCAGATAAAGTAGACTGCAATTCCAACTCAACTTCTCTCAACTTTTGAAGCTTTTCTTGAGCTTCTGGGTTGGTTGCATACAGAGACTCCTCAAGACCCTTCTTTTTCTCTTCCAAAGACTTTCTGACAGCTTCCCTGTGGAAGATTTTTTGTCAGGTGAGATTGATACTTAACATCTCTATGCTAGCAAGAGCATTAGCTATCATATTCAAATGTATATTTTGATTATATAAAGTTCATGATCTGAAAAGAGCACATTTGAAACATGTCTTTGCCAATAAATCAAGACTTAGTGAAGAAAAGGTAGCTTTTTCCTACCACTCCAACTCCAATTCCACAAGATGACGCTTTTTAGCATCTACTTGCTCATTGAGCTGCTCAAGGTAGAAGTCAATAGGATGTTTGTCATCAAGAGCCACTTCTGCTGCTGCCCTTAACAATTCCAATTGTTCTTCAAGTTGCTGTAATCCAGAGTTCTTTACCAATGTCTCCTCCATAAGCACCTTTTCTTGATTTTGTATTCTTTCAGTCTCATATCTTCTTATCTAGTTAGAAAAAACAAAAAATAAAAACAAAAATGTAATTCAGATTCTAAATTCAAGCTTTTGATTGCTTCGCATTTCAAATTGTTGTTAGAAACAAGATCAGGTTGATCACACAGTTTGTTTTCTAATTCCATTTGAACTAATCCATCCAGACAATTGCCCAAATTTACATTAGCTCAAACAAAAGTACCTTTGAAGACTGCTCTCTAAAAGTTCCTTTCTGTTCAAACACTCCAACATCTTCATCATCTCTCCAAGCTGAAGTTTCTTCATTTCCAGATGTATCTCTGATGGCATCCATCACTTCTTCAGTCGAATCCGTCCTGCTTAATACACTAGCAAGTTTGTCCTTGCTGAAATCTCCTGTCCTTGAGCACAATATATTGTCAACAGCTTTTTTATCCATTTTTTGTGGAATAAGATCACCCTCATGGGGCATGCCGGCATAGGCATCTTCAGTCTTGGCATTTGACAACTCTGGCACTTCAGTCTTCAGTTTTAGATCTTTCAATTTGGCTCCAACTTTCTCAAGGCATGCCGGCATATCATTTATATCCTTCACATCAGCAGTTATTCTATCTTCAGATAACTCAGAAAGCCTCTCCACCAGGAATCTGATCAGCTTATACAAGTCCTCTTCAGATGGATACAGGAACTGCCGTAAGCAACACATATAGTCTGTTTCTAAGCATAATTTCAAAAAAAATAAGCAAAAAGATAACCAAAATGAGAATCAAAAGGAACAGAGGCAGCAAAAATAAGCAACAAAAGGGAGGGGAAGAAGAGGAGGGGGGGGGGGGGGGGGGCGGGGGCAGAGTTACACAAAAGAAAGATTCAGTCACCACTACAGTCTTAAGATCTATCAATCGAAATTAGAAGGTGCTGAAGTTCACTGACCAGAGAAACCAAAAAAAAAAAGAAAACAACAACAACAATCTGCCTGCAGAAGAAAGGTCCATGGCAACGAACCATACATGTGAAGCTTTTAGAATCATGTCTACCATTTTTAGCTTCTATAGCAAATACGGGAGGATTTCATGTACATTAATGAAAACAAGCAGCCATTATGTAAAAAAGATGCAAGAGCCAACTTTGTATAGCTTACTCACAGTCTCAACAGATTCCAGCAACGTCACATTAGATCTAAATAAGCTAATCTTAGCTGATTGCTGTTACTAGCATCAAGGCCTCAACACAATTGACTAGTCATTCATACACGGGCTTTAAATCACTAAAAAAAAATGATATACATATTTAAGAATCTATAATCTTTCAGAAAGCATTACATCTGCAAGACAGAAATAACAACCAGTAACTGAAAATTTATGAAAAAATAACTATTTCTAACTATGGACTGAAACATTCTGGGAGGTGCAAATTGAAGTCTTCCCTTTCCATAACAATCATAAATTCATTCAAAGTAGTAGGCGGGAATAATAGATCAAAAGTACAGACAAATCTATACTCTTCCGCAACCAATTAATTTTGTGAACCACAACTCACATCTAGGCCCATAACAAACTAAGTTTTTCATGAGGTACCAAGCTCTGATCTCACAGAAAACCCCTTTCTCTTAGTAAAAAAAATCCAGGTAATTAACAAGAAAATTACACTTGAACTCCAAAAAGTCAAAACTTTATGAAAATTACACTTCATAAAATCCACATGTAATGCTTCACTATGTCACTTTAACGCCAAAAATAACCAGCTTTAAATTGTCAAACATCTCATTTCCTTAACTTTCTCAAAAATTTTCTGAACAATCAAACACCAATTGAAGTTTCCAAAACCCAATATTACATCCAAAAAACATTCAAATTTGTTTGACTGACCTTGTGGAAACGCATGTCTCTATCATAACACAGATGCTTAATCCACTTTAATAGTTCAATCCATAATAAACAGCTTTAAATAATCAAAAATTTTTTTTTTCTTTTCCTCAAATTTCTCCTACATTTTCACACGAACACGATCCAAGTTCCAAAACCCAACATTACATCCAAAAAGGAAAAAGTACTCAAATTCCATAGACTAACCTTGCGGAACATCCCAGATGCTCAATCCATGATAACCAACTTTATATAATCAAACTTTATTTCTTTCCCTAAACATTCTCACAAAATTTTCTGACCAACCCAAACGCAAAATTAAGTTCCAAAATACATTCATATTTCTCTGATATTGACCTTGTGGAATCTCATGTCCACAATATAACTAAGATTCTTAATCAACCTTAAACCCATATACAATCATCATAAACTGTAAAGCCTTTTCTTTTCCTTAACTTTCTGACCAATCAAACAAAACCCAAGTTCCAAAAAGAAAAAACAGCCACATATTGAAATCACAGAGACTCACCTTGTGGAAGCTCATGTCTCCAACAAAACCCAGATTCTTAATCCGGGTGGCCAAGTCCGTACAGATCTTGAACTGGTCAGCCATGGAGTCGCTAGGAAGAGAGGTGGGAAACGACGCCGTGGGGTCGAGTAAATTGAGACACTGTGCGCAGGTGGAGACCAAGGTTGTTGGGTTGAGGTCTTTGACAGACGAAACGCTTTGTGGGATCGAAATCCCAAGGCTTTCCAACGAGTTCAACAGTATTTCCTGTGACTCTTCCATTCTTGTTTTCTCTTTTGTGCGAATTGTTTCGAAGAGTTTGAGGATTTGTGTGTTTGTGCTTTTCACTTTTTTCGAGGCTTTGGTTTTTGAGTTTACAAGTGTTTTGATTTTTTTGGTGTTATCCGACTGTCGAAGAGGTAGTCCTTTTGTATGTAGGATTCTGTATTCTGAAAACGGTGTCGTGTGTGTAAATTTTTTTTTAATATATATTTTTTTTTGAGAAACTTTTTAATATTATTTTTGTTTGAGAATAATGGAAATATTAGGAAGTACCGAACCAAATGAGTTAAGAATATTTTGACATCTTCAGTATTAACTATTAAAGGGCCTGCTTTGTGTCATTTTCATTTTTTTTTTTGGGCTAAAATGCAAAATT
Source organism: Quercus suber (assembly GCF_002906115.3). Lineage (NCBI taxonomy): Eukaryota > Viridiplantae > Streptophyta > Magnoliopsida > Fagales > Fagaceae > Quercus > Quercus suber. Next base: position 267,365 of record NW_027069492.1, on the reverse strand, counting down.
CACTTGCTATATTTTACCAAAATTCATTTCAATCTTCTAATTTTGTTTTCGTTCATTTTAGTGTTCTAAGTTTCTAGTTTATTAAATTAAAATATTTTCATAAACTTTTGTTAAATGTTACGGTTATTTGTCCAAATTTTTAATTTTTTCTTCAAATTTTTTGAATTAAAAAAATTTTAATTAATGATTGAAAAATATTTTAAAATTTAACAGAAGTTAACGAAGAAACCTTAATTTAATAAACTTGAAACTTAGGGAACTGAATGAACAAAAACAAGGTTAAATGATTGAAATGAATTATGATGAAACTTAGAAAATGATTTTTTTTTTTAATTTTTATGGCCACACAGTAGATTTATTATTGTGTGTAAAGTAGAATATCTTTTTTGATGGTTGGGGTGAGATAGAGAGATTTGAACTTTGAATGTTTTATTTGGAAACATCAAGATGTGCTTTTTGGTGTAGAATATCTTTTTCAAATGAAAGCACAGGATCAATCCTTTAAATGAAAGGACTGTTACACAAGATGCTATCTCATATTGGTTATATGCATAAGACATGTGTGCTATATTTGATATATGGGTATAACAGACCAAGTGCACTAAATATTTTTACTTGTTTGACATCGCTCCAAAGAGGTTTTGATTTTTGGGGTTAAGATATTTTCTTAAAAAAATTATTTAAAAAAAATCATAACCGTAGACATGGCTTGTTGTGATACTGATTAGTGTATTTATAAAAGTGTATTAGTTGGTGAATTTATGTGAAAATGTTGTTACTCTAACCACAACTTACCACCTTAGCAACTTGTGAAAAAGTTGTGAACAATTTTATATTTCAAACATTACTCAGAGTCTAGAACATTAATAAAATGATCTTGTGAACATGAACATCCTTTCTTTATACGTTAAGAAAGGATTGTTACATGTTAAATACACTCACTTTTAGGTGTTATACCTTACCTATAGCTTAGAGCTTAATTTTTTCAATTAAATTCAATCATGTGGTTGCATGGACCAAAGGGCATAATTCAACTATGTGCTATATTGGTCAATGCAAACTTGTGGTTGAATTTGATCAAAAAAAAAAATCTAGAATATAACACCTAAAAAATTATGCCTAAATTTATTCTTGAATTAAAGAAGTTTTCATGATATTACTATTTATTGAAAACTAGAAGTACACCTATGGAATTAGTTTTAGAAAGCCAAAAAAAAAAGAAAAAGAAGAAGCTATTTATAAGTGACATTTAAAAAAAAAAAAAAAATTCCAATGTGTCTATCGTCATGCTTTGATCTTCGTGTGCCCCTCCCAAAAAAAAATAAAAATAAATAAATAATAATAATATTTATAAGTGACATTTAAAAAAAAAAAAAAAATTCCAATGTGTCTATCGTCATGCTTTGATCTTCGTGTGCCCCTCCCAAAAAAAAATAAAAATAAATAAATAATAATAATAATAATAATAATGACCCTAAAGAGCCCCTAACATCCTAAAACCACTTTAAATCCCCAAAACCAGAACCTTATTGAATTCTATACCTAATAACCCAAAAGGGCCAAAACCTAAAACCCCAATCCTCATACTTAAACAATTTAAGTTACAATACAATTAAAGTTAGAAAATTTCCCTTGGGTTAGGAATGAAAAGATTTTTTTTTTTTTTTTTAATTGTTACAATAAGAAAAGGGGGATTCCAACATGATTCTCCTCATAAAAAAGACTAGGAATGTTTGTACATATATGATAGACCAGATTTAAGCACAACAAGATAGCTTATTCATAGTCAATAGTCATGTTCTTGGCATGTTCTCTAGGCAAGTCATAATGGTTGCAAGAGCATGTGGGAACTAAAACAAAGCCTTTCATAATCCTAAAACTATGCATGGAAAGCATGTGGCCCACCAACCTATACCCTGCCTCCTCAATATTAGGCAATCTTTTGATTTCTTACAGTTGATTCATTACATTACAAATTTGATTCAACCCCATTACATAGTTTGAGCTTCTAGCAAGCTAACTGTGGTTGCTGGCCAATAACATGGAAATTAGGAGGGAGGATGAAGTTGAGGACATGTCATTGTCACCCCCAACAATGGGGACTATGCAAATTGCTGGGAGTGCTGGTTTTGGTCACAACATTGAATTCATGGCTCAAGCATACCTTAGAAATAGGTATTCAGAGATTGATATAGAAGATGAGAGTTCTAGTACCAACAAAGATCACCCTCTTCCAATATATCTCAAGGTAGTAGTCTGTCTAACTGTCCCAAGTCCTTGATCTAAGCTAAACTCTTATCATGATTCAACTAAATCATTCAAAATTTCATTTGAAAAAACTATTATACTTTAACCAACTTTCAACAAATAAGCTTTCAGCAAAAAGTTACATCCAAAAGCGAAAGTGCCTATTAATATTGAAAACAAAGTTTAACATTGTCAAAATATATCACAAATTTCTAAATGTTCATATGTACACAATCATGTAGCTGCAGTAATAATTGTTACATATTTTGATCTCCCTTTGGTAATGCAGTTTGAAGATGTGGAGTATAAAGTGAGAAATAGCCAAGCTTCCTCCAACAATCCAGTGAAGGCAGTAGTGTCCAAGGTAGCCACACAGCTGAACATGGAGAAAGACAATCACAAGCATATATTGAAGGGGATAACGGGAAGTATTGGCCCTGGAGAAATTCTGGCTCTGATGGGTCCTTCTGGTAGTGGGAAAACAACCTTGTTAAGAGTGATAGGAGGAAGATTACTTGACAATGTTAAAGGAAAAATTACTTATAATGACATCCCATATAGTGCAGCTGTCAAGAGGAGGTTAGCCAACTTCACAGAAACTTAATCAGTTGCTTCTGACTATACTGTCGAAGGTGTAGGTGATGGTTAAATATTGAACTTTTCATAAAATTTATTTTTGCCTTGCAGGATTGGATTCGTGACGCAAGATGATGTGCTCTTCCCACAATTAACAGTTGAAGAAACTTTGATTTTTTCTGCATGTTTAAGGCTTCCAAGCAACATGAGCCGACAACAAAAATATGCACGAGTAGAGATGATTGTGAAGGAGCTAGGCCTTGAAAGGTATGTATTGGATGGCAGTGTGGCTGGTGGAAGTCTTATAGATATATTTAAAGATTCAAGAAGAAAGTTCTTTTTGAACATTTCTTTATGACAGTTTCTCTGAAAGTTATTTTGTATAATCATAGATGTCGTCACACAAGAATCGGTGGAGGATTTATAAAAGGAATATCAGGAGGAGAAAGAAAAAGGACCAGCATAGGTTATGAAATTCTTGTCGATCCTTCCTTATTATTGCTTGACGAACCAACTTCAGGCCTTGATTCCACCTCGGCAAATAGACTCCTTGTACTTCTTCAAGTACTTGCGAAGGTACTATAGCTAAATGCAATTTCTATTTGTCATACTCAACTCTTGGAAATTGTTCTAAACATTAAATTTGAGGGTCTACAGGCAGGAAGGACAATAATCACAACTATCCACCAGCCATCAAGCAGAATGTTTCACATGTTTGACAAACTCCTGCTAATATCAGAAGGCTACCCTGTGTATTATGGAAAGGCTAGAGAGTCAATGGATTATTTCGCGTCATTAGGATTCATCCCGGAGATACCAATGAATCCTGCAGAGTTCTTGCTTGATTTAGGAACTGGTCAAGTGAATGGCATAAGTGTCCCAGCAGATTTGTTGACACTTCAAGAATCTCCTGACTATGAGAAGGCTGTAATCAAAGTAAGAATTTGAAATTTTACATGTCTTCTAAATTCTCTCTTTTTTTCGCCCTCTCAACGTCTATTTGTGTAATGTATTAGTTTCTACAAGTCAAATACAAAAATCAACTGGAGCCAAAGGAAAAGGAAGAAAATCACCGAACAACAAAGACACTGGAACATCTTCAATTAGCCATTCAAGTAAAAAAGAATTGGACAATGACTTGGTGGGAGCAATTCATGATACTATCAAAGAGAACATTCAGAGAAAGGTGCAGCGATTATTTTGATAAGCTAAGACTTGTTCAAGCAACTGGAGTTGCAATCTTGTTAGGCCTTCTATGGTGGAAATCCAACACTGACACAGAGGCTCAACTCAGAGATCAAGTAAGTACTACACTGTCATTTTACACTGTTGCAAGATTTAGCTGCTTTTCAATCCCACTTTCTTGTTCCTTTGCTACTCCTCTCTTTTAATCCTAATATTCAGACTGACTTTTCATTACTATATTGCAGGTTGGTTTAATGTTCTACATTTGTATTTTTTGGACATCATCATCAATTTTTGGAGCAGTATATGTGTTTCCGTTTGAAAAGATCTATTTGGTAAAAGAAAGGAAAGCAGACATGTATAGATTGAGTGTATACTATGTGTGCAGCACTTTGTGTGACATGGTGGCGCATGTTATCTATCCTACCTTCTTCATGCTCATTGTGTACTTCATGGCTGGCTTCAATAGGACTGTCCCTTGCTTCTTCCTGACATTATTTGCTGTACTGTTGGTAGCTATAACAAGCCAGGTAAGTTAGATCAATTCCAAAACTGGATTATCTTGCATTGACAGTCAAATTAATCTTTTATGCTTCTAGGGGGCAGGAGAACTATTTGGAGCTGCAGTTATGAGTATTAAAAGGGCTGGCATGGTTGCTTCTTTGATACTTATGTTGTTTCTTCTCACAGGAGGTTACTATGTCCAGGTATACACATCTGTTAACCCACTTTTTGTTTTTGGGGGAATAAAAAAGAGAGGCAATTATGCTAGTTAAGATGAATTACTTGGCTTTCTTCTAAACTGACTCTGCAAATTAAGAAGTGAAATGGAGAATATTCACCTCACATTTAAGATTCTGTTTCTCGTATGTGAAATTTTACATGGTGTAACATCATTTAAAATTTAAAATGATGTAGTAATAGATATATTTACACCTTTAGATTTGTAATGTTTAATCTAAATAATGAAATGGATCCATTTGAAATGAAGAGGATCCTTTTCTGCAACATTAATGGTCCGATAAATAAAGTCTCATTTTCAAGCTTTATGAAGATCTGCATTTCATGTAGAAATGATAGTTGCTAATAATTAGAAGCCACCAAAACCTTCTTGGCTTGTTGCCTAAGTTTGTTGAGAACAATGGCCAAGATAAGGGTTCAATCAAGAGCTACTATTGGGAACAGAATGACTATATTAACTGATTGCAGCTTTACCAATACTAGTTTGGCTAGTTTTCTTCGACGCTTTTAAGGCCTATGTTTCACTACTTTGTGTATCAGTGATGATTGGAGACGCAAATATACATAAAAACTCACAGGATGTTGTTTTAATTGCAGCATATACCGAAATTTATGCGCTGGTTGAAGTATTTGTCATTCCTGTACTATGGCTTCAGACTTCTTCTGAAAGTGCAATATTCTGGAGACCAATTATATGAGTGCCAAAGCCAAGGAGGGTGCAGGAACCTTCAGAGTTCGCCTTCATTCGACACAGTGAACCTTAATGGTGGCTTGAAAGAAGTATGGATTCTGCTAGCCATGGCTATTGGTTACCGATTGTGTGCTTATTTATGCCTTCGCAGAAGAATTAACGTATGCAATCTTTGAATGCATGTTTCATTTCATGTTTCAATCAGTAAAAGAAAAATTATATTGCTATATGACTTCAGAGATATCTTCAAATTGATTATATGTTTGTAATATGATATTGACATTTCAATCTCTTGGTTGAGTTTATGCTTTGAAGCTGAACATGCATGCCCGTGAAACAAATTTAATATTGGTTTCATTGAATTATTTTTGTCAACTCCAACTGGGCGTGGTGTTTCTAGCTCACTCTTACTTCAGCATTATTGTCTTTTTAAATTTGCGACTCTTAAATTAACAACAAAAGAAGAAAAAAGGAAAATGACATAGGAAAGAACAGAGGAAGTTTCTGATTCAGTAAACAGTCCAAAATATTGGGTTGGCTACTATTATTATTGTTATTATAATTTTTAATGCCGGCCGTACTATTATTAGTATAGCTTTGTATATATTTTTATTACAAAATTAGTATAGCCTTATACTTCTGTTGTTTTTCTTTTTGCATGGAAAGGGAAAGATATATTAAAACAACACGAAGTCAGTAACTCAGCATACAACAAACCTAGGGACACTACAACAGCAACGTAAATTACAACAACTTGCATAACCAATCCTATTTTATACATAACAAGTTAACAACAATACAAATATATTACAAATTAAACAAGCAGCGGACGCCATCATACATATCATGCACAAAAATTGCCGCAGATAAGCCCATATATAGATTCCCAAAATAGGCAGGTCAAAAGGAAGGAGGGGCGTGTTATAAAAAAAATCTTTCAAATTTGATCTCAAGTCATGACTTTAGTTGTTTTTGGTTGTATATAAAATTATGTAAAATGCTTTGTGTGTAACAAGTTCAATTAACCCAATATAAAAGAGAAGTTATGCCTATAATATTTTTGTAACAAATTCTAGGTAGTAAGTTGTTACTAGTAGGTAAAAAAATAATTTTAATATGATGGATCCAAATTATAGTCAATAACAACTTACCACTTAAGATTTGTTGTGAAAATATTATAAGTATAATATTTCTCAATTCGAAACAATTTTAGAATCAACATTTGTCTTTCGAGTTGATTTGTCATTGCATCTCAACCCTTTATAAACACAAACACAAAACTTTCTTATTCAAAAAGTACAAAATGGAGGCAGTTCCAAATTATTTTGGAGGAATAAAGTTTGACTCCAAACATATTTAGACTCCTAGGATTCATTTGTTTTGAAATAAAACATTTTTTGTGAAGTGTTTTCCCATTTTTAGGTGTATGTTTGCATTTCAAATGTGGTCAAAATCATAAAATATTTTCCATTAACTATAAATTTTTTTATAAAAAGTTGTAAAACGATATATTTTTAAAAACTTTGTAAAACATTTTACAAAAATACACAATGACTCCCCCTCCTTTCATTTGGTGGCTACGTCACTGGTCCGTTGGGTGGGTCAATCACTGTAAATGGTTTGGTCCTTGGAGACATCGTTTTGGTGGCAGTGGTCCATTGGCCAAAGTTGCCTTTTTGGCAACTAATGCTAGCAGTTTGGTCACTAAAGATGTCATTCTGACAGCGATTACTGGAGTCAACGTTTTGGTTGTCAGTTTTGGTGATCTCGTTACCGAACCTCTAACAACAACTTTGATAGTTAAGCCACTAATTTTAGTGGTTTACTTGAAAAAATTTACCTATCACACCACACACCTTGAAATATTTTATTGAAAATGTTTTACAATGTTTGAAAATATTTTAATTCAAAACAAACAACGTGGGCCTCAACCCACATTTTTGCTAATATTTTACTACATTTGAAAATATTTTACTTCAAAACAAACCATAAGAGCTTCAACTTATGTTAAAATGACACGTGTTCTTGTCATATGAAATGACTCCCTTCAACTCACAAATAGTTGAAAAATTATTAAATAGTCCAGGAGTATACTTCCTCGCTCTCCATGGGTGGCTCCACTTAGAGCCCAGGGGGTTCAAATGAGCCCCCTGAATTGGCCCAAAATAAATTATGTATAATATTTTTTTTAATCTTATTTTTGTTTTAACCTCCCTAAAATAAAATTTGGAACACCCTCTAATCCTAGATTTTTTTAAGCTCAGCTAAAAAAAGTTTGAATATGATCATTTTAACAATATCCTGACATTTTTAAACACAAAAAAAAGCTCAATAACAAACCAATTTGATCTAAAATTTGGAAAAAAAAAATTTAATAAGCCCAATAACAAAAATAAAAATTTGTTAACCTTAAATCTTAAAAAAACCACATTTAGATCTTAAAAAATTTGAAATAAATTAATCAAATGAGAGATCAATAGATAAATGATTGCTTGACTTTATATATTAAAGAGATGTAACTCAAAAGATTAATAATGAAAATATTTTGTAACAATTTCAAAATATAAAACATCGTAGAAAGAAATGGTAAAAATTTATGTATTTTAATTTTTGTTTTTTTGTAATATCAATATTTTCTTTTGTTTTAAATTTTATATAATTTTATATTTTTTTATTGACCTCATAAAAACTAATCCTCTAGTCGTCACCGTCCCTCTCACTTAGATCCACCTTCACCTTCATGTAAAAAATAATCCTGTAGTAGTCACCGTCCCTCTGACATAGATCCACCTTCACCTTCATGTAAGAGGAAAAAAAGATACCGGTACCTAAAAACAACCATAGTTAAGACGTGCATTTCAGCCTCTGGCCTTTATAAACACAAACACAAATCTGAAACAAAAACAGCAAAATGGAGCAAGTTCCATACACAGACCCAAGCTCCAACAACTCAACTCTATCATCATCATCACCAATCCCACCATGGGATACCACCACCACCACCATGGCAGGACATGTTCGAATCTAACTCATTCCGCAAACCCTCCCTATCATCACCAACTTCAGAACCAACGCCACCACCATGGCAAGACATGTTCCGATCAGCCTCATTCCGCAAACCATCCCTACCCCCACTACTATTACTACCCCCACCACCATGGGAAGACATGTTAGAATTCACCTCCTTCCGCAAACCCTCTCCACCACCACCACCACCATCATCGTCATCACCCTTGCCACCTTCACCACCACCATGGAAAGAAATGTTCCGATCCGCCTCATTTCGTAAGCCCTCCCTACCACCACTACTACAACTACCATCACTACCTCCAGCATCACTATCACCCTCCCTACCACCACCACAACCACCACCATCACTATCACCCTCCCTACCACCACCACAACCACCACCATCACTATCACCATCACCATCACCATCACCTTCCCTACCACCACTACTACAACTACCATCACCACCTCCAGCATCACTATCACCCTCCCTACCACCACCATCACCATCACCATCACCATCACCTTCCCTGCCACCACCTCCAACACCATCGCCATCACCCTTCACAGCACCATCACCACCCTCCCCTGACGCGCCACCACCAGAACCAGACACAGATCACTCTCTCTTAAGCGGCGACCCACAAGTCCGTCTCGCGCTCTACATCGCTATGGCCCACGCCGGCCTCGTTTTCACCATCTTCATCCTCTACTACGCCTCAGAACTCCTGGACGAATACCTCCGGCCAATCCAATGGGCCATTCTCTGCTCTATCCCTCTCAGAGGCATTCAACAAACACTTTTCTCGTTTTGGTCTGGGCCTCTCCATTCCGGCCTCTTAGAAACCTTTCTGGCCGTCCCAGTTGCAGTTTTCGAAGTTTTCTTTCATACCGTGGTTGAAATTCGCCAACTTTGCTTAGGGGTCGTTCTCAAAAAGCAAAAAACAGAGCCCCCAAGACGGTTCCAAAGTGGGTTTTCCAAGCTCTTGCGGTGGCTCTTCTCGTTTGGTATGTTTGTTATAGCTTATGAGCGGTTTGGGGCAATTGGGTCTCTCGGTTTGATTGGATTAGGCCTAGTTTTCAGCTCAAAGACTGTAGATTCAACAATGTCAGCTATGTCGTCGTTTCGGAGCAATAGCTTTAGACGTAGAGCTATTAGTGCGTTTTTCACTGGTGGGATTTTGAAGAGGTTGAACACCATTGTGGCAGTTGCTCTGATTGTTGGTATGGCTGTTGGGTTTTTAGCAGGTGTCATCTTTTTTTCCTATAAGATTGGTGTGGAATGTAAAGATGCTGTGATTTCTTTGAAATCGCACGTGGAAGAGAGCAATTATGCTGAGAAATTTGGTCTGAAGAAGTGGATGGATGAGAATGATGTGGCTGGAATGGTGGATAGGTACACTACAAAGTGTTATGAGACTGTGTTGGATCACATTGACAGTTTAGCAAAGCAGTATAATATGACTGAGCTTGTCACTGGGATCAAGTATTTTGTGATAGAGACACCGGTTAATGATTCTGTGAAATTGAATTCACCGTCTTTGGTTGAGTCTTCGCCTAATGCTGAGAGATCTTTGAACCCGACGAATAGGGATTGGGGGATGATATATACAGAATTGGAAGATATGTTAAGGGAATTGATAATTGCTAGGGAGGACTTGGTTGAGAAGGCTAAATGGTTTGCTGTTAAAGCAATGGATGTGTCACAAAGTATGTTTGCTAGTAGTAGGATTGTGTTAGTGAGTGGTGTAAAGTTTGTGTTTTCCACTGGGAATTCGATTTTGTCTGGAGCCGCAGAGGTTTTCAATTTTGTGTCTCAGTCAATTTTGTTCTTTTGGGTGTTGTATTATCTGATCACTTCGGAGTCCGGTGGGGTGACTGAACAAGTAATGAGTATGATTCCAATGCCGAATTCAGCAAGGGTTAGATGTGTTGAGGTTCTTGATAAGGCGATTTCGGGTGTGCTTTTGGCTATTGCTGAGATTGCATTCTTTCAAGGATGTCTCACTTGGCTTTTGTTTAGACTGTACCAGATACATTTCTTGTACATGTCGACTTTGCTTGCATTAGTCAGCCCTCTATTTCCACTCTTTCCAGCTTGGTCTGCCACAGTTTTAGCAGCTTTGGAACTGTTTATGGAAGGCAGATATGTATCAGCTGCTAGCATGTCCGTTATTCATCTTGTGCTCTTGGATTATGGTGCATCAGAAATTCAGGAGGATATACCTGGTCATACTGCCTATCTCACAGGGCTTAGCATCATTGGTGTAATGACATTGTTCCCTTCTGCAACAATAATTGTTGTAATAGCAGAAATTCTATTACCAAATTGTTGTGGGAAACTCCTTGCATACTAAGAGCGTTCGCACTGTGCATTCTAAATGCCGATGCCAAGCCCATTTTACCATTTTCACCCAATAAAGTGGCTTCATCCGGACTTCTAAATTGCTACCATTGCAAAAAAATTTGCAATTGAGCTACAGTGCAATTCTATCACGTAGAATTGCACTGTAGCTCAATTGTAAAAATAAAAATATTATTTTATTCTCCCTGAAATTTCTCTTTCCTCTCTCTCTCATTATTTTTGTTCTCTTCTCTCTCTTCCTTCTCTCTTTCTCATGTGCTCTCTCCTCTTTTCAGATCCAAACACCATCCTTCTTCCAACATCAACATCACACATCAAAGTGGTACATTTTTTTTGGTGGGTTGCGGTTGTGTTTTGTGTTCTAGTTTTTTTTTTTTTTTTTTTTTTTTTTTTTTTTTTAAAGGAAGAGGTGCTCGGATTGGTGATGAGTTTGGTGGAGATTGGCGTGGGTCATTGGGTTTGGTGGATATCGGCATGCGTGGGTCATTGGTTTTGGTGGAGATCAGCGTGGTCATTGGTTTGGTGGAGATCAACGTGCGTGGGTCACTGGTGTGGTGGAGATCGCGTAGGTCTGGTGTTGCTAGGTTTCTAGGTTTCTGTTGTGACCTGGTTTTTTTTTTTTTTTTTTTTTATGGTTTTTGTTCGGTGGGATTTTGGGCAGTGGTGGCGTGGTGGCATGGTGGAGGTGCGGTGTTGGTGACTGGCAGTGGAGGCACAGTGATAGAGGTTGAGGGAAGTGGAGGAGAAAATTGGGAAAAAATATATATTTTATTGTGTAAATATATTATTTTAATGAGTAGAATAGGAAAATAAAAGTTGGAATGCTGATGTATTGTAAAATTGTATTGTATAATTGATAAATAATTTTTTGGAATGGTAAAATAAGATAGAGTAGCATTTTCGGATGTGAATTCTCTAATGGTACTCCCACAAAAGATCGATCGTAAAAATATACTATGATTTAGAAAGAAAGATCTAAAAAATAATAAGAGCAATAGTAGGAGCGAAGATAACTTGGAATGAAACTAAACACAAACACACACAAAAAGAGAACACCAAAAATTTACATGATTTGGCTTTTGTCTTATGTCCATAGGTAACAAGAAGGAGAAATTTATGTTGCACATAGTTACACACACTTTGTTTTAAAACTGAAAACATGAAATAAAGTCGTTTTCAGTTTATAAAAACGCATTCTCACAAAAATACACTCAAATAGCTCTCTATCACAGCTACAAAAATCAAAACAAATATTGCCGTGCATACGTCGGCAAGCATGCAAGAAAGTCATGCATTTGATTGCTAGGGTTGATATTTCAAGCCACCTATCAAATGTATGGTGATACATGAATCACGCTTGTGCTTACAATGCATTGAAAAGAAAGACATCCAACAATGCTTAATTGAGAAAATTCAAGACAATCTTCTGACAATGATAACAAAACAGTAGATACAATTTTAGATTAAACTACTGTTTATTCTCATTCATGAAATAGACCCATTTGAAATGGAGAGATTCTTTTTTGCAACAACAATAATGGTCTGATTATAAAGTCCCACTTTCAAGTTTTATGAAGATTAATAATCGTTGCAACTTGCAACTAATCAGATGTGTCTTCAAATGTTTTGGCTAAATCATGACCTTCCATATCTTAGTTAACTTTAGGCTCTGTCGTTGAACATGCCAGCGAATCAAATTTTCTCTTCTAATCGGCTTTGGTGTTTTGAGGTCATTTCTTTACTTCAGGGTCATTGACTTGCCTGCAACTACTTTTTATTTAACACCAAAAGAAAAGGACATAGGAAGTTTCTGATTTAGTAAACAGTCCAATATTATTAGTATATCCTTATATTTTTTTGTTGTTTAATGAGATTTTTCTAATTCATAACAAACAGAAAAGAAAAGAAAAAATGAATGTGTCTACCATGTCCAGCTCCAGCCTATACGTGACATTTGCAGATATAAGGACAGGAGGGTTTTTTTTTTTTTTTTTTGGAAACTTCAAAGCTATATATATGGGATCACTCTTAATCACGTTGAAAAGGTTGTATGCATGTCTTATCAAAAGCCATTTCCTAGATTTAGTTTTCTGAATATGACCGTATCAGGATATGTACTGAGTTATTATATTTGAATTGGTTGTTAAAATTATTGTCAAGATTCATAAGAATCTCAGCAAAAGAAAGTTAAGATTCATAAGAAAAGAGAAGAAAGACAAAGAGAAAGTGAATTGACCATATGGTCTATATTAAAGGAGTTAATTTTTTATTAGAGGCTGTCAGGTGTGGAAAAGTCTTCCTTTCGATAAATGAGATTTGTGTTGGGTTGGGGGCCTAAACCAAAACTCGACGATGGGCTTGAAGCACGGCCCAAAGGCTATTTGTGAAGATCCAAAGAATTTTTATGCCTTGAGCCTGGGATGAGACTTACAAGGATCACGGGATGGCCCAAAAACACTTTCTACAGTAGACACGTCAACATAATAAAAAGCATACTGCAATAAAGAAATAGCCCAGTGGTAAAATATTTCAGCAGTAAAGAGTTTTCCAGCGATAAAATGAAACAAAGCAGAATGAACTTTCAGCCGTTAATTATTTCACAGATTAAAAAAAGTATCTAATCTTCAAAATCATCATCCACTGGTTTTGGGGAAGGGTCCTCTAATACAATAACATGAGGGAAAAAAACTCTATAGTAACAATTGCATCATAACCTTCAATAGTAAATGAATAAACAAATATCATAGTTTCCATTATAACAAGTAATGAGGAACTTAGTGTGAGATGAAGGGAGAGAGAGAGATTCTAGCTAGCACAACAAGATCATTATGATACTAAGGTGTGCTCGTAGATATGGTATATGTAGTGAGTAAAGAGGGTCATTTTGGGTAGTATGAGCAGTGAGATAGAGTGTTTAGTAAATTTACTAGAGCTTTCTACTAGGGATAGATAAGAGTTTATAAGTAGAGGTATAAGGGGTATTTATGAGCTAAGGGCTAAAGAACTTAGTTTCGAAGTTTGAAACTAAGAACTCAGAGACTCAGAACCTCACTAAGAGATTAAAGAAGATTAGAGATGGAGATAATAAAGAAGTTTATGAGAGAGTTCTTCAATATCTCTTGGTGTGTATTGGGCTCTATTGATCTGTCCTGAAGGATTAGTGGAGAGTTCCATTTATAGTTGAGTTTGAGGGGGTAATTAGCAAATAATCTCTGCTAAATCTTCCTCAATTTTCAAAAAATCCTTGGAGAATCATTCTTAGGATTAGGCCAAGAGTGGTGACTTTAGCTTTAAAGTATTCTTTGTTATTTTGGGTAATGGCAGCTGGAGTTCTGACTTAGCATTAAATGCTGATTGTCCTCAATTGATGGGATTAGAGCATATATTAGGCTAATGATCTTAGTTTTGCTGCCACTAAAATCAGAGCTCCCTAGGGCAGGTTGTGTCACCCTAAGTCAGGTGTCAATCTTAGAGTCCTTGCTGGGAACTCTGTTGGAGATCCCTTTGGTGCCCTCCAAACCACATTGCCCTAAGTTTCCCTATTTGGGTTCATGTGCTTTGTCCATGAACCAGAAAGTACATGTTTTTTGCATGATAATGAGCTATTTTCAAATTACTCCAGGAGCTTTCATGGTCTGGTTATGGTTGCCCTTAGCCTTTTATTGAATGGGATGGAGAAGAAATGGAAGATAGCTAGTTGAAGCTTCCCAACTTTATGTCATGTCACCCCAGCTTTATGTCACATGAGAAATGATGAAAATGAACTTGGTAAGGAAGGGTTTAGCCCTTGCTATACATGTGTCCTCCTCTGATCTGATTTGACAAGTTGGAACTGATGGTAGTGGGTTCTAGTTGTCAGGTTATGCTAAACTTTGACTTGATAGCTCACGTGAGCTTCAGCTATTGAGATTTACATGTGAGCTGGGCTAGCTCAACTAGGCTTGGTCATCCCTTCAAAATGTGTAGTTTTGCCATGGGTGATATACATGAGCTTTTGTAGTTAGTTGATTATAGAAAAAATAAGCATAGTTCCCATAAATTTTGTAAAAGAAATATTTTTGAAAGATGGATAATTTATATTTCTCATGAGTTAGGGACTCTAGTGTATGAAAATATGTTTTTGCCAAAAAATAGTTTTGGGTTTTAAGCATAATGTAATTGTTTTTGCCAAAATAATATTTAGGCTTTGTAAACATGAGCCAAAATAATATTGGGCTTTATAAGTAGTCGCCAAAATAGTATTGGGTTTTGTAAAATAGGTGCCAAAATAGTATTTGAGTTTTGTAAGATATGTGCCAAAATAGTATTGGGTTTTGTAAAATATGTGCCAAAATAGTATTTGGGTTTTGTAAAATAGGTGCCAAACTAGTATTGGGCGTTGTAAAATAGGTGCCAAAATAGTATTTGGGCTTTGTAGGATTTTGTAAAAATATTGCCGTGTAACAATGGGTTTTAGAGGTGCCGTGTAGTAACGGGTTTTGTAAAAGTGCCGTGTAGCAGCGGGCTTTAGAGGTGCCGTGTAGAAATAGGTTTTGAGAGGTACCGTGTAGCAACGGGCTTTTAAGAGATGCCGTATAGTAACGGGCTTTAGGGTGTTGTGTAGCAACAGGCTTTTAAGAGACGCCGTATAGTAATGAGCTTTAGGGTGTCGTGTAGCAACAGGCTTTAGGGTGTCATGTAGCAATGGGATTTAAGAGGTGCCATGTAGTAATGGGCTTTAAGAGGGTTTTGTTGGGCTTCTTGGGTTTTGCCTACAAGGTAAATGAGTTTGAGCTTTTTTGGTAGAGATAGTATAATTTTGTGGCCCAATTTGGTAGTAGTATGATAAGTATTTTTGTGAAAACCCAAGTTAGATAATATGTGGAATATAATGGGCAATATTTGTGAGAGGGCCCAAGATAATTTATGGGGCTTATATGGGAAGTATTTATGGTAGCCCAAGTTGGGTAATAGTATGGAGAATATTTGGGTAATAGGTGGTAAGTGTGTAGGAAACATTTATGTGGGCCCAAAATAGTTTATGAGCTTGAATGAGTATTTTTTAGTGAGTGGGCTAATAAGATTAGGGCTCGAAAATTTGTACCTCAACAAAGGCCACATAAACTTTGCTAAGGAACAAAATATTTCGATACCAGTTAATATTGCTGTCATTTCTCTCTCTCTCTCTCTCTCTCTCTTTGTGTGTGTGTGTTTTAATTTGATAATTAGGGGAGAGAGGGAATTGAAGTGTTTTGAACCTTGAACGTTTCTGTTAATAATACCAAAAGGTGCTAGTTGAACTATAAAATTCTTGACTCCAAATATGGTAGTTCTAAAACCACGATAATCAGTGATATTGCAAAATCATAATAGCCTATGATATTTAGTCAAAGGCCCCTTTCATAGAGTGCACTTAGAGAGTGTAGCACAATAAGGTTTCCATGGACATGGATGTGTAAGCCAATTCACAACATAAATGAAGGAAAAAACCTATAAACAATGGGGGAACTAGTAAGACTTTGAGGGGTAAATTGTTGGATTACATGTGTGAGTGAAGTCTCACAAAAAATGAATAATAAAAAAAAATATATGTGGTTAATATAACATAATTGGATTCAAACTTAAAATCTTAAACTTTTGGGTTAAATACAATATATGTTATATTAATCTCTCACTTGGAGTCTCTAAGGTGCTATCTCACCCAACACATTACCATGGGCCATTGCACTAATAGGTGAAAATGAATTTAAATTTTCTGAACAATAATGAAGGCCATGAAAATCTAATTCAAGATTTGCCCTTGTTTGCAAGTTAGGGCAATAAATTCACTTTTCATCAAACATTCTCTTTATAAATTCTCTGTTGTTCTTCCATCTACGGCATCTCTCAACATGATGAATATGTTCATTTATTTGTTGAAAATTAACGTGTTTTGATACGTTTATCTTTGCCAATGACTCCTGGTATTGTGAACACTGAACATTAACTTCGCTTTAAGATCTAGAAGACATGAAGTTTGAGCTCTTTAACTAGAGCAATTTTTATGCAAGCTCAAATGTATTGGGGATGGTTAAGTCTGAATATGTGCCAACTACAAATACCTTCTTTTTTCTTTGGGGTTAAAAGGTGTATTTTATTGAAGCACACTAAAAGCAATTGAAGACAGTAATACACCGAGAGTAATTCTAAGACTACAGCCTTCTTTACAATTATATTATGTGGTAGATTGTGATCGACTACTTGTCACTTTCAAATAAATCTACTACTTTTTCTCACTACTCACAACTTGCTACATCAAAGTTGTGGCATAAAATGATGTGGTCTTAGATTTTTTCCTCCAAGATGTCAAGAGTTTTATAGCTCTACTAGCACCACCGGGTGGTTTAAAAGAGAAATCTAGGATTCCAATCCTCCCCCCATTGTAACTATCAAACTTTTAAAAAAAGAAAGAAAAAAAAAAGTTAGTAACAAACAAAGGTTTTGTTGGACATATGCAACATAAGTTAGTAATTCTAGGACTACACCCTTCTCTACAATTATTTTTTGTGGTAGATTGTGATTGACTACTTGTCTCTTTCATATGAATCCACAACTTTTTCTCACCACTCACAACTTGCTACATCAAAGTTGTGGCATAAAATGATGTGGTCTTATATTTTTTCCACAAAGATGTCAAGAGTTTTATAGCTCAGCTAGCACCACCGGGTGGTTTTCAAAGCAACTCTGCTGGAACGATGTCTGGAGGCTCTTGCAATCATTTACTGGAAATAAATTAGTCTAGGGATACTTCTTTTAAAGGAACAGGTCTCACATAAAACTCATCATAATATAACCATTAGGGTAAACTTTATGGATCATTCAATATTGGGAAACAAAAAAATAGTGCCAAATACTTTAAATGAGTTCTAACAGATTAATTGGTTTCTGCTGTGGTTTTAACAATGTACATTTATGTAACATGAAAATCAAAATTTATAACCATAGCTGTACAATGAATGAGGTTATCAACAACCATAATGCACCTTTTGAAGAGGGACTTAACAGACAAAGTTCCTTTTATTTTTTTTCCTCACTGAAAGACAAAGCTCCATGTACCACTTTCATTAAAGATAAGTAATGGATGGAGGAGTTGGTCTCATTTGAGAATCAAAACAAAGCTTATAATCCTTCATCCAAACACATAAAGCCTTGAAAGAAGCAATCACAACAGAGTAAAATTTGAACTCAAAACCTACATTTCCTTAGACAAAATGCCTAACCTAGACAAAAACTTCACATAGATAGCAACGTTTAACTCTTTGTCCTCTGAGGTCAGAACATGTGCACATGGTCTCGTTTTCATAGGTTTAACATGCAGATAACTTAATGATGAAGGACTTAAGAAGATAATTCGCTTTCTATTACACACAATGTACCATGCCCAATAGAGAGAAATTAAAAAAAGAAAAAAAAAGAAAAGAAAAAGAAGAAGCAATGATCTATTGTGATTAGTATATAATTAAGGTGATGTCTAATTAACTCAAGTGAAAGAAATTATTAAAATAAAAAAATAAAAAAAATTCTTTTAATGGTGATTTAGGTTAATTATAAAAGAATTATTAAAAATGTTGCCTCGTAATATTATTACTCAGATAGAAGAAGACAACCAACTTTTTAATACATACAATAACAATAAGTTTAAGGTGCAATCTTTTTTTATAGATTATAGAAACTTGCTATTGGTAAATGATGTCAATAATGAATCTATGTAAAAGTGACATTTCTATTATCACAATAAGCTATGTTAATAAGTGTTGAATATATTATGAAAAATATCAAAAGTGTCATGTCTTGCAGGTCAGAGTAAGTGTTGAATATATTATTGAATTCAAGTACAATATTTTAGGTACAATACTTTAGGTTTCACATTTTAAAATAATTTTTTTATATATATAAACATGCAGATGGAGAAAATTAGGAGCAAATGACATACTGACATCACTTTAGAAAATTAGAAAACTTAATGTATTTGCATTTGTACAGCACCTAAGTGTATGTATTACTATATTCATATATTATTGAATTCAAGTATAATATTTTAGGTACAATACATTAGGTTTCACATTTTAAAATAATTTTTTTATATATAAATATGCAGATGGAGAAAATTAGGAGCAAATGACATACCGACATCACTTTAGAAAATTAGAAAACTTAATGTATTTGCATTTGTACAGCACCTAAGTGTATGTATTACTATATTCATAATCCAGACTTTTGAGGTCCCCCATCGAGGAAGGCGGGGCACAAACCCGTAGGTCCAAAGATGACAAAGACAAAGCCCACCATTTCATCATCCTTCTTCCGCATATTTCCAAAACAAAGTCTTTTTTTCTCACTCCCACACATACGCCCGCTTGGAATTAGAATTAGAATTACCACTCCAAAATGAGCAAAATCTATTCCCTTTCTCTCTCTGACAACTTCTCTGTCAGTGAGTCCAACATTAGAGGAACCCTTCTCTAGTCCCCCGCAACATCACGGACTCAAACAACAACATAAAACACAACTATCTCTCGCATCAAAATAAACTGAAACAAATGGAGTTAGTTCCATACACAAACCCAGACTCCAAAAACTCAAATTCATCGTCATCATCACCAACCCTAGCGTGGCAAGACATGTTCCGATCCGCCTCAAACCTCAAACATTCTCCAACACCACCACCACCACCGCCACCACCAACTCAGGCGCCACCACCAAAACCAAACCCAGAGCAAAATTCTCTCTCAGGCGACCCACAAGTCCGTCTTGCCCTCTACATCGCTATGGCTCACGCAGGCCTCGCTTTCACCATTTTCATCCTCTACTTCGTCGCAAAACTCCTCGACGTGTATCTTCGCCCCATCCAGTGGGCAATTCTCTGTTCTATCCCTCTCAGAGGCATTCAACAAACACTTGTTTCGTTTTGGTCTGAGCCTCTTCAACTTGGCCTCACAGAGACTTTTCTCGCCGTCCCAGTTGCGGTTTTCAAAGTTTTCGTTCATACCCTGATCGAAATTCGCCAACTTTGCTCCAGGGTCGTTCTCAGAAAGCCAAAATCAGAGCCCCCAAGACGGTTCCGAAGTGGGTTTTCAAAGCTTTTGCGATGGCTATTGTCGTTTGGTATGTTTGTTATAGCTTATGAGAAGTTTGGGGCAATTGGGTCTCTGTGTTTGATCGGATTAGGCCTTGTTTTTAGCTCCAAAAGTGTTGATTCGACAATGTCGGCTGTGTCGTCTTTTCGGAGTAATAGCTTTAGACGTACTGCTATTAGTGCTTTCTTCACTCGTGGGATTTTGAAGAGGTTGAAAACCATTGTGGCAATTGGTCTAATTGTTGGTATGATTGTGGGGTTTTTAACTGGGGTCATTTTTTTCTCTTATAAGATTGGTGTAGAAGGCAAAGATGCTGTGATTTCTTTGAAATCACATGTGGAGGAGAGCAATTATGCTGAGAGGTTAGGTATGAAAAAGTGGATGGATGAGAATGATGTGGCTGGAATGGTGGATAAGTACACTACTCAGTGTTATGAGACTGTGTTGGATCAGGTTGATAGTTTGGCAATGCAGTATAATATGACTGAGCTTGTCACTGGGATTAAGCATTTTGTGATACAGAAACCGGGTAATGATTCAGGGAATTCAAACTCGACGGCTTTAGTTAAGCCTTCGCCTTATACAGAGAGATTTATGAGCTTGAGGAATCGGATTAGTAATAGGGAGTGGGGGATGATATATACAGAGTTGGATGATATGTTTAGGGAATTGATAATTACTCGGGAGGACTTGGTTGAGAAGGCTAAAGGGTTTGCTGTTAAAGGAATGGATGTGTCACAACGTGTGTTTGCTAGTAGTAGAACTGTTTTAGGGAGTGGTGCAAGGTTTGTGTTTTCCATTGGGAATTCTATTGTGTCTGGAGCAGCAGAGGTCTTCAATTTTGTGTCTCAGTCAATGGTGTTCTTTTGGGTGTTGTATTATCTGATCACTTCGGAGTCTGGTGGGGTGACTGCACAAGTAATGTGTATGCTTCCAATGCCAAATTCAGCAAGAGTTAGATGTGTTGAGGTTCTTGATAAGGCAATTTCAGGTGTGCTTTTGGCTACAGCTGAGATTGTATTTTTTCAGGGATGTCTCACTTGGCTTTTGTTTAGACTGTGCAAGATACATTTCCTGTACATGTCAACTGTGCTTGCATTACTCAGCCCTCTATTTCCTATCTTTCCATATTGGTTGGCCACAATTCCAGCAGCTGTGCAACTGTTACTGGAAGGAAGATACATATTAGCGGCTACCTTGTCAATTATTCATCTTCTGCTTATGGATTATGGTGCTTCAGAAATTCAAGAGGACATACCTGGTCATAGTGCCTATCTTACAGGGCTTAGCATCATTGGTGGAATGACATTGTTCCCTTCTGCACTTGAGGTAATTATCAATCTTTTGTTCCTTCTTATAGTATTGTCATGTTTTATCCTCTGGTTTGTCCTTCAGATATTCTCAATGCTCTCTTATTCAGTCAGTCTGGAGAGTCAGCATCTTATGAAATCTAAAAAGTATATACGGATGCTTCTTATTGCAATTGACACGCATCATCCATAGGACATAATTGAAGCTTTAGCAGTATGCTGATTATAGATTTCTGTATGGAAGATTAGCTAGTTTAGAGATCGAAAGAGTTTCAACTTACATATTTTGATTGGAAAGTAATTTTCTTTGCAATGAACTTGAGAGTTTTGTTCCGATATTGGGAAGCTGCAGGCTGCAGCAGCATTTCCCAAATGAGTCTTGACAGTGTCTTGTTAATAGAGTATGATGACCTTGGTTACTTGAGTCCCATTAACATAAACCTGAAGCTCTACTATCCTTCTTCATAGGTGTAGTCTTCTGCCAAATTTGTTAATTTTTCTAATGAAATTGATGATGTTTACTTCAGTCTATAGTGGATGGTTGTTCAATAGTTCGGACTGTTATTTGTTCTAAAAGAATTGAATTGAGTTATCAGCCAACTGTTTGGTTGATTGTTGTTCTTATTTATTTAATTTTTAAAAATAAACTAAACTTAACATTTCCAGAAAATTTCTCCTTGAATGAATGTGGGTGTTAGGTAACCTCTAGTGGTCAGGTCAGTGAAAAAAACCATGACTCAAATCTCTTTATGAGGAAATTTATTTAGTGCTTTGTTACTAAAGAATTATAGTCTTGAAATGTTGCCCACTTGAAAAAAAAAAACCTGCCAGTTTTCTACTCAGAATTTTCACCTATCCTATCCCCTTGGTATACTGTACTTCTGTTGTTTCTGCCAATATTGATTTTGGAACGAAACACTCATGATACTTCAACTTAAATTTGATGGTGTTTGGTTTAGTTTGTTGTAGAAAGGTTTTTATTTTGTACTAGCTTTCTGCACAACTTGTAATGTTGTACTAATGATGTCTGCTGCGTTGTTTGGACTTGTATCCATTGGTCTACAGGGAGCAATTATGGGCCCTCTGATAACTACAGTTGTCATCGCTCTTAAAGATTTGTATGCAGAATTTGTTCTAGAAGAACCTAAGAAGAAGCAAGAATAGAATGCATAATTAAGCCTCTGCCAACTTATCAAAAAAGAAAAGCCTCTGCCAGTGCCTCTATGCTTGCAGTAATGGGAGCCATTGGAACACACTACACAGCCTGTGCAAGCGCATGATTCTTTGTCACTCTCTTCAGTGGTCATTCAATTTTAACAGTAATTATTCAAAGATTGGCTATGAGGATGATGTTAGTCCCCCACCCCCATCAATCCTTCTTCTCATTTCAGTTTCTGTAACAATAGTTTATCATGTATTCTTCTTCCATTTTTTAGTAGCACGTAAACAAGAGTTGTAAATTATTCATCCATGTAAGCATTTGGAAGTACCGTTCAGTTTGGAACTTATAGGGATTTTGAGTGTGTTGATTTGGTTGTTAGCTTAGCACAGTGAGAGGCTATACAACATTATTGGAGACCAAGATGTGATTCAATGAACATGTGATGAGGACAAGAAAAGTAGTTGTTGCCACTACTGGATTTTCACTTTTTTTTTTTATGTTTTTGTTGTCTAAAGAACTAGCTGTTACGATTCCACACTTTCAAAAGATTAAATAAACAACTCTTGCCAACATATACAGTCATTCAGTATTCAACATTCAGATCCAACAAAATATTAAATGCCAAATTTTGAAGTCTCATTATGCAACGGAGCCAAATATATCCAGCAGAGCAATTTGCTACATTTTGATACATACAATCATTGTATAAGTACAGATTTCTTTTGACTCCAATATCACTGAGGCTTCTATCTAAATATCTGAACAATAAGCTACTTCATGTATTTTTGAAGGAACTTCCTGTGGAAGTCATTCCTGATGGTGTCATTAATGAAGCGCTTGGGAGTCTTGGTTTCACCACGGGCCTGGTTCTTAAACACCACATCATCATCCCACCTAAGCCAATAAATGCATAAAAAGCAATGCATTAGGACAGGACAAACATAAAAATTAAAAATCATTGAAGAAGTTCCTTTATTTGATTAAAAAAACTTGTTTAAGGTTGGATCTTCCAGCAACTGACCTTCGTTTCACATTAAAAGATGTTGATGTTGTACCATTCAGTAGTGGGTTTCCTCGAAGAAGCTCTGCTTCTTTGGCTTTAAGCTCTTCTTCCCGCTCTAGTCGTTCCTACAAATGAACAATGCATATTTGTTACAACTACTGTAACCAAAAAACACTGATAGTGATACATAAAGGTAACAAGTTAGCAAAATTTGGAAGAAATCCATTTCAGGGTGTACCCATCACTTTTCAAACAAAAGAATTCCCATATTCTTAGTGATGCATTAATAGGAGTTTGAAAGAATGGCACCAAGAAACAGCACATACATCCCCTTACTGTTTTGGCTGGCCAACATATAATATCCTTACAAACATATTATAAATAGCTGGTTCATTTGCTCCAGTAAGCAGTGCCAAATTGGGATATCAATTAAGAGTAGAGTAATCCCTGGATAAAGTAACACTCACCTTCCGTAGCTTCTCCTCTGCTCTTTCTTTCCTTATTTGTTCAAGCTCAAGTATAAGAGCTGCTTCATCATCCTCATCATCCTCATCATCATCACTAACACAACATACAAAAAGTATTAACAAATAGTGATTAATCCAGAGGACACATCATTCTGGATGCAAAGACATAAATGGGCAATGGAGTCAAATAGGCAAAAGAATCAGAAAATTGCTCTTCGAGTAAGACATATGAACACAATTTTAAAAGAACATTCCAAAAGCACTTTTATAAACTACACATAAGACATATGAATACAATTTTTAAAGAGCATTCCAAAAACACTCTTATGAATTATACACAGGACATATGAACAAAATTTTGGACGAACACTCCAAATGCACTCTTATGAAACACACACATGATTATTGATTCAAAGAAAACTGAACCTAGAATTTGCATGAGTCAAGTATATTGGCAGATAAAAAAAAAACTCTGCCAAGGGTAACAAATTAAAAACCTCTCATCATCACTTTTTACTTCTACATCAGAGTCATCAGCATCTACACTACGTGGAACAATACGATCTTCAGCTTCACCCCTTGTCCCTGCAAAATTTAATGATTTATGTAGTTAATAGACTGTATAAGTATACCTAGGGAGTACTTATCGGGAAAACCAAAAAAAAGGTACATATAGGAGTCATTAAATTGATATACACATCAGGTGAGCTGGTAGATTTACCTTCCAATAGGAGATGGCTTTCCTTCCTGCGACCTCTTTCATCTGCAATAGCATACAAGTCAACTAAATAAACAGCAAAATGCTAAAAAAGTACACTGTGGAAACAATATATGAATGCAGTAAATTCAACAAATCAACAATAAGAAGTTGCAAGCCAACAAACTTTGGTAATATATATATATATATATATATTCCTTTTCTTACCATTATAGGACTTATCCTTTGACGAGAAATGCCTCCGCTCGCGCTCTTCAAGCTCTTCACGGAGATTCCTCTTCTGCAATTCATCTTGGGTGTCCTGCCCGTCCTTTCTGGAGGTGCAGACAACAATCAGAAAAGGGTTTCTCATATTGGCATGAAAAGGAAACACTTGCACAAAAAGACTACATTGGATTGGACCAAGACCATAATATAGAATAGAATACTGGAATCTCACTTCATATGCACTAAATATACACAAATATGGACGTTTGAGATGCAGCTGGCTGATCACATATATATCAATTTATCTACAACTCTCAATTACAAAATCTTGAACCATTCCCCATTCATAACAAAGAGTCAGAGACACAGAGAGAGAGAGAGAGAGAGAGAGAGAGAGAGAGAGAGAGAGTAAAAAATATCTAGAAAAACTCCTGTCTCTTTCCCACTTTTTACGCAATAATAGCTCCCTAATTTCCTAAGCTAATAACGTATTCCCCATTGAGATCTTCTTACAACTAATAATGCCTTAAGCAACAACGTTTTTTATTGGCAAGTAACGCACACACCAGCGCCATTTGAGCTATAGCTCATTGACAGAAATAATTAAAATCTCTATTAGGAGTTTAGACGAACTCTCCACCTATTGTTGCCACTCACTCTTAAAGGAGGCTGATTTCCTAGTTATGAAGCCTAGTCCTAGTTCCAAGTGGGGGGGGGGGGGGGGGGAAAAAAAAAAACCCCTCCATCCCCCAAAAATCAAAAGCCACCAACAACAAATAAATAAATAAATTCAGAGAAACATTATAAATAAGATCCACACCTAAACAATCATTTCTTCAAGTTCTATTCAAGTTTAGAAAATGCTAAACCCTCAAGATAGTCATCCATCCAACACAAAAGCATACAATTAGAAATAAAGAGACAAGAAGATGACAGAACTCTACCTGGGCTTCAAAGTTGTATGAGCAGCAAGGTCCCTTGACGAGTACTTTTGTGAAGGACCAAAAATTCGAGTACCACCTTGCTCGTTACCACCTTTTGCTGGTGCCCATGTGGGACGAGCTGCAGTCGTCATCTCCTCACAATATTCTCAAACAATAACCTATCCACCACAACAAGATACTTCAAAATGCATAATCACACAACCCATTTTGAAAATTTGCACAGCTAATGCATTGAAGGCCATATACATAAGAATACCAAACTGTAGACCACCCAGAAAACAAAGATAATAAGCTCAAAACCCGAAAATTTATTTTTAAAAATGGCAAGTTTAGAAGCAACATAAATTATAACCACATAGTTATTCCAAAGTTTACAAGAACAAATTCATTTAAGCCATATAAAGAGGCGAGGTTGGACCACACTTGTGGGAGTTGGGCATGGGCCTAAAGTTTTTAGCCAGAAATATAAACTAAATGAGAAATCTTATACAAAATGTAAAACTAAAATCAGTGAAATTCCCAATTTTGTTTTGCAAGAATCTTTCATTTTATAAAGATTAGATCAGAAAACAAATGAGAATAACACTAATAAATGAGAACAAAACTACAATACTTTCCAACAATTGCATTCATCACAATGGAGTGTAAACATAAAAAAATTGGTGCAAAACAATCAAAACCCTAAACTTCAAGTTCGTGATTCCTATCTTTTCCTACGGTTTTCTCAGCAACCAAACATATCATATATCACACGAATTTTCTCTACTTCTACAACCAAACTCAGATTTTTCAGAGAATCAAAAACCCAAATAAAAAAATCGAATTTTACACACGATTAATCGCTACAACTCAAATTCAACAATATAAATCTAAAAAAAAATTAAAAATTTTCAATTACCGGTTTGAAATTGGACTGGTTGAAACGAAGAACCGCAATCTGAATCACTGCGAAGAGAGAGCTAAGGCTTCGAAGCTATACGATTTGGTGAAGAAAGCTCAAGAAAGATTGAATTGTTAGGGTTTTCTATGTTTTTATATGAGAGCCTAAAACTGTGTCGTTTTGGTTTACAAAAGCTAATTAAAAAAAGCAAGCTCAGAGAGAGAGGGAGAGAGAGATTGGGTTTGTGAGAATAAAAAGATGAATGGGGACTATGGGCTGGGTTGAGAAGTCAAGCCCAGAAAGATGACCAAAGAGGCTCTGTGGTCACTCTTGAGAGGCCCATGGTTTTTCAATGTTTATCAGTAATTTTTTGGGCTTGACAAAGTTTTGGGCCAGCCTCAGGTTTTGAGTTAATCTAGGTCTGGCCTGCTTAGGTGTACGTGAAAATCGACCTGACTGATTTAATTTATCGGGATCGATAGAAAAGAGTGACATTAGGGATACCTAAAAAGCACTTAAACGGATACAGGCATGTGTACGATACGACAACACGGCATTTTTTTTGAAAAAAATAAGACATTAATACATCGGGATATGTTTATTACTTTATTTAATATACTAGCATTATACCCATGCGATGCACGACTAAATCAAAAGTTATATGTAAATAATTTTTTTATTAATTTACTTAAAATAAATAATAAAAATAAATGAATATTTTACTTTTAAGTTACATAATGAATGCATGTTGTGTGAGACTAATGGCTTGTTTGGAAGTTTAGAGAGGGAGGAGAGTAGAGGGGAGTAGAGGGAAGGGGAGTAGTGGGGAGGAGAGTAGAGGAGAATGATTCACCTCCATCTTATTTGGATGTTTTTAAAATTAGTAAGGGGGAAGGGAGTAATTAGCCCTTCCCCTTGTGTAATTTTGTTAATATAATAAGGGTAAATTAAGTAATTTACTTGGTCAATAGTTTATGTACTCTACTCCCCCTCCAAATCTCTCCAATTTGGGGGAATTAAAATTGGGGGGCTAGAGGGAGTCCAAACCTCTCCAAACTCCTCCAAACCATCTTTAAAAAACTTCTAAATAAGGTAATTGCATTACTCTCCCTCCCTCTACTCTACTCCCCCTCCTTTTTTAAACATCCAAACATGCCATAAGGTACTATAAAATGCATATATATATATATATATAATTATAATAAAATGGAAGATAGTAGAGGTACCTAAATATATATATATATATATATAATATAAATGATTTTCAATAATACATTGAACTTTGAGACTCAATTAATCATAAATATTTAAATGGAAAACCATTGAATTATTTAATAGTTAAAAACTATCCAAAACAATAACTGAAATCATGTTTAAGTGAAATCTCAATTTAATAATTAAGAACAATCTAAATTATTAAACATTTAAAAATTTGAAGTAGAGAGAGAGAGAGACTCACATGAGAATTTAATTTTTTTCCTTGAAAGCATGGAAGAAGGCACTAAAACTTGAGTGAGTTTCACCCTACCAAGTTTAAGTTTAAACTTAAAGTTTAAACCCTATGCGTTGCACGCTATATGAGTGTGTATTTGCATGAAAAATTATATGAATTTAACATTTATTGTAGAAAAGAGGTGGTGTAGTCTTACCCTTGTCTAGCTAATTCTTGTTATAACCCCTTTGTGTAGTGTGTGTATACACATGAAAAATTATCTGAATTTAACATTTATTGTAGAAAATAGGTGGTGTAATCTTACCCTCGTCTACCTAATTCTTATTATAATCCCTTTGTTTTGTAGGGAGAGAGAGAAACGGTTCTTTTGGAAAAAAAGAAAAAGAAAAAAGTCAGTGTATATAATAGCTAAGATATTAATCTTGGAAAGTGGTATCTCATACGAATTAGTATTTCAATTGTTGGTTTTGGTAGTTAGAAGTTAGCGCATAGCAATTAATAATTAGAAAATTACTTTGAAATTTTTTTAAACCAATCCCTTAAAAAATTTAGTAAAGTTTAAATCACATTAATAAATTCTCCCCATTCTTAATAAAAAGTTACTAATAAAAATATTATTAATAAACATTTCTTAGGTTTATCTATTTAGCTTTGTTGCCAAATTTATATAAACTCTTTAATTTAATTTTATTTCTTTTTTCGAAGAATATAACACAATCAAAAACCTATAAACAACAATTTACATTCAATATAAAGAATATAATCAAACTTATTCATAATTTAAAATTAAGAAATTAACACAAATTATAAATTAAGATATAAATTTAGAAAAAGAACAAAGAATAAACCTATTTGTTTTCTCTATCACTTTGAGAGATGAAAGTGTGAGTATGTAACTAAAACTTGAATCAATTATTGTAGAAGAGAATAAATGAGTATGAAAGTTTAATATTATGAATTAGGTTAAAACGTATGTGAGAAGTTTTTATTAATTTTTTTGAAGTTAAAGAAAAATAGCTTAAACAAAATGAGAAAATAATAAAGAAGAAAGAATGCATATCTGTTATGGGATTTAGACATTCACATATTGGAATAAACTTCACTTCAAAAAGGATATATATAGATATATATATATATATATATATATATAGAGGTAGAGTTTCATTTGATATAGAATTTAAATCCTATTGAAATTAAGATTTCTAATCAATTTGTTTGTTGCTATCTCATAAATCCCATAAAAAGTGGAATAAAAAAAAAGGTCATATGAATATAAAGAAAAAAGAAAACATTTTATTTTTATGGAAAAATGGAAACTTTTCTTTAATAACCCAAAAAAAAAAAATAAATGTTTTTTTAGAAGAACAAACATTTATTATATATAGATAATTTTTTTTTTTGGAGAAGAAAGAAAAAGTGTTTACTTTAAACTCGAATACTTATTATCTTATTTATAATTTTTTTTTAACTTTATCCAAAAACATTTTTGGTAAATTGGTATGAACAATAATTATCTTTAAAAAAATACGTGTGAAGATGAAAATTTTGTTGTTGAATACGTAGCTTTTTTTTTTTTTTAATTATGCTTTTTTACACGAAATAATATAATTTAAATTAAAAAAAAAAGGAATAGATGAAGATTGTTGTTGTTTTTGTTTTTTAAATAAAAAAAGGATTAGATGAGGAGTTTGAATTTTAATCAAATTAAGATTTTTATTAATTTAAAAATTATAGGAGAAGAAGATAAGTACAAAAAAATTTTCAAAAAATTTATGCAATTTAGTACAATCACTTGGCACAACCACTAAATTTTTGCAATTTAGTGTAGCCATTTGCCACAACCACAATGTCTAAACCATACTTTTATTACATAGTATATGATTTTTATTTATATTTTCTATATATTGCTAAGCATTTATTTTTCATATAATGTTAAAAATATATCATTTTAAGAGTAACGCTCTATTTGTTTTAATGGAAAATCTTACACAATGATAATTTTCTTCATTTTCTTGTGTTTGTAAGTAAAAACAAAAAACAAAACAAAAAAAAAAAAAAAAAAAAAAAAAAAAAAAAAAAAACATAGAGGATAAAAAAATTTATCTCTTAATTTCTCATATTTTACTTATCAGTAGATAAAGTTAGAATCCACTAAAATTTTATAGAGAACAACTCTATCTCAAGCAAAACTAAATAAGGAAAATAATTTTATCTTACACAAAGTTAAATAAGGGAAATTAACAAATAATTTCTAACTCATTTTAAGGTCATAAGCAAACATAGGAAAATAAAATTGTTTTTGTGGGATAAAGGCCCAAATTCACATATTGGGCCTTGGGCCCTATATGAGGATGGGGTCCGTCTGAGAAGGAGTAAATAATTGGAAAATACCCTAAAGTGGAACATCACGTAAGGAAATGATAAAGAAATATCGTCCGAGGAGATTATCCTTCTCGAATATGAAGAATACTGTCAAGCAAATACCTGGGAGGCTTGGGTAATCTTCCAGGAAGTTCCAACGATAAGGATGAACGTCATGCACGTATAAAGATGATAAGAACATAGAAATATCTAAGAGAAAAGCTGCAACCACCGCATTAAATGTATTGCAGCAACCTTTTTGACCGTATTTATGTGGAGAAGACCCTGAACAGTGTAACCTCAACTACCACCACTCACGAAGAACTAAAGAAGATACCTGATGGGATAGATACTCAAATGAATGGTTAGATGAAGAACAAGTGGACGATGAAGATAGACAAAAAGAAAACTATATGTAAAGGACCTCTCATAAAGGGGGGATGGGAAAAAAGATATAGAAAAGGGGAAGGAAGGTTTACTGTAACTGTAAGAACTATATAAACGAAAGTTTGTTTCCTCGAACAACAATTCATTGAAGTTTTAAGTTTGTTCTTGCAATTATTTACCAGTTGAACCTTTGTTAGATGTTGTTTAGTTCACTATCAGCCCAACTCTTTCACCCACTCTCTATAAATTCATTGTATTGGGCTTGTTGGGCTCATATTCCATATCTCTAGGTTTTGTGCCACAAATATAGACCCTACAGTTTTCTATAAAATATTTTTTGGAAAATGATTCATTTTCAAGAAAATATTAATGTTAAAACAAATAGAGCGTAATAATGGATAATAAAGTGAACTTATGACTATTAAATGATGTTTAGAAATTATAATGCAAACCAATAATAAGAATATTTATTAATTTCAGATACACTATTAGCATGAATGCTCTCTTTGTTTTGTGAAAGGGTATTTTATTCCTCTTGTTCCCATGTTCTAGCCATGTACTATAATTTTAATTATTTATTTTTGAAAAAGGACCAAGTTAGGACACATATGTAGAAGTGTTCCAGGCATGTTTCAAACATGACATGGGTTGGACACCTCAAATAAAATATTTGTGCTTCATAGAGAGACACTATATATCTCACATTGGCCTTACAAATTGATATTTCAACTTCTAATCACATGAAAAAAAAACAAAAAATTTATTATGATATTGTTAATGTGACATCAATTAGAATTATTGTCACTACAATTTGTAAATATTTTATAATAAAAATTAGTTACTTCAGCTTTATCTCCAATATAATTTGAAGGAGTTTGAGTTTGTCCATACAAGCACGTAAACCTTTTTTTTTTTTTTTTGCTGAACTTGTTGGTGTCTACGGCTAAACAACGTGCCACATCCACAAAACAAATCTGAGCTTGCCGACATTAAATCTCAATTTGATTCCTTGACTTGAGTTTTGATAGAATCCAATGCGGTTAGTATACACCCGATAGGTTCGATAAACTTGTGCTTTAAAATTACTAAGTACAAGAATTTTCCCTCAAATCATTTTGAAAGGAAACTTCCTTCAATCCACTGCTTTATAATTAATTGAAATGACTTATGTGATCAAGAGTTTATTTAGTTATTTCGTTATACTTTGACCTAAAAAAAAAAAATTTAAGCCTTTACGTATACAACATTTTCACAATAGATAATATGTGATAAATTGTTATTTGTTTTAATTTGAACTCACAACTTAGTGTGTGTTTGGCATAGATTATTTTTGTTAATTTATTTTACTATTCATCTTATTTTTGCTATTATTCATGAGTCTCACTGTATTTTTTTGTATTATTTATGAGTCTCATTGTACTATTTCAAACTTCAGCTAACTTTTACCTTTATCTACAGTACTTTCAATAAAAAGTTTTCAGTTTCAGTAAAATAAGCAGATCACAAACGGATCCTTAAATGACTTTTTTTTTTTCCACCAATAACGATCAGTAACCGCTTACCATTTAAAATTTGTTATAAAAATATTATAGACGTAACATTTCTCTGTATTTAAAGATTGAAATATATATATATATATATATATTTCATCTTAATTTAAACCCATAACCAAAAGCTTGTTTGACCACTAAGCAAACTCTCTCCTTGCACAGGATAACTTGTAAATATTAGAAAATTTGAAGATTGAATAAATATATTGATGGTAAGAGGGAGAGAGATATACCACCAAACTCCTACTTCTTATAGTTTGAATCCTAAACTTTTCCTCTTAAGAAAAGACGTACCGTTTTTGTCACAAAGATAAACGTGGAGGAACTTTGATATTCTATTATAAAATGAAAACTAAAGACTAACTAAAAAAAAATTAAGCTTTCTTATAAGTTTCTAAGAGAAAGTTTTCTTTCAAAGCAAAGCATAAAAAAAAGGAGGAGAAAATTAAACTTTGATCTTCAAGCTAGTGTGCTATGGATTTATTCAATTGTGGTGGTACTAGTAAACACTTCTGCATGGTTATTAGCTGCATGGAAATCTATAGTAAACAATACCATTTTGGTTTCAGACTTCAAATCATTCAAATTAATTAATCTACTACTTTCATAAAATAAAAAAAAATAATCAATCTAGTACTTTATTTTCATCTCCGAAAAAAACCATTGTCATCTTAGTATCTCACCCACCACCCATGAAACATGGTATAGGCATATAGCTCTATAGGCATTAGGGATTAGGCACCCCAACAAGGCGTTGATCCTTCAAGATTTGAATGCGTGTGAATGATGTTTGAGTGTACCCGAAGATGGAGCTTCCCCTTCTTATGCCTAACAAAAAGATTGAGCAAAATCTAGTTACAGTTTATTGACGTCTTAAAATATTGATATGGATGAGTAGCTAAAAAAAATATTGATATGGATGCACTTCAAAGTCCATGTATTCGGACTTAAAAGTAATACTAGCAACACAACATTTTTTTACAATTACTTAATTGACCTATTATAATTGGAGTAATATTATTTTTATCTGAATTCACCAATAATATAATTTTTATAATGCATCAATTACCAAAAAAAAACTATGTTAATGATTATAAAAATAAAAGTCATGAAATATGTTGTATCCCGTAGATTTTATTTAAAAATCTAAGGCGTAACATATTGACTTTTAAATATCTAAGTTTTATAAAGTAAAAAGTAAAAAGAAAAAAGAAAAGTGAGGTTATCAAACCCACATCACGTCAACTTTAGCCTAGAGGAGATTATGCCAAAGTTGCCTTTGTTTCTATACATATATATCATATCCATTTCTGAAAAAAAGACTACTTTTCCCTATCAATTAATGCTCGCATCTTAGCATCAACACGTTGCCATGAGTTACCGACTTAAAAAGATGGTCAAACTTTCAGTCAACTACGAAATATATAAGCTTAAATTACATTAAATTAAATTATTTTATTTACTAAACCTTCATTTTCTGTGATCTTATCATAGTCTATTTCTCCAACACGTTGCCAATTCACAATATCACGGCCTAAATTAATGGAATATGATTTATGTAAGAAACCTACGTTTTATAAATTGATTGGATGCAGATTTTTTTTTTTTAATATTTAATTTTTTGTTGCTATCAATTATAATAAATACATGAATTAATGTTGCTAAAAAAACCTTATTTTTCAGAATTTAATGTGTTAATAATGACCTAAATAAATTGAGTTTTTGTTTCAAAAAAAAAAAAAATAAATTGAGTTTCTAAATCTCCAATTATGTTGGTGAGAGAACACATGTTGATATGGTTTTTAAAAAATCACTGTCTTGGCACCATCCATATAGCAATAGCACACTTGGTGGGACAAACACCTTTCAATTTTGGGGGCTCACACGTGAGAATCACCTCTGAAATTTTAGCTTCAAAATTAATGTGATTTGATGGAAAAAAATTCAAGCTCAAAATTCATTTGTATTTTTTCTCACTTCTAAACAATTTTGCATAAAATAATATAAATGAAAAGTTTTATTTATTTTTCCTTTCTTGCCCTTTTCAGACAAGAATCAAGATAGGATTGAATTCATAGTTATCCAATCTTTTTTCTTTTTTATTTAGGATAAGTAGTTATCCAATCTAAATACTGATTTGAATACCCAAAAGTTATTATATGAATTAAGGAAATGCTATCTATAAAAAAAGAATTAAGGAAATGCTGACATAGTATTAACTTATTAGAAGATTCAAGAAAGGACAAAATTTAGAGGACAAAATCTAGACGGTTGTATATATATTTTTTTAAATGATAAAATTTAATTATAAAATTGATTGTAGACTAAGACTACAATCTTAATAAAATAAATTACTACATATTTTATAAATCTAACCGTTGAATTATATGTTTTTTACACTCTTAATATACATGTCAAATTTTGTAGATCAATCGGATATTATTTACTATATGATTTATAAGCTTATCTTTTATGCATAATTTTAAGTCATAAAAACTTGCAATTTAAACAATTTATTAATGACATAGCTATTGATTTATAATTTCCTAGAAATTTTGCAAATATAGATTATATAAGAAGAACATGTAACCCAATGGTAAATTTGTCAAAATTCATCTCCAATAAAAAGATATTGAGTAAGGTTATAATCTTAGATTACAACCGATTTTGTAACGAAATTTTGTCGTATTTTAAAAAACACCACCAACAACAAGAAGAAGCCCATTGAAGGATAGTGACTATAGTAATTCATGCTTCTAAAAGTTTAGCTTAGCTTATTTGGTTAGGTAAGATTTAATACAACTTTCACTTCTTCTTTTTTTCCTTTTTTTTTAAAGGTATAGTAGTATTTTTAGTTTTTTACTCAACTTAATTTTTTAAAAAAGAAAAAAAGAAAAAGAAAAAAAGAAGCTAATATAAACGTACATCTTGAACGGCCATCTTGCAAGTCCTTCAACAACAAAAGGCTTAATTTGTTGAGCTAATTAAAACCTATTCTTATGAGTCAATTTGAAAGACAATAAAAATAATTCTCCTGGGCTGATAAGATTTATTGTTTTAGCCACTAGATATGTGTGCCTTATATAATAATTCAAGTGGTTTCAAATGCTTCAATCATGCTATATGCATACAGGACTATTATAAAGACCCATCACCCATGTATTTAATAGTCATGTCCTTGATTTCTCCTAGGACAATGTTTCTACCCTACGCCAAGCTTCCCAACTACAAGAATGGTGTGGCCAAGTGAAGTATGTAACACAGATGGGGGCCATGCTTCTTCCAACAATACATAATACAATGACACAAATTGGATTAGGTAGCCAACCACTCACCATAAAATCTCAAAGGCACAGTAACCCGCCATAATTCAAATCTATTTATTTATTTAGTTTCTATTACATAAACAAAAATTTATATTTATATATATATATATATATTTTTTTTTTGAGAAACACAAAAATTAATATTTAATAAACGTATTTATCAAATAATCTCTTTAAGTCTTATCCAATTAAAGTTCAATATGATGTAAAATTAACCAGGTTTTAATAAAATATATCTTTGCTTTTATTTTAATTTTCTATTTTGGAGAGAGAGAGGGAGAGACACATTTCACATTTGGTGTTGAAGAAGCTTAGAAGCAGCTGCTCTCTCAGCTTTGCTTACTTAATAAACAATAGCTAGAGGAAAGTTAGGCCAACCGTTAGCTTCCCTCCAAACCCTCTGATTCCCTTGGAATCAAAGCAAAGTTTGAGCAGTTGATTCTTGGTCACCATCTGAGACACCAAAACTTCACCTTCCTGACATATTCTTCACACCTATCTTGTGCTAATCCTCTTGAGTCTTGCCCAATTCTTCTATATTACATGTGAATTCCTAAGGATTTCATTCATATTGAAGGTCCATCCATACATACCAAATAGAGCTTCTGACCTCTACTGCATGTTATAGTGCTTGCCAAAGTTTCTAGCTTGAGTTGGTGTCAAAATTCATGGTGGCATGGTGCAGACCCAATTGAGTTCTTCTACTAAGGGAATATATTTAATAGCACACACCCATAATTGGTGCTTGAATATTGAGGTTGATGTGGGCTTTGTGATTAGGTTTCAAATCTGAAAGAGATCCTTGCTGCAGCTAACAAGTTCTTGCTGAAGTTTTGAGTCCTCAAAGATACAAGCTTTTCAAACCAATTCTCAAGGGCTGCCAACCCGGCGGTATTTTTTCATGTTACCTCACTCAACTCTCATGAATAGTGGACATGTGAAATACAAGCTTTTAACCAATACCAACTGCTGAGACACTTTTTTCATGACTCTCAATACAATCTTTATGATTTTAAGTCTCTCTTCTGCTGCTATTCCATTTTCAGTTAAAACCACATAAAATTTCTCTTTATCCAGAAATCCAAATTGTTTGTGATCATAGAGTGGACAAAGGGTATTATTAGTCTATCATTTGAAAAGTTTGAAGCTTGATCCTAGTCCTATAAAATAATTCCAAAGTATGAATACCCGGTACTTTTTCCCACCAGAATCCTTGTGTAATTCAGGCAGTGCAGTTTCATTTTCAAATCCTCCCCTGGAGAAGGTCGTTTGGTTGTTGGCCCTCGACATAGGCCTTCTCGTGCTCCTCCTCCTCATCCTCTTGGTTAGGATGGCAGTAAGGATCTCTAGAGCAAGGTGGTTCTCGTTCTTAAGAAGAGTGTTCCACTACCAAAATGGATCAAGATCTGATCTTGGCAATAACCCTTTCAATTCTAGCACTTGGATGTTGCTGGAGTTTATAGCTTTAATTATTCAGATAAGCATCACATCATTCACTCTGGCTGTTTCTAAGACGGAGAAGCCTGTTTGGCCTATGAGAATATGGATTGTTGGTTATGATATTGGTTGTGTCCTTAGTCTGCTGCTGCTCTATGGGCGCTACAGGCATCTTCATCTGTCTCAAGGAGATGGTTTCAGCCTTTCTGATATGGAACAGCAGAGGGGCAGGAAGAATCCAGGTATCTATGCTGCTTTACCCTTCAATCCTATGAATTATATGTTGTCCTGACAATCATTAGTACTTTCCATTAGCTGTACTAATAGACAATAGTGACTGCAGAACTTTTAGGAACTATTATGAATTTGGGACCTAGTTATGAAAATAACAAGTAAATTTGTGAAACAATCATGACTAGAAACTATGTGAAAATTTTACTTTGAGTTGGAACAAAAGCACATTAGAAATTAAAAAAAATCATATTTTCCCTTGGTAGAATTATTTAGGAATTCTGCAAACAACTTGCTAGTTATGCATCTTATATATTTGGCTAAATGCTAAATTCTGCAAATATAACCAAGAAGAAGGTTCTCATGATTATTGATTCATGAGAAAGTCAACTATGTTTAGTAACTTACAAAACCTCATACTTTTAATTGTGATGGCAGCATTAAACAAATGATTTGACAATAAAAAGGAAGATTGCTTTCAATTACACACAAACAGGTTTTATAAACTTAATGGAAATGGTGCAGAAAGTTTTTTAGTTCAGTTCTTTACAAGCCTCTTTATTGATGTATGGTGGATACAGGATCTCACATTTGATGAACAAATGCCGACTTCACTTGAGCTGTTCTTTGCAATATGGTTTGTGATGGGTAATGTTTGGGTTTTTGACTCACGCTTTGGATCCTTCACTCGAGCCCCAAAACTTCATGTACTCTGTATCTCCCTGCTAGCTTGGAATGCTATCTGCTACTCCTTTCCTTTCCTACTGTTTTTGCTGCTATGCTGTTGTGTGCCACTAATTAGCAACTTCGTCGGATACAACATGAACATGGGGTCAACTGAAAAAGGCGCATCTGATGATCAAATCTCCCAGCTTCCTAGTTGGAGATACAAAGAAGTTGACAGTAATTTAGAGCTTGGCAATGATACTGACTGCAATTCAGAACTTTCAAATGAAGATCCAGTAAGTCGCATTTGAACTTACAGAAATTTAATCTAGATACTAATAGAGAATAAGAGGTTTTTTAATTGGCCTTTCAGAGATGAATCTTTATAAAAACTCAAATCCTGTCTTTGCAAGCATAACTTAATTAGTAGATACTAAGTCAAAAAGATGTTATCCTATTGAAGTTCATTAAAGGCTATGATTCCCCTCCCCTTTGTGTGTGATTGGCAGGAATGCTGTATTTGCCTAGCTAAATACAAAGACAAGGAAGAATTGAGGCAGTTGCCATGCACTCATGTTTTTCATCTCAAGTGTGTGGATCACTGGCTCCGAATTACGTCTTGCTGTCCTCTTTGTAAACAAAAACTACAGAGATAGAAAGCAAGTAATCACATAGAAGCTGAAGTTTTTATTGGTCTTTCATTTCATTTTCATTTTCATTTTAATTTTTTTTCTTTCAAATTTCTCACTATGGGGTGAAATATATGTATTTACATGGTTACTTGAGTGAGTATTGCTGTACATTGGAGGTCACCAGTAACCATAAATATACTGAAGTCTACTCTCTCTTTGAGGATATAGCGCGTGATGAGCTTGGACTCCTTGCTTCCTAAATGTTGCAGTCTATTAGCCCACCAGGATATACACACTTGTATATGATTTTTTGGATTGTCAATAATATGTGGAGCACATGTACTACATAATGAATCAATACTCAATATATATTTATACAATTTGTGATCTTTCAGTCATGTTTGTCGCTTTGTGCATAATTAAATACACTATCTGTCAATTTTGTGAAACACAGTAAATGATAGCCACCCAAACCTAACCCTGTTTCAAAAGAGATCATTTTTTTTTTTAATATATAAATATGATAGGAATTGAAACATATGACGACATTTCATGATTGTTGTTTTTTATTAGAAGTCAAGATACCCATAGATTTTGTTTTGGTGTAGACAAAATTCGAACCCCAAGTCTTATTCGACAATAATAAATTTTACCGGTTCAACCAAATTAACCACATTAATCATATTATTCAGAAAAGCAACTTAGACAGTAATATATGAATTCAAAGCAGGAATGAATATTTCATTAAAGATAGTGATGTGCTCTGACCCAATTGTCATTTCAACATTTGTTAATATTACCTATAAAATCTAACCCAGAAGAGACCAAAGTCAAAGTGTGTTGGACTAGGATTTTAATATTTACATGACAAGCGGACTTCACTCTTACCGCTTTGTCTAGAAATCACTTCATTCTTTTCACTTGGAAGCTGGTCAAATTCACATACATTGCATGCTCTAAAAAAGCTAAACAATTGTTAGTACGAATGATTGAGGAGAAAAAAGTGGTTGTTAGGTAGATTTTGTTAGCACCTGCTGCCTGAAGCTCGACATGCACTCAATTCTATATCAACATGGTCTTGGTGCATTGTGTTAAAGACAATTGCATTTTCAACACATTTGACTTCTTTAAGCAGCCACCTTTTAGGTCATGTTTCATATTCATCTCACCAACCCATGTTTTGTAGTAGTAGTTGTTGTACCAGTATTGTGATGGTAATAATAATAGCAATCAGCAATGGTTGAAAATCTAGATATGAATGTGGGCCAGACAGGTTGTCTTGGGGAAGGCTGCGTTCGACTCATCACTTGTAAATGGAGCCCATGCCAGTAGTAGTTACAAAAGTGGGTGCTTGATATAACCTTGTGCTGAGATCCAAAATATTACAGGTATTGAAATTCAAAACTAATGAGCCCTCCAAGACAAGAAATGCCCAATTTGTGAGCCAAGGCCCATTTAAAATGAGTAAAAGGAAGCTCAAGCTCATAAATGGTTAAGTCTTGGACCTTAGAGAAGGAAGAAAAAGCAGAGGAAGCTTAGTCCAGCTTTTGTGAGCAGAGTTCTCAAGAAGCTCAGAATGAGACTGGACCAGGATACCTTGGAGCTGCTAGAACCAAGGAGGGGAT
Organism: Quercus suber; assembly: GCF_002906115.3. Classification (NCBI taxonomy): domain Eukaryota; kingdom Viridiplantae; phylum Streptophyta; class Magnoliopsida; order Fagales; family Fagaceae; genus Quercus; species Quercus suber. The sequence continues at coordinate 227,097 of NW_027069492.1, read as the reverse complement.
CCTCGGGAAGTGCAAAAAAAATCAACTGGGAATTGGATAGCTTAGGGAAGCATGCTCATGGACACAAGGAACGAAGAAAGGCATGTCCTATCAGCCGCCTACAACTCAGAAGAAAAGACTTTGATAATAGATGATGACTTAGGAACCAGCACCTGATGAAGGGAAGTTTGGTATCTTGGGAAGAGCAGGAAGGTGAACCATGAACGAAGGTGGCTAGGGATCTTTTAGCCTAACAGGTAGGAATCTGCCTATTTGAAGAAAAAAGACAAAGGGTGAGGTAGCCAAAAAGGGGTTCTGTAAAAGTCTCTCTAGAAGCCTTGGAAAAAGGAATTAAAAGTCAGCCCCAGGACCCCCCAAAAGAGGAAGGTTAGTTGAGGACTTTTTGGGGAGAAACCTCAAAAGAAGAATATAGTGAAAAAATAAGGAAATGACTAGCAATTAATGTTGCTGACACAACATTGGTTTTGGTACCCATGGCAGTAAATGGAGGGAATCAATGGCACACCAAAAAACCATAGGAAGGTACTATAAAAGGAGGGTTAAGCCATCAACAAAACTCATTTAGCAACAATTAATCAAAGCAAAAGAAGCATTAGAGAGAGTCACTAAACCTCAGAAAAATAGAGAAAAGAGAGAAACACTGTGAGAGATTCTATGATAAGTGCTTGAGGATACACTTAGATTCAAGGAGATTCAAACCTCACAAGTCTTGGAAGCTTACATAGAGCTATCTAAGTCTGTGACTTTTGAACATATTTGAATCTCGTGACATATCCTAGTGAGAAATAGGTCCAATGTACTAAAAATTCAATATAATGAATATATCACTCTATTTTTTGAGGATCCCAAACGTCCTCATTTGCAAATTTTAAATAATTATTTACTGTTCCTCAGCCACTTATTTTACAATATGTATATGTTTGTATGCATGAATGTGTATGTGTTGTAGGGTCCACATTTTGTGCACATATTGGTTCCTAATCAGCCTAATATGCTATGGTGAACCAAGTCCAGTATACCAAAAAACAAATATAAAACTTTTTTGGATGCCTATTATCACTTGGGCCTGAGTATTGACCAAAACAGGAACCCACACCTTGTTAAGCCCAAACTTATTGCTTTAGTTTTTTTTTTTTTTTTTGGGGGTTTAAGATTAGAAGGCCCAACATATGTATTAGGTGTTGCTTAGACCCAAAAAAAAAAAAAAAAATGCTTTTACTCTTTTACAGCTCAAGAGAACCTGCACACCTTATGGACAAAGCACTCAATCTATCCTACTACTTAAGTTTAGGTTCCTTTTATTCTTAAAAAAAAAAAAAGTTCAGGTTCCTTTCTTTTCTATTTCTTCTAACAAGAACTGACGGGACTGACGAACTCATTTACTGAAGACGACGACCATGATACTGACGAAGATATCCTTGGACGAGCAAATTAATACCCACACCATTGACAAAGGCAGGAAGGCCATTCAATGCAGCACAATCACACCCAGAACGGTTACAAGGCCAACTGTATGAACCGTTGGAGCACATTAAAGCCACATTACATAGCACCAAACGTTACCAAGAGGAGCATTAAGACCTCTATAACTACCCCAACGATTAGAAGCTATGAAAGCATATATAAAGCCCACACATTGCCAAGTACAAGGTAGAGACACACACAGACACTAAGAGATCTCTTTCATTCTGTTCAATTACATTGTTTATTCCCAAGAGAGTTTCTTATATTGACTTTGGCATCGGAGGCATTGTGGCAGGCACCACACCAGTGACCACCTTTGAGAGTATGTTCATACAGGCTGAGAATTGCTTCCATCTGACCAACTCGACTGACAAACTTACGCTTCATTAGTTTGGCGCCGTCTGTGGGGACGTGACGTTTTCATTTTCATATTCGAAAACACTGCTTCCATCAACTTCAGTATTCAGATGGAGTCCAATCAAGATTCTGCAGACTTGGCTCAGCAAGTCCAAGCTCTTACGGCCGCCGTTGAAGAACTTACTAGGCAAAATTAGGAAATGAAGCTACGGCTTCAACAGGAGGAGAATCGATCCAAAAACAACGTAGAGGACGAGGGAAATAGCCATAGAAGGAGTGACCATCGAAGACCCATTACTCCGACAGAACAGAATTCAGAACTTCTTCAAGAGATGAGGAAAGAGATGGACAAGTTGAGAAATGCCATCAGAGAGAAGATAGACCAAAGCGTGGGCAGAATGGTGAGGGCAACATACTCGTCTTTCACAGCAGCGGTCTTGGGATGCCCAGTACCTTCGAAGTTTCGGCTGCCACAACTTGAGCCGTTTGACGAGCTCAAGGATCCCCAGGACCACCTCAACACCTTCAAGACGACACTGGGCCTTCAACAGCCCCCTGACGAGATAATGTGTCGTTCTTTCCCCACCACTTTCAAAGGAGCAGCGAGGGAATGGTTCACCAAGTTGCCAACATCGTCCATCGATAACTTCGAACAGCTGAGCAGCTCCTTTTTATGTCATTTCATTGGAGGACAACATCCTAAGAGGCCGACGGATGTAAGTTACTGACGATAACAAGATCCCTAAATGGGTGTAAGTCACAAATGACTAAGTTACAAGATTCTGCCTCGACGTATGTAAGTTACTGACGATGACAAGATCCCTAGAAGGGTGTAAGTCACAAAAGCCAAAAATGGCTAAGTAACAAGATTNAAAAAAAAAAAAAAAAAAAAAAAAAATCGGGTTCCTTTCTTTTTTGTTTCTTCTAACAAGAACATTTTTTTTTTTTTTTTGGGATGAATGAAACAAAAAAATTTTACATTCCTTGTGTGGATAGTATAGTATATAAGGTTAGTATATTATATTTAATGGTTCAGGTTTAGTAGTTTTCGACATAATCTAACTTTAATAGTAAGGATTTTGGAGTTTTTAATGGTTTGATATGGTTTTAGTTCAAATTTTTAAATTTGCTAAGTTTTGGAAATCTTTTAGTTTTTTTTTTTTTTTTTTCATGTAAAAAAGAAACAACTTTGGCACCTGACCCAACTATGTTTTAAATTACTAAAATACCCTATTTATTAATTTTATTTAAAAAAATACCACAGTTTCTAAAACACAAGTAAATGCATCTCTCTTTCTATTCTAAAATGTGGATTAAATGTAGTGTAAAGTGCTTAAGATGCTTAAATTTAAATAAATAAAAATTTTGATATTCAATTCCAAGTTAACTCCACTTTATCTAACTCAACTTACCCAACTCACGATTAAAAATAGGGAGGAGACAAATAATATCTTCAATATTCAATTTTATTTTAACTTGACTTAACCTCTCTTATGGTTAGATAGAAGAGAGGAAGGTAGGATTTGAAGGCCGTACATCAAACACCATAGAGGCGTTGATACTATTCAACTTTCACTCAAATCTTCCATACAACTATGGTTTGTAAGTTACATGTGTCAATTCTATTTTCTGCTCATAAGACACTCTCAAAACTCTATTATGAACTAATAATGTAGTGGATTGAATTTGGGAATTCTAGGTTTACACCATGTCTTAGACTAATAGGCTCACCACCTGGATACTCCTAGAGAGGTCACATAACCATCTTTATGTGAGAGAAATTTGTAATATACCTCATACTTATAATAAATTCATAACTTTTTGATGTTTGATCTTTTTTTTTTTTTCCAAAACTTATTTGACTCATCTATAGTTTTCTATAACTTTATTTTACCTCGATACAATCATACTTTCCTACAACTTATTTTTTAAGATTACATCAAAAAATATATTTCAAGTAAAAACACAAAAACTCTAATAATATTACAAACTTCAATTTTTATTTATTTTAAAAATATTTTAAATTAACTGACTGCTCTATAATAATGGATTTTTCTTATCAAATTCATGATGGTAAAAAACACGGCTTCATTTGTGCACGACTTCAGCCCCAACACCCACACAATAGTAAACGTTACACTGATCACAATATATATATATATATATATATATATATTTTATGGGACACTGATCACAATATTACACTGATCACAATATATATATATATATATATATATATATTTTATGGGACACTGATCACAATTTTTTTTTTGAGAAGGACACTGATCACAATTTGACAATTCAAATTCAAACAGTTGAGAAAAAATTATGTGTAATTTATTCTGTACGTAACAATGTACCATCATGAAATTAAGGTAATCCCAGACGAGTTCCGTGTGAACAAATTTAGATACTGTTGTAAACTCAGTAATAACAAAAACAACAACGCGTCTCGACCAAACGTGACACGACCCTTCTGTTTTTAACAAACACAAACACACAAAATCTCTCTCAGTTGCTCACTCTCTCTTTACCTGTTTGTGAAACAGAAGAAAGCAACAATGAGCGATATAAGGTCGAAATTCTTGGAGGTATACTCTGTGTTGAAGTCAGAGCTCCTCAATGACCCGGCTTTCGAATTCAGTCACGATTCTCGTCAATGGGTCGAGCGGGTAATTTTCCAATTCTCTTTCTGTTTTTCTGTCTCTCACACATATACATCTGCATGTGTATGTGCTATATTTGTATATATGTATGTATGTATAAATGGGTGTTTCGTTATCTGTGATTGAGAATTTGGTTTGAGGCTAATTGGGTTTCGGGCAATATGGTGTATTTTGTTCGGTTTGTTTGTAAGTTTGAGCTTTTGGGTTTTAAGAAAAAAGCTTCATTTTTTTTTTCATTTACAGTAAAAAAAGTTAGATTTTTGTTACTTCTTTTCTTTGTCAGTTTGCTGAACCAAGGTGATGGTTGTAGAAATTGGTGAGATTTTTTTTTCTTCATTGTCTATATGATTGGTAATAGAGAGTATGATTTCGGATAGAATAATATGGTGGAAAAGAATACATGTGACCGACCCTGATCAGTTTGTTGAGATCTTTAGCCGACCCCAAGCTTTTGGGACTGAAGCTTGGTTGTTGTTGTCTATGTGATTGAGTGCTTTGGTTTCAGGCTATTGTGTTTCAGCTGTGGTGTTGTTTTGCTGTTTTGTTTGAATTTGAGCATTTAGGATGAGAATTTTGTGGTCTCTTCTGTGTGATTTTGATCCCTTTTGGGATAAAGCTTAGTTTCTTTCATGAACAGAAAAGGTTCAATTTTTGTTACTACTTTTGCAGGTATTTATTATTTCATTTGTCCATTTAGTCACTGAGTTGATGGATATAGAAGTGGGTGCTGGTTTCTGGTTGTCCTTAGATTTTGAAATTTTTGTGAAAAGAAATTAGAAGTCTAGTGAATATAATATGTTGTCAAAGAATTTGTCTGAAGAATCTAGGAGAATATTAGTTTTTTACTAAGTTAGATGAGATTTTTTCTGCTGAGTTTGTAAAATATAGGAATATTTTGGGTTGTCCCATGTGGGCTGAGAACTTGGTGTTCCTGTCAAAGTCAGACATCATTGTTTTGGACAATGGAAATTGCTGTTTTTGAGTTTCAAATTCATTTTTTTAAGACCATATTTATCTTATTGTGAAAATTAATGGTCTAAGAAGAAAAGAAAGGACTGTGGTATGTGGAACTACTTTGATGAGAAGTTTGATTTATCAAGCATGATACCAAAAATGAGCCATGGATGAGCAACCAATAATTAGCAGGTTAAGATGAGATGAAGTTGCAAGATTCAAAGACCATAAAGCTCTTTTTTTCTTCTTCTTGGGGATAAATTAATGGAACTGCATTTAAGTGAAAAATATTTGAGTATTGCACATGTATTACTCCCCTGTTCTGGACAAAAATATTCATACCAAATATGGGTGAATACAGAAGGTTTTCTGACTGCATTGAGACCTGGTATGACATGCTGTTCCTTCCTGCAAGGTTTTTTTTCAAGCTCCGAAAATGATAATCGTAACTTCAATAATTTCTGAACAGTATGGTCTTGGTGTAGTCTATTATAGTTGTGTGGATGCACAAATTATCTTTCCTGTTTTGTTTTTGGGCACGTCGAAGTGCAGCCATCATAGAAGCTGTACACGAAGACAAAGCCCGTACAACATGTGTGTGAGGATGTGTTTTTGCTGTGAATGCATGCATGCACATGTATGCCTATGCATTTTATTTTAATATACTTAAAACTTGGGCTTAGATTGTGTTGCTTACTCATGTTCCTGTGGGCTTGCGCATATCTGCTTATCTGTTCCAATGTATTATGTAATGACACAGGCTTCTACTGAAATGTGTTCTTTAGCTGTTTACCAGTTCCTTCCCGCCCTTTAAAATATAAGTAGATTTTTACTATTCCTGATTGTCTGTTTGCCCCCATTCTTACAGATGCTGGACTACAATGTACCAGGAGGTGTGTGTAGAAATGTGATATATAATCAATTGTCTACTTTGTTTAATTTAACTCTTTGTGCTAAAGCTTTTTCCCTCTTGGATTGGATTGTTGGCAGGAAAGCTGAACCGAGGACTATCTGTCATTGACAGCTACAAGTTACTGAAAGAAGGAAAGGAACTAACAAATGATGAGGTTTTTCTCGCATGCACACTTGGTTGGTGCATTGAATGGGTATGGCTACAGAATACTTCTTTTCTCTTTTGGCTGATCCTGATTTTATCACTCATGATAATTACTACAACAGTTGTTTCACTTTTGTTGCATCAAAATTTTTATCCCATCTTAACAATGAGTCTTGCAGCTTCAAGCATATTTTCTTGTTCTTGATGACATCATGGACAATTCTGTTACACGCCGTGGTCAACCTTGCTGGTTCAGGCAACCTAAGGTGCTTTAGTGAAAGTGAAAACTTTCCTTCTTACTATGAAAAGCATGTTGATCTTTTTTTCTGACTTCTGTAAATACTAATCCTAGGTCGGTATGATTGCTGTAAATGATGGCTTAATTCTTCGTAACCACATCCCAAGAATTCTCAAAAAGCACTTTAGAGAAAAGCCCTATTATGTGGATCTGCTGGATTTATTTAATGAGGTAGGATTATCTTTGCATATATTGTAAAGCAGGACCAGTGATTTTTCTTTCTAACCAAGGGCCCATCATGCTATTATTCATCTGTATTCAGGTGGAATTCCAAACAACATCAGGACAAATGATAGATTTAATTACCACACTTGTAGGAGAGAAGGATCTATCCAAGTACTCATTGACTTTGTATGTCAAAATTTGAGATGGCTGTGATTTCGATATGATTTAACTTTGAATCATGTGTTGCTTTTGTATTTTTGACATATCAAATATTTGTCTTGTAATGCAGGCACCGCCGCATTGTGCAGTACAAAACAGCTTATTATTCATTCTTCCTTCCAGTGAGTAATTTTCTCATTTTTATGTTGACGCCTGTTGTTGTTTATCTGAATGCTATTTTGTCTTTATTGTTAAACTCATTCAGAGAGGGTTTTCATTAAAATCCATTTAAAAAGGTTCTTTACTGATTTTCTTCAGAGTAAATCTGAAAATCTGTCAAATTGTTTTCCTTTGAACTTGCTGAGTTATGGTTAAAGTTTATTTCAACATGAATGTCATCACTTATGGAGCTTTTGGATGTTGATGCTCATATTTTCTAACAGTTGGTTATGGTCCACTGAAGAAGTGATGTTGGTAGTGCCCCTCCCCTTGGGAGTATTTTGAGTCCCAATAAATAGTTTGACTCAATAGTTTATATGAATATTGCTTAGTTTATTGATTTATGTTATTAAAGGATAAAACCATACAGCCCTTTTATAATTTTAGTATTTGCTCTTCTGTCTAAGAAATTCCTGATTTATCTCCACATTTAGTGAATCTGCTTAGATGTTTCATCCTTTATGATCACTTTGCATATACAGGTTGCTTGTGCATTGCTTATAGCAGGTGAAATTCTTGAAAATCATATTATTGTGAAGGACATTCTTGTCGAAATGGGGACATATTTTCAAGTACAGGTAATTGTCTATTGCACATGAAAATCCTTAATATCATTTGATAACCGAAAAATAGCATAAAGATAATAGTATTTGTCAGAAGCATTACAGAGATGCTGTTCCAAACTCTTAACTATTATAGCCAATGATTTCTTTCTTTTCATATCTTGTCAGTAATCTAACATCTGATGTATTTTTGTGATAATTTGTTGGAGGTTCTCTGGCAGTGTTGATGATATTTAAACTTGTTATGTAGGACGATTATCTGGATTGTTTTGGTGATCCTGAAGTGATTGGAAAGGTATGTTATAGTCTATTCTTGTATGACTCCTGATATGTTATAGTCTATTCTTGTATGACTCCTGATAATGCAATTTTCTTGAATATTCACCTATCTGTTTAAGAAAGTATTAGAGACCTGACTGGTGGTCCTTTGAACTATTAGGTTGGAACGGATATTGAAGATTTTAAGTGCTCTTGGTTGGTTGTGAAAGCACTAGAACGTTGTAATGAGGAACAGAAGAAACTATTATATGTAAGTCAACTGCATCATCCAACTTAAACTGTATGATATTTTTGGGATTATATTTACTGGACTTATGTATGGTTTTTTTTTGTTACCAGGAGAACTATGGGAAAGCAGATCAGGCACGTGTGGAAAAAGTAAAAGAGCTATATAAAGTTCTTGATCTTCAGGTTTCTCTCCCTGCCTTTTCTTAATTCCTTAAATCTTTCTGAATCATTTTTAAATTAATAAAAAAAGAGAGAAGAAAAGGGAGGTCTGTTTCTGAATAATAAAACCCTCAAATGAAAGAAGAGGAAATTTTCGATTCCCTGATAACACATCGGAAAATATTTTGAAAGAGCCAGTCTTTTCTCATTCATGTTTTACGTGAGGTTATCTTGTAGGGTGTCTTTGTGGAGTATGAGAAAGAGACTTATCAGAGGCTTCTAAATTCCATTGAAACTCATCCAAGTAAAGCAGTGCAAGCAGTGTTGAAATCATTCTTGTCAAAGATTTACAAGAGGCAGAAATAGAAACTGAGAAGGTTCTACAGAGTTGATATCCTGTTCTCAGTTCTCACCATTAGCATTTGCTCTCTCCCTTTGGAGGAGAAGTGTTTGTATCTACCATCCGTTTGGTAACGTTGTTCTCTCAGTTCTGTTTTGACTTCTAAAATCCTCTTTCTTTCTCTCATAGTGGAAAATCAATTGCTAATGGGTAGGAGTAGGAATCTCTAAACTCAGGAAGTTGTACAAGGATCTAAATAAAAAATGCTATTAACAGTGTAGCTAAATTGTTATCAGTTTAACTTGTGGATTGTCTTTCTTATATACTAGGTTCTAAATAAATAGTTCAATTTCAAGTTCAAGCACTAGTTACTCGCTAGCCTTTGGGACTATATATACGATCTGTATTCATCTGTCTTTGCTTGTCGCATCAGGTGAGACAAACTAGCCTGATGCTAAAAATTTAGCTAAAACACACAAAAACTTATACGTCATACTCAATAAACTAAAAAAAGAAATTAACTTTGTACAGTACCAAGCCACATCTAACAGAAAAACCGCTTGCAGGCCTAAAACGTCAATATAGGAATTAAAAACGCCACTATAGCGCCCCATCACACTTACAAAATTATTTTTGCAGGAAACGCCGTTATAGGCTTTAAAATGTCACTATATGACTTAAAAACGTCACTATAGAAACTCGAGTTTCTAAAACTGGAAATCTCTTTGGCATTTTCAACAACTATACAGTTGCAAAGTGAGTCTTTGAGATTCGAGTTTTAATATGGATCTCAAGATGCTACTTTCTATTATTCTTTCAAACGTTGCCTAACTTATTATATACTTGCCCATTACACGTTTAGTCTGCCATTCCCTT
>NW_027069492.1:169351-214984 GCF_002906115.3 Quercus suber | reverse complement strand
AAAAAAAAAAAAAAAAAGTCTTGTAGTTGATATTGGATTATTATGTGATTTTGTTTGTGTGCATCTGTATTTTTATATTATAACTAGGTTTCATTGATTTTTGTTGATAAGTTTTGGCTTTGGGAGAAAAAAAATTTTATAACAGTGTTCTATTTTTTTAGACTTCAAATCCTACATGAAGCAAAAGTCTCTAAACAACCAAGCAAACAAACACATCTTCAATATTGTTCTCTTGCTACCACAATACACTGGCTCCATTATTGATATAGCTATTTTCACTAGGGGTAACCAATCTCTTTGTTATATTTCTCTATTGTGAAGTCATATATTCTTTTGTTTTGTTTCAATAATTTCTAGGCTCTAAATCATCTTTATTATTTTTTTTTTTTTGGACTTTTGGAAATTTACATTTGATTCTTTGATTTCTCACTTTTTTTTTTTTTTTTTCAAGATCTAAAATTGTTTAACAGATTTCAACAACTATATCCACAAATTATTCTTTTGAAGGTAACTCATCTTTCTCTATATTTCTTTGTTGTGTAATCACATAGACATATATATGTTTTGTTTTTTTTAGGCTCAGAATATTCAGATTTTTTCTCTTATATTTCTCTGTTGTGTGATCAAATATTTTCATTATGCTTTAATAATTTCAGCTTTGAATCTTATATATGATACATTTTACATTTATGCAAAATTTTCTCGTGTATTGCACGGGTTAGCGACTAGTGTGTTATAAACTGACGGGGCTGACGAGTTCATGTACACACGGACGATCCCATCGATACGGACGAATCCAAACTCTGGCTAGGTGAGTCAATTATATGCTTTACTGACGAAGATATCCAGACCATTCAATGCAGGCAATCAAACCCAAAACGGTTACAGGGATAACTGTACAATCCGTTGAAGGACAGTGATGACACATTAAACAGCCCCAGACGTTACCAAAAGGAGCATTAAGACCTCCATAACTACCCCAACGGCTAGAGGCCATAAGAACATATATAAGTCTCCCACATTGCCAAGTACAAGGTACATACACACTAAAATACTAAGAGATCTCTTTCATTCTTTCCAATTACATTGTTCATTTCCTAGAGAGCTTCTTATACTGACTTTGGCATCGGAGGCATTGTGGCAGGCACCACACCGGTGACCACCTTTGAGAGTACGATCAAACAAGCTAAGGATTGCCTTCATCTGACCAACTCTACTGACGAATTCACTCTACTGACGAACTTACGCTTCATCAGTTTGGCGCCGTCTGTGGGAAACGACATTTTCATGTTCAAACTCGAAATAGTGGTTCCTTATTCTTATTCTTTTTAGGATGGAGTCTAATCAAGATTCTGCAGCCCTAGCTCAGCAAGTTCAGGCCCTTACAGCCACAGTTGAAGAACTGACTAGGCAAAACCAAGAAATGAGACTACGACTTCAGCAGGAGGAAAATCGTTCGAAGGGAAATCAGGAAGATGAGGGGGATAGCAACAGAAGAAGTGACCATCGAAGGCCAAACACTCCTGCCGAGCAAAATTCCGATATTCTTTGGGAGATGAGGAGGGAGATGGACGAACCAAGGAATGCCATCAAAGAAAAACGGAGCGGAGCGTGGATGGAATGGTCCGGGCGACGGATTCGCCATTCACAACAGCGGTCCTCGACTGCCCAATGCTGTCAAAATTCCGGTTACCTCAGCTCGAGCCCTTCGATGGGCTGAAGGACCCTCAAGATCACCTAAACACCTTCAAGACGACCCTGAGACTTCAACAGCCCCTAGATGAAATATTGTGTCGTTCCTTCCCAACTACACTCAGGGGAGCTGCCCGAGAATGGTTCACAAAGTTGCCAACATCGTCCATCGATACATTCGAGTAGTTGAGCAACGCCTTCCTGCGTCACTTTATTGGAGGACAATGACCAAAGAGGACCGCTAACCACTTGCTTACCATCAGGCAGGGAGAAAAGGAAACCCTGAGGTCGTATGTAAAACGTTTCACGAGGGAAACACTGGAGGTAGACGAAGCCGACGATATAGTGCAGTTGACGACCTTCAAGGCAGGGTTGAGGTCCAGGGATCTTGTCAGCTCACTCGCGAAGAACCCCCCAAAGACGATGGCTGAAATGCTCCTCAAGGCGCAGAAGTACATGAACGCTGAGGACGCGTTGGCTGCTATCAAGGACGGGGACAAACCAGGAGACAAAGGAAGAAAAGAAGACAATCGTAGAGGACAAAAGTGGGACCGACCAGATCGTCGAATCAATGACGGAGTCAAAAGGAAAGATGATAAAAATCCACGACCGGTAAAATTCACCCCTCTCGTTATGCCTGTTGACAAAATTTTAGCGCAGATTAAAGATGAGCACTACCTTAAGTGGCCGCGACCACTACACTCATCTCCTAATGTCCGTGACAAAAGTAAGTACTGCCGATTTCACAAAGATCATGGCCATTACACCGAAGATTGTAGGGATCTCAAAGAGCAGATAGAAGAATTGATACAAAGGGGGAAGCTGTAGAAATTCATGAAGAAGGGGGAACACAATAATTCCGAGATGAAAACAAAGGCCAACATGGGTCCTCATCAGGAACGACGGCCGTCAATCACAGCCTCCTCAAATGTGGTCGGGGAGATACAGACGATCGCAGGGGGCCTACCACCGGGGCTCATTCAAGTCACTTAAGAAAACACATCAACGACAAGTGAATAGCGTCCATATGACACCCTTGCCAAAGCACAGACGAACTGATCAGCCTTCAACGGATTGTACAGTTATCCCTGTAACCGTTTTGGGTTTGATTGCCTGCATTGAATGGTCTGGATATCTTCGTCAGTAAAGCATATAATTGACTCACCTAGCCAGAGTTTGGATTCGTCCGTATCGATGGGATCGTCCGTGTGTACATGAACTCGTCAGCCCCGTCAGTTTATAACACACTAGTCGCTAACCCGTGCAATACACGAGAAAATTTTGCATAAATGTAAAATGTATCATATATAAGATTCAAAGCTGAAATTATTAAAGCATAATGAAAATATTTGATCACACAACAGAGAAATATAAGAGAAAAAATCTGAATATTCTGAGCCTAAAAAAAACAAAACATATATATGTCTATGTGATTACACAACAAAGAAATATAGAGAAAGATGAGTTACCTTCAAAAGAATAATTTGTGGATATAGTTGTTGAAATCTGTTAAACAATTTTAGATCTTGAAAAAAAAAAAAAAAAAGTGAGAAATCAAAGAATCAAATGTAAATTTCCAAAAGTCCAAAAAAAAAAAAATAATAAAGATGATTTAGAGCCTAGAAATTATTGAAACAAAACAAAAGAATATATGACTTCACAATAGAGAAATATAACAAAGAGATTGGTTACCCCTAGTGAAAATAGCTATATCAATAATGGAGCCAGTGTATTGTGGTAGCAAGAGAACAATATTGAAGATGTGTTTGTTTGCTTGGTTGTTTAGAGACTTTTGCTTCATGTAGGATTTGAAGTCTAAAAAAATAGAACACTGTTATAAAATTTTTTTTCTCCCAAAGCCAAAACTTATCAACAAAAATCAATGAAACCTAGTTATAATATAAAAATACAGATGCACACAAACAAAATCACATAATAATCCAATATCAACTACAAGACTTTTTTTTTTTTTTTTTTAATTCACAAATGCCAAGAAGGAACAAACATAAGTTAAATCATCAAACTAAAGCTAGCCCAAAGCATGCATACATATAGTCACATATACTTATCATCAACTGCAATGTAACCCTAGCCAAACAATGTGAGAATCTACAATTCTACATTAGATTAAACCCTAAAAAGAACTTTGTTTTTTCAAATACAGTAAAAATTTTGAGTGAATTGCAGTAGCAGAATACCTAGAATTCAAACCAAACCATATACCAACCAATTCATTCACGCGGGCGCACACACACACACACATATCATCATGTACATCCTAAATTCAAATTTATTAAACCCGAAAAAGACGATCCTAAACCAATAACCCAAACAACACTATAATATTAGAAATTAGATGCACATAGACAAACAATTAACCCTATACTAAAAAAAAAAATCAGAAATTTATTTCAAGGGCAAGTGGAAAAAAAATCTTAAAAAAATATTTGCCAAGCAAGAAAAAATTCTAACCAGAAAACAAAAATCGACAATCCAAAGCCAAGAAATTGGAAAATTTTAATTGTAAATTAGCATACCTTTAACCTTGATTCAATTTATTTTTGGCAGAAGGCCAAATCTCTAGAACAAAAATCGAGAAGATTAAATGTAAACAAAATTGAATGGAAGAATAAAAATTAAGAATAGAACCTTTGATGTTGTAAGGAAGGATTAACATAAATATGGGAGGGAGAATGAATTGTAGGTGTTAAAAAATCACAATCTGGGTGAATGTTTGAGATAAGTTTCAAGACTATGACCTTAACGTCAATATAATAGCCCTCCTCTCCCAGATCAAAAATTTTACATATTAACGAAGCGTGTCGAATTGCATAAGGAGAAGATTCTTGTATTTCACTTTTTAATAGGATTAGTAGTGTTTAGTAGGATAGGTAACAGAGTTGCAAAGAGGTTTAAACGTGTGATTAGTAGTGGTTTAGTAGGTTATGTATTTTTTTTTTTTTTTACGGATTTTTTGTTTTTTTATTTTTATTTATTTAAATAATGCTAATGTGGAAAATTGTAGAGAGGTCAAAGGTTTCGGTTATATATATATATATATATAGATTATATCCAACAATGCGCTTAGACTCAAACTCACAAAGACAATCAAGCTAATGTCTACAGGACAGGAAGTTGATTTTGTAGGTCAATTAGGAATTAATGGATGAATTAACCTGTTATGTTATTATGTTATAACTTATAAACACCTGGGAGACTTTAATTGAAGGATTAATATAATATATATGAATTTTACTTAATTTAAAAATTTAAGCCATTGAATTTAGGCTAGGGGATCGAGTCCATTTCGATTTAGCCCAGGAAATAAAATGTTTTAGTACAGGTTGATACTGATGTACTGCTTTAAAGTTACCGCTAATTAAGTAACTAGTTTATATACATATACATACATATTTATATATATATATATAAATAAGTTTGTATGTATATATTCATGTATGTATTTATTATTATTATTATTATTATTATTATTATTATTATTTTGTTGTCTAAGACCTTCTTTGTTAATAATATATATATATATATATATTTTGGGTATTAGGCGCAAGATAGGATATATGGCAACATAACTTTATTTATATATGTGAACTTAGGGTAACCAGTAACCTCTTACTTTAGGTTATAGAAAATTGTTGTGAAATTTACTACACCTTGATAAAAGATTTTACTTGAAATGTATTAGAAACAATTATTTTTGATTTGTTTTGTTTATATATTTTTTGTTTGATGCAAGTTTTATTTGTTTGGGTATAGTGATTTACCCCATTAATTTAATCATTATAAATTTGTAATAGTTGCTCAAAGAAATTAAGAATGAGGAGATGCCGGGCATCAAAATTTAACTTTTTTATTTTATTATTATTATATTTTATAATTCAATAATTAGAAGAGGAGGGATTTCAATATTGGATGTCTTCACTAGAAATAAAATGAGGTGTCCATCAATTGAACTACAAAACTCTTTACCATAACAATTTAACTTAGATATGAAAATTTAATATGTATCTAACTATGTTTATTCTTTGAGGGATGCTAATGGATACTACAAATTTTATTATATAAACTTAACAAATTAATGTGTCTCTTTGATCACAAAAAAAAACCAATTAGTATATTTAACTATAATGTTAGTGAAGTAGTATCAATTAATTATCACGTTATTTAGTTTGTAAGTCTTTTATAGTAAAATTAATATTCCCTCCATCCTAGTTTATTTGTCCTCTATTCCATTTTAGAATGCTCTAAAATATTGTTCTATTTCTAAAAATAAAAGTCATTAATTTATTAATACTTCTACTATACCCCTACTTTATTTTCAAAACTATTTGAAAAGAGAACTAACAAATATTTAAAAAATCAATCTAATTGGGGCAACTTTTTAGTTGCCTCATTAAGAATAAATCTTTTAAAAAAAAAAGCTAATAAATTTATTTAAGGGTAGTATTGTAAATTTATACATTTTTATAAGACAAACAAGACAATAAATGATGTTCCCTTAAAAAGTTTGACTTTTCAAATATAACAAACAAATTGGGACAGAGGGAGTAGTAAATGGAGAATTTTCGCATTCTTAAAATGTTTCAATGTGGTGGGTTTTAGTTAACTCAAGTAATAAAGTCTCTTGTAGTTGCACAAGAGATCTAGGGTTCAAACCCCAATTATTTCAAAAAAATCAATTGGTATCTTAGTTCAATGATGAAGAAAAATTATTATGGAATGGTTTTTATAAATTAAATTTTATTGTATCTAAAAAAAAAAGTGTTGATGTGTATGCATGGGTACAATTGCGGCATGAGACTTCTTAACTTTTAATAATAATGGACCAAAGGTCACATGCTTTTCTAATTATTAAGTAATTTAAATTGTAAAGGTCCCTGAATCCCAGAACACAAAACTTTTTATATCTTTTATCATACTCTTAAAATGAATATTTTTACTTCAAAAAAAATTTGGAAACAACTTATTTAGTTGAAACTGAAAACTTTTTGCTGAAAGTGTAGAAAAATAGGTTAAAAGCTAGTTGAATAGTACAATGAGACTCATGAATAGTATATAAAAAAAATACAATGAGACTAATGAATAATACAAAAAAGAAGCTAAAAACTCAAATAAGTTGAACTTTTTGTCAAATCTCAAACAAACTCGTAGTCTATATACAAGAATCAAACTTCATTTTTTATGGATCATAGATTTTTACTGATCACATAAAACAGAGGAGGTCACACTGGTCTTCGCCTCTCTACGTTCTTAATATCTCTCTCTCCCTTTTACTCACGCCATTTCCATTTTGCGGCTTTGCCACGAAACTGAGGGCTGTGCAACATTTTCTCCTTTGTCTTACTAGTGACTTCTATACAAATACATCTAATACTAACTAGTTTATAACACATTGTATCCAACAATTAATGCGTTTATACTCAAACTCACTGAGACAATCAAGTTAATGTCGTTGGGACAAGGGGAGTTGATTTTGTAGGTCAACAAGGAATTAAATGGATGAATTAACCTGTTATGTTATTATGTTATAACTTATAAACACCTTGGGAGACTTTAATTGAGGGATTAGTATAATATATACAGTATAAATTTCCTACTTAATTTAAAAATATCCTTGCACATCACTTTAAGCATGTCATTGTGCTAGTTTTGAAAAGAAATATTTTATACGTCCAGCGTATACAATTCATATAAGATGGGGTTTACATGTCAGTCGCACGTGAGTCTTATACGCAGGACACCCCAGACATATAACATAACTTCTCTCTTTTTTTTATGCTAATAATAGCAGTGGGCCGTAGCTTGAAGTTTCAGCCTAGATGAGGTATTGAGGTTGACAGGTTGTCAACACATAAATCACGACATTTGTTATAAACTTTTCTAACTCATTTTTATCTTGGCCGGGTCTTACAACATATACTTCTTTGTCTTACTGGTGACTTCCATGCACATGTCCAAATACATCTAATTCTAAATAGTTTATTAGACTCATTATTTCCTACAATGTGTTTAGACTCAAACTGAATCAATTATTGTCAGGATGAGCGGAGTTCAATTTCTAGGTCAACCAAGAATGGATGAAATAATAAAATCTAACCATAGTTATTAAACCCAAATCGGCCCAGCTAGTCAGATAGCCCGTCTTTGCATAAGATCGGGACAAACCCAGTCAAACTTGGTGCAATTGTGGCAATTCATGTAACTCAAATAAGTTTTTATCACCCAATTGAGTTTGTAAAATTTGTAAAATTACACATCTATAAGTCCACTTTATTAACTTCTTTAATACTTAATATATTATAATATGTTAATTTAAAGAGGAGAAAATCTTTTTTTTTAATTAAAAAAAAGTTCTTTTTTGTCTGCCTGCCTATTTCCAAAATTCCCATTCTATCAAAAGGCTACTCTATTATTGTAAAACCTTGATTTTGAATTATATTGACCAGTTTAATTTAGGCATTTGCCCTTTTCTTATTTTACATATTTATATTGTTAAAATCCAAGGAGCTTGAAGGTATAAAGGTTGGAGCTGCTGGTGTATGAAGTCAGTTTTGTAAGGAGATGAAGACAGCTTAAGCTGCAGTCATTTGGTATTAGTTGTATGAAACTACTTGTAGTTTTAGTCATATTAAATTAGAAGTTAGTTAGTGATAATTGACAGGTGTTGAGTTTTGATTAGTTCCTCATAAGGTGGAAAATTAGTTTTAAGAGTTAGTTACCTAGCCTAATTTTCCCGCTCTGTAATTGCGTATATAAACAATTCCTTTGTAATCAATTTATATACAAGAAGCATTTTCACAAATATCTCAGATATTTCTCTCTCTGTGTTCATAGTCTCTGTCCTCAGCCTACATGGTCAAAGCTCCAAGCTTTTCCAAGCTTGCTTAGTTTTTACATATATTATGATTTCTTAAACTTTAATATGTATTTATTTATTAAATATTTTAATTTGAGGAGACATAGATGGAACGAATTCAGAATTTTCTACTTTAATACCATGTTAAATTATTGGACAATAATAAATTTAATTATTTAACCCCATAATTCTATGATCCTCTTAGCTACACTTTTCTTGATCACTTTTCAGCATATATATATATATATATATATATATATTTATGAATTCCTATCTTCTTCGAGCTTTGGATATTGTAGTCTGTACTTCCTCTCTTCTGAGTTGGTTATAAAGATTGGATGTCCTCCTGCACTAATAAGAGTCAAGTTAACAATTTGTCGACGTCAACTGCCTACATGCAATAAACTGATTTTGAATGGCAAGTTCCCTTGAGCTTCCGGGTAATAGCAATACCTGTGCGGTGTTAGAAAATATGCATCTGGATGTCAAAGTTTGTTTGCTGGTTCAGCTTTTGGCATTATGTTTATTCTTCTCCCTAAGATAAAAGGATTTACGTTGCAACAGGAAACTGTCAAGATTGAGTGCCATTTTGTGTCTTTTGTTTTTCTTCCCTCCATTAATCGTCCATCATGTTAGATGGCGGCTCCATTGTCTTGGATGTAAATAATAATTTCAATGAGGTATGGTTCATTCCGGAAGAATGTTCTCTCTCTCTCTCTCTCTCTCTCTCTCTCTCTCTCTCTCTCTCTCTATATATATATATATATATAATTTCTTCTTATAAGTTATATCACCACTAATGTTACAGTTTTTTTTTTTTAAAATGCAAGTGTTTTTTACAAAATATAACAATTAGATGGACCCAAGCAGAAACAATAGATGTCAAATTATAAACAAAACACTCAAATTCAATCAAGTAAATTTTATTTTAAATGTTATTGCAAACAAAATTGGCACAAAGTTGCAACATGATACAAATATGGAGGCCAACATAATGCCATAATAATCACTAGAATCAATGAATTGAAAAATATTAATTATGCTACCGCTTGATATATAAAATTGGATAAAATTTGACTATAAAATTGGTTGTAATATAAATTTATAATTTTTACTAAAAAAATTAACATGGTTACATATTCTAAAAATCCAATTGTTGAATTATATATTCTTTATGTTCTTAATACATATGTTAAATTTCATGCAAATTTGATGTTATTTACTATTCGACCCATAAACTTATTTTTCATGAATAATTCTAAATTATAAAAACTTGAAATTTAAATATTTGATTAATAACATAACTATTAATCTCCAATTTTCTAAAAATTTTGTAAACATAGAAAATATAAAGAGAAAACATATTGATTGAAGTTGTAGCCTTAAATTACAACTAAGTATGTAGTCAAACTTTGTCCTATAAAATTTTCTTATAATATTAAAGTATTAAACATTAGACTTATCCAAAGCACCTAACCACCTTATTTATCAAACACGGTGAAGATAACCTGACCAAAAATTTTGAAGGACTGGACGAGAATTCAAAGCAACACTACCTTATCTATCACGCATGGTAAAAATTAACTCACCCAAAATTTTTCAAGGAGAAGAAAATTCCTCTATATATAGTCATTAATGCTGCTGTAGCTTTTGCTTCACCAGAGATATGGCCTTATTTCTCCAATATAATCAATGTTACATTAAAATAACTCATTTCTATCATAAATTAGGAAGGGAAAAAGTTATGGACACACTACGTTCACAATAAAAAAGTAACATCCCAGCAAACAGCAAAAGCATAATAAGCGTATCGTGGAGATTTCATTCTGTAAATATTCCTCAGAATCTAGTTTTGCAGCTTGTACTTTCTTATTTTAGTAATTGCGTTTTAGAATCTTAGTTTTTATTTTTGGGTTAATTAAATTTTAGAAAGACTTATAGTCGATGCAATTGACATGTTGATGTAGATGCAGGTTATTTTCGTCTTAATAAAGCTAGTTGCAACTATTGCACAAACATGCTATAAATCTCATGAACACGTTTGGATTGGAAAATTCAGAGCTTCTATTTGATAACGACCTTGTTTATATGGGTTCCACCATGATTATTTTTTCCTGACACGTACAAAAATTGGGTAGACTCTGAAATTTAATTTTTTCTGATTGGATTTTCGTTCGAGTCCTTTGAATTATTAGTATTTTGGTGATGTAGTCATGGACCCAAAGTCTCACTTGCGTGCGCCAAATGTGCGGTGAAGTACTAAATATGAACATTAGTAGTTTGTCCTCTAAGAATTATTATCTTGTCTTTATGTGAAAACTTCTTTTAAGAAAAGGCTTCGACACTCTTCCTTTTTTTCCTTTTTCTCTTTTTCCCTTTTCTTTTTTGGGTTTGAATTGCAGGTAGAGCAGGTCTGATGATAAGCCCATTTCACTAACTAATATGTTTGCTTTTCTCTAGTAGAGAAAATGCTTTGGTAGGTAATGAAATATCTTCTCTTGTAGTTGACCATTAGATCGATACTTAGTCAGTTAGCATGAAAAATTTATCATTAAATTCTTACTTACCACCAAATCAAACATCAACTCGATTTTAATTTGAATGAAATAATCATAGCCCACTTTTGCTGTACCTTGCAATACTACATCAGATGAAAATCAAAGAGTATTCATGGAAGCAAAAAGAATAGAAATTGACTGGAACATCTGAGAAATCCAGAAGGCAGTAGATTAGCTCAGTATTTATTTCGATGGTGAGATTTACCTTAGGACCTACATTAATCATGATTTTCCATAATTTGGGTACCATATTTGAATGAGTCCTATTAAGCAACTTGTTACGCCTTTAAGTAAATTGAGTGGAATTCAGAGGTATTCGCGAAGAAGCAAAGTCCCTGGAGCCTAGTGTAATTAAAGAAGCAAAGTCATGAAGATGAGGTTAGAACTTAGGAAGTCTATCCTTAGAAGCTGCGAAGAAGAAGAATGTATCCAATGCATCGATCAGATACATCATCTTTTTCATAATGTATAGATCTCATATAGCCATGAAACTCATACGTTGTAAGAGGGAAAATGCATATATCTGATATGATATAATAATTATTAGCAGATAAGCAAAGTTTAACCAGCACCTATACAAGGCTGACCACTATGAATAGACCAGCTGAAACCGTTTGGTATTTTTCATTGTCGTAGGGTAAATTCTTTGTTAATTAATCATTACTTTAGGTTAATTAATGCTAGTTTATCTAAAACTAATATTGATATTATCATGGTTGTTATTGTTTTTGTATTCAATTTTGTGCTGCCCCGTTGGTTGGGTGCACCATATACTGTGACTTTTAATTAAGCAACTTCTTCCTTCTTTCTGCCTCTGCAAAGTGGAATTAAGCCAATGTTTGAGTGCAAGACCTTACACATTTATATCCACTGATTGAACCCAATTGGTGGCGTCTAGTACTTTGATCTCCTTTGGCACGAATAGTATATATATGTTGCTTTTGAATTGTTGTCCATAATTCATAGTACACATTAGGAATTTGCATGCTTTCAATTCTCATGCAACTGAAACACGACCACCAATTGACTCGTGGAAGTGAAAGAAAAGAAAGCTTGGCAGAAGATATACTTCATCGTGCGGGCAAAAATATATATAGGTAATAATACATGTACAACAGAAACTTCTAATTAATGAACACCCTCAGGCTATGTGATTGAGTTTCATCCCAAGCTGGTAAGTCCCAACCATACTTTTTCAGGGTTCGTGACCATAATACTCATAGAATAATTTGTGCACGGAATCCCAGTTTCCTTCTTCTGTGGCTACTAAATTATAAATTAGGTATACATCAAGGTTCGAGAAGATGAATCAAATTCTGGCTTTCTTTGGCCCCAAGATATCAAAAAATACGGTTCCTAGTTCTGACTTCCAAATTCCAATCCCTCCGATGTGGCAATGTCATTGCCACTGCTGCCCTTTTCAAAGAGAGAAGGCCTGTTACGCCACTAATTTTTATTGCTTGGGTTGCAGTAAAAAAGAGTTTCTTTTTATTGACCGAACACACTAAATCATTTCAGGGAAACAATCATTGTTTTTTTTTAAACAATTTTGAATCCCAGCAGCAGCGACATTTTTTTGTAAGAATAATGATGCTTATGTTGAAACTAGGAACGGTTCAACTCATTCAGACTCTCCGGTTCCTGCTCCTTTGCACCATTTCTTTCCACATAGTATCGCTATCTAGCTAGCGAAGATGCTATCTGTCAAAACCTGGTTCGTAGCAGTTAAATCATTTACTGTAGCTAATGGCTCTAGTGCAACAACCAAAAACATCACCACAAGTTATTCATTTGACAAATCACACAGTTAACCAAACATTTTAACTCACTGTCATTAATGTATAGCTATTGTTGTTCCCAGGCATTCATATTTCATGCCCCACATGCATGTCATGCTCCACAAACAGTACAAAAAGTGTTTATATAGTTGTGTGCAACAAAGTGCACTAATATTTACCCGTTATAGAGCACTAGAGAGAATTATAAATGAATACTCTTCTCTGACATATATATAATAATAAATCTTACTAATTAAATTATAATAAATCTTACTAATTAAATTCATAATGTATCTCACAATTTATACAAGATAGGACAGTATATATTTACGGTACTTACTGAGTATTTTATTATTTTTCTTTATGATCCCACAAAATGTATATATATATATATATATCCCTGTGAGTCTGTGACCGACAAAGGACTATATGAGTCTATATCTAGTGTGAACACCATGTACGTAAATGTCTAAAACTCTGCTTTTTATCAACCAATTAAGAAAGCTTTTCTAAGTTTACATTGACCAATTAATGACTTTCAGTTTTATAATTGCAGAGAATATGTGAGCATATTCCCTTAAAAACTGCCTCCCTATAATTTCCAAAACACTTGCAAAAGCAAAGGCGGTAAAGTTTAAACATGGTTACCTTTTATTATCGTAGGAAAAAACTCCTGAAAGAAGCAGAGAGATAATGAGATAGTCATTCTGCAGGTCAGATCACAAAAAGTTCGACCAACTTGTTTATAGAATCTAGAAGAAACCACCACCGTGTGAAAGTTGAAACACATGCTCAATCAGCCAGTACTTTACACAATAGTCCAGAAAGCAAAACTTTGAATTCATAATGTATTAGCACTCAAACAGTATAATGTAGCATTAAGCAACAATAAGTTACTTTTGAACTATAGGAAACTATTTACCACATGTATTAAATGATGGTGATGAGGAAAAAGACACCCCGAGGTTGCAAAAACTAAAGTTTGACAAAACTGGCAGTAACAAATTTTTAATGAGACTAGAATATATTATAGGATGCTTAAAGTGAACAACTAGAGTTAATTCTTCCAACGTGTAATTGAAACTTGATGCATATATTTGACTAATCTACCACGCTATCTAACATTCTAGCAAAGGTAAAATAAACATTAGCGTAATGGAAGGACAGATAAGATAATGACATAATTCATTTTCAACATCACAATTCACAATTCCTTCCCCCTTTGAAATAAAACATTGTTTATAACTATTCGATCTTGTCTTTATATGAAAGAGAGACTCTTCATGATATCATGATCACATAATGACATTAGAATTTAAAGATGCTAAACTAAACATGCACAAGTTAAATTATTTTGCATGTATTATGCTTTGTATGTCATGACTTAAAAGACTTTCAATCAAGCTTTTCAATACCGGAAAAGTAGAAAACTTGAACCATTTAAAAATATAAGAACCATAAAAAAGTGGTGTGGTGGCGTTATCCTGGTTTGACACGACAACCCGGCCTCCGGTATCCCATCATCAAAAGGTTCTAGAAAGGAGGGTCCAGAAAGCAAGTATAGGTGATGATAGCAAAACTATATTATAATATATATTCTATTAGCAAATAAACCCTAATAAGCCAACCAAGAATAAGCCTGAGAATCAAACCCTGATTTACGAAAATCATGAATGATTTTACAGAGTGAAATACCATGATGTATAGTTTTACCTAAACTATGCATCATTCATAAAATACAAAAATGATGTATGGTTTTACCAGCTAGCATACATTAGAAAACAAAAAAAAAAAAAAAAAATACTAAAAAAAATGACATTAAACTTCAATTCATATATACCTCCTATATATAAAACAACTC
Source organism: Quercus suber (assembly GCF_002906115.3). Lineage (NCBI taxonomy): Eukaryota > Viridiplantae > Streptophyta > Magnoliopsida > Fagales > Fagaceae > Quercus > Quercus suber. The sequence continues at coordinate 200,221 of NW_027069492.1, read as the reverse complement.
AATCAGGCACATATATTTTTATTTTTATTTTTATTTTTTTGATAATCAGGCACATATAAAATTATCAAAAAAAAAAAATTATATGTGCCTGATTGAGTTGTTTTATTCCGTCTCCCTGGCATGGGGTCTCTGTAATGACCAATAATTGTCTCTTTCTCTTATGTTTTATTTTATACTGTATTATTCATCTCTGAAAGATACGTGACCTACCAAACACTATTATCTCGCAATTAACAAGGCAGCTCTTTCATTGGTCGTATATTCTCTCATCTCTTTGGTGTTATGTAGCCGTCCCAAAATCGTTCTACATGGCTTTTACTTGTGCTTGTCTCGTGCCGTGAATGGTTTCAACTGAGGAGGACTTCCAACTTATAACCAGTACGTGTACAGATTGCCCACGCACGGAAGAGGTGTCCCATTGGTTGTTGGGTCCTGACCAACCACTTGTTGAGCTTGGCCATCCACTTTTTGGGCTTGATTTGTTCACACTCGACTTCACACCCATCATACATGCATGCGGTTGGCAACTTCAACTTCTTTTTTCTTCTGTAGGCTCGATAGTGTTGTTAGAAAACAAGGAATTTTACGAATTAAATTCAATGAAACCACCAAACCCTTCATCCACCATAATATATATATATATATATTTCAATCATATGTATAGCAATTTGCTCTCATGAAATGAAACAAACTTTAAAAGTGTGCATGTTTAACGTAGTATTTCACTACCGCATAAATGTAACCAGGGTAGAGTCGGCCCTAAGAGCCCCCTGTCCCCCAAAAATCTTAAAAGGGTTCCAAGACCCCTCTATTACATAAACAAAAAGTCTCCGAAACTAAACAAAAATGATCTAGAACTTCGAGAATGAGCATTGATTTTTTCTTTTTCTTTTTAAATGCTAAAATGCAAATTGCACCACTGAAATTTATTTCAAATATTTTTCTTTACTTTCATTCAATTGAATCCTCTAAATTTAAAATTTATTTAATTTAGGCCTTTCTTCCAATTCCATTAAAAAATTGTCCTTAAGTATGCAATTAACTAATTAAAAAATAATTCATACGTAAAAATTCTATTAAATATTTTTATTAGTTTTATAGATTTTTTTTTTTTTTCCATGTGAGAAAAATATTTTTTTAATGAAATTGGATGGAATGTTTAAATTGAATAAATTCAAAATTTAGAAAACTCAATTTAACGAAAATAAAGTTATAGAACTAAAATAAATTGTAGTCAAACATAAATGGTGTAAATGCAATTTGCATTTTATGCAAGAAAAAATATATTTGGGTTTTGTCCTCTTTTCCCCCACATTCAAAACTAATATATATATATATATATGAGATGAGTTCAAGTTACACCTGGTATAATTCTAAATAGTTACACATTTTTTAGACCATTGGATTTCAATAGATCCAACAGTAAAAAAGAGACTCTCATTAATGTTAATATTCTAGTTGATCTTATTTATTATTTCTTATTTAATACATTCCATACTTATTTTTAAACCCAATACTTATTTCTAAACCCAAAAAAATTTATACATCTTTTTTTCATATAAGATTGGCGTGGAAGGTCGTCAATGGGCCGGGTCGAGCCAGCCCGGCCCATTTTTACTTGGCCCATGGGCACAATAGGCTAGGCATAATGGGCTATTAACTAGTTAACGGGCCGGGTCGGGTTGGGCCGAAAGAGAAAACCTCAGCCCATGACCCTGCCCATGGGCAATACTCATTTTGTCTTTAGCGAGGTGGGCTATTAAGTTGGGTCTAATGGGCTACTTATGAGCTTGTGTTAGCATATTATTTTATTATTTTTATAAGGAAAAAATCAATTTTTTATAAGGAATAATCAATCTATTTTTTTAAAGGAAAGAATTAAAAAATTTAATACTTAATTACAAATTTTTTTATAGTCAAATCTATTTAATTTTTGTTTAGTTGATAGAAACCTATTTAATTTTTTTTATTAAGGCTTTAAATAGTTTTTTATTTTTATCTTTAATAAAAAAAAATGTCAAATGGTTAATTCAAATTTGCTAGACTATTAGAAAAATATATATTTAGTAAACTAAGTTTAGCATAATTACTTTGAGTATCTTAGTGGCTGAGGGAGTTCTCTTAAGAAATTTCTCCATAATATCTTAGGATCAATCCTTCATACACTTCCTATATATTTTTTGTTATGAATTATGAGTTATTGGGCTAGGCCAACGGGTTAGGCCAATGGGCTGGGCAACGGGTTGGGCTACTGGGTTAGCCCACTAGGTACCCATGGGCATAAAAACTAACCCACGGCCTGACCCACTGGGCTAGTGGGCTACCCATGGGTCTCAATAACAATGGGCTGGGCCACCCATTAACCCGGTGGGCTATCGGGTTTCTAAGTCGAGCTGTGGGCCATGGGCTATTTGATGACCCTTACGTGGAATGTAAAAATGCTGTGATTTCTTTGAAATTACATATGGATGAGAGCAATTATGCTGAGAAATTAGGTCTTAAAAAGTGGATGGATGAAAATGACACCCACTCATTATTTGATTTACAATTGAAAATAGTGATTTACCATTGAAAATGCTAAACATCACAGGCATCTTTGTCATGCCAAACAAAGGCAATTTTTTAAGGTAGAATGGAAACAATTTTTTTTCTTAAAACTAATTGAAACACATCCAAACATCTTTGTCATAGAAAAACTAGCAGTTTCATAGGCAACAAAGTCATGGCTAATCCTTAGTCTCAAAGATCTCTCAGTATAAGGAGAATACTCAACCAAAGACGTTGAATTCAAATTCACAGAATCATTAACCGGTGGCTTTATCACAAATACTTAATCCCAATGACAAGGTTAGTCATATTATACTGCTTTGCCATACTGTTAATGGGATCCAAGAGTCTCGTAACACTTAGTAGTGTACCTATCCACGATTCCAACCACATCATTCTCATCCATCCACTTCCTCAGACCTAATTTCTCAGCATAATTGCTCTCCTCCACGTGTGATTTCAAAGAAATCACATCATCTTTACATTCCAAGCCAATCTTATAAGAAAAAAATATGTCACCTGCTAAAAACTGAATAGCCATACCAACAATCAGAGAGAAATACATGCAAAAGAGAAAGAGAGAGACGTGTAGTGGAGAGAGAGAGAGTTAGACCTATAAATTTTGTTGGGTTTAGAAATAAGTATGGAATGTATTAAATAAGAGATAATAAATAAGATCAATTAGAATATTAGCATTAACGAGGGTATCTTTTTTACTGTTGGATCTACTTAAATGCAATGGTTTAAAAAATGTGTAATTATTTAGAATTACACAGGTGTAACTAGGGCTGTCCAACCCACCCGGAAACCCGCTCAACCCACCCAACCCGCCCGTACCCGACCGGCGTTCACCCAATCCGACAGTTGACTGCCGGTCCCGAGCTCCAAACCCGACACCGGCGGGTCGGTTTCAAGTCCCCTCGTTCAAAACCCGTGAAACCCGACCCCATCAAATTCTAGCAAATTCTCGACACGATTTGGGGGAAAAATCATCGAATTTGATGAAGTCCTCACAGGATCTGACAAAATCCTCACCAGATCTTGGCCGGATCGAGCGAGATCTCGCCGATTTTGGCCGTTTTTCTGTATTTTCCGTCGGGTTTCGAGTGAGGCCGAAACCGATGCCACCCGCCGAAAAACCGACCCGCAAAACCCGACCTTCTTAACGGGTCGGTTGCGGGTGGAGAATCTGCCTACTCGATCTCTACGAGTCGGTTTGCGGGTTGGGCACAAACCCGACCCGCCCGACCCGTGGACACTCCTAGGTGTAACTTGAACCCATTCCTCTCTCTCTCTCTCTCTCTCTCTCTCTCTCCACACACACACACACGCACACATAATGTGCACATAACCATTTTATTATTTAAAAATTTATATCATTTTAAAAAATAATACATGCAAATTGTGGGGAAGGCAAAGAGTACTAGCCTTATTGGGCTAAGTCCAACGAGAATGCGATTGGAAATGAACTAGTTAATGTGTAATGTAATGGCAATTTAATGGAAAGAATAGGTTAATGTGATTGGTGACGAAATGTTTTGTCACTAATAGGTAGAACTCTAAGTATACACAGAAATTGGTGACGAAACAATTCGTCACCAAATCCATTAAAATTGGAGATTTTAAAATAAAAAATAAAATAAAATTAGTGACGAAATATTTCATCGCAAAATATGGTGAAATAAAAAGAATTAAAAATTAAAAATAATTGGTAACGAATTTATTTTGTCTTTAAACATAATGTTTAGTGAGGAAAATATTAGGTGACAAAAAAATTTTCGTCGCCTATAATTTTTTTTTTTTATTAAAAAAAACTAAAACAATTTAGTGACGAAAATTTTCATCACCACGACCTTCTGTGACCGAGATTATGTGACAAATTATGTTTCGTCTCCGTAAGTTGTAGGTAACGAAATAAGGGTATTTAGTGATGAAAAGTGTTCGTCACCATAGGTCTTGTTTGTTGTAGTGAAATGTGATGAAGACCTCAAAAATTGAAGTGTGAGGACCAAGGGATGCTACAATGACAAGCATGGATAAAGGAGAAGGGAAGCTTCCTAGGAAGGTATCCATCACCTCTGGATTGAATGCACTGCACCAACCATGCTAGCTACATTAATGGTTGAATGACACCTAAACAATGCTAATACAACATGTATCTTATTCATCACATCCTCCAAAGGAAGAATGGGACAAGTATCTTGGTTGAGATCAACTACCCTCCAAGTGGAGGGTTAAGATGGAAGCTGGATCACTATAAAATGGAGAAGAATCCCAGTGAACCAGGATCGGCACCTAGAAATTAGGGAGATAATTACACTCAAACTTGTAACACCCCCAAGGGTAAGAGGGCTCCTCAGCCATTCTGAGGAACAATGAATGCATTATTTTGTCCTTGTTTAACCTTTTTCAATTTAGGATTTGTTTGAATACCGCTTATTTTACTAAAACTAAAAATTTATTGTTGAAATTCATCACATCCTCCAAAGGAAGAATGGGACAAGTATCTTGGTTGAGATCAACTACCCTCCAAGTGGAGGGTTAAGATGGAAGCTGGATCACTATAAAATGGAGAAGAATCCCAGTGAACCAGGATCGGCACCTAGAAATTAGGTAGATAATTACACTCAAACTTGTAACACCCCCAAGTGTAAGAGGGCTCCTCAGCCATTTTGAGGAACAATGAATGCATTATTTTGTCCTTGTTTAACCTTTTTCAATTTAGGATTTGTTTGGATACTGCTTATTTTACTAAAGCTAAAAATTTATTGTTGAAAGAACTGTAGATAAAGGTAAAATTTAATTAAAATAGTACAGTGAGGCTCATGAATAGTGCCAAAAAGTGCAGTGGAATCTATGAATAGTAGCAAAAATAAACTGAATAGTAAAATAATTTATAATTTTAATCCACATCCAAACATATACTTAGTCTTTTTGTCTTGACACATTTCTTTGCTCCACTCATAAGTTAGGAAGCCCAAGTGTTGGTTTGCACACTCATCTCTACAAATTAATTATAGTGGGCCCTGATCTAAGCCCAACATCTATTGGGCTCCGGATTTTTACTCCACACACAAATATAACACATGGCCATTTTTATCAATTAAAGTTAACTAAATTTAGATTTTTTTTATTTATTATTATTATTGAAAAACTAAAGTTAGATAAAGATATTAATTTAAACACTTTTTAAATCTCAGAAGTCAATAAGCGGTCGTACTTTGCCCAATTTCTTTAATATACTAATTGGGCCTTGAGCTTATCTTCCTAGACAGAACGGGCTACTTGAGAAAAATATTACCCAAGCCCACAAAAATTGATGGAACAGGCTATACGGTCAGCCAATTTCCCAAGCCCAGATTACACCAAATTACAGAATCAAGTTCTGGTGACTTTGAAAGTTGAAACACGATGGGTGACCGTTCGGGCCGCTCGGGTAAGGGTTGCAGCACCGGCCCAACTGAGAAAAGATGGAAATTTCTTGAGAAAGTTCAACATCCATGAATAAACAAGTAGATTTAATTTTCTCATTAAAAAAAAAAAGGATTTAATTTTTTATTAAAGAATCAAATAGATTTAATAAGTTTTTAAAGTTTTGAAAAAAGAAAAATTAGAATATAACTTTCTACAGTTTGAGTCTTTTGACATTCAAAATTTTGAGTTCTTGAACCCTAATTATAAATATATATATATATATAAAATCCAACGACCCTAAACAAAAATAATAATACTAGTAATGAAAAGAGAACATTAGCTAACTAAATTAGTCGCACTGAAAAAGAGAAACTCATAGGAATTCCCTTTAAAAAAAAATCATTAACAAAACCAATTTGCCATTTTTTGTCCTATTAATAGTTCCAACTTCCAATTGTTGAGTAGTATAGCCCAAAAAAAATACACGGACACTAGAAAATCTTTAAACATGTAGCTTTTTTTTCTTTACACATATTTAATGTTTCTTAAACGTGTTATCATACTGAAGAGATTTAGGATTTTGAAAATTATTAGTTGGAGAGGGAGAAACAGCATGGATGGAAGAAAATTTTTTTTCAGAATTATCAAAAAATTGGGAAATTTTAAATTGGTAATTTTATATGCCTAAGTCTATTATCTACCCTTTCTAAATATGTGAATTTGAAGGTATTTTGCTATGTACATTCGACAACATGGGCATCACATCCCTGCCCTAGGATCCAATGTCGAAAAACTTTTGCCTAAGGTCAAATGTAGTTGTAAACACTCAATTTTGCACACATGATTTAATTAAAGAGAATGACTTAAATGACTATCCACATACCCAAAAAAAAAAAAATGATTGCATTACATGCATCAATTCATTCATTGCATATCATAAAAATGATCTTGAGGTTCTAACGATTGCAATGGCGTGTCCGGTTTCTAAATCGAACTGTCGGATTGAAAGATATCACATGATCAAGTTTGCACGGTCTACATGCATTGTGTGGGGTAAAGCCGATCACATGTGATTAATTGAAATTAATCTTGATTGGTTAATGATTAAAATTAATTAAATGAATTTATGTGATTGGTGGAGTATTTTTCTTAAAGTGAGATTTGTTGCATGGGATTAAAACAAATAAGCTAATGATATTTAAAGATTATAGATAATTAGGCTTTTGGGATAATTATTTTAAAAGTCATAATTATCACTTTGGAATGAGGTTTATCATGAACATAACTCTGAAATTCGTCCAAATACAGTCTTAGAGTTGGAAAACACCTCAAAAACGTGCTAATCAAGTAACAGATTTCAGATTCATGTTCTGAGGCACTTTTGGCATAGTAGAACTTAAAATTCGGACTAGGTTATTTATGGAAAAGTTGTAGAGAATCGAATTTCCATTTAGCTTTTAAAATTTCAGCTTAATCGGAATTTTGAATAAAGAGATATGATCAAAATATGAAATTGGTTATGATCTGAAAAATCAGCTTACTCTTAATCCAAATCTCCTATTTTTTTAGGATTTTCCCCCATACGTTTTTTGCTTATTTTTTTTCAGCATGCCAACCTCTATAAATAGAGGATGCATCTCATAATTCAGCACACTTTTCATCCCCGAGAGAGACACTCTTTTATGCTCTAGGAGGCCAACACACTTTTCATCCCTGAGAGAGACACTCTTTTATGCTATGAGAGGCACACTCTTTTAGGTTAAATTGCTGATCTACTCTTTGATTTGCTGTTAAAATTAGGGTTTTTAGGTTTCAAAGATAATTGAATAAATTTCTTTGAACCCTAAAACATCCTCTCAAGATCAAGAAGTGCTCCACGCAAGAGGTTGTTTTCAATCACCCTATTCTTTTTTTTTTTCTCTTTTATGATTCTTGTTTATGATGATGCATGTTTTCCTTTATCCATAACATGAATTGTTAATCATTGTCTTGTTAAAGTATGATCTTGATTTGGTTTATGTAATTGTTATGATCTCTTTCTTAATTCCAATAATCTGCATATGATCAATGCTTTTTCTTAAAATAAAAAACAGATCTACATCTTTCTTAGATGTAGATCTAAAATTTTCTTAATAAAAAAACAGATCTGCATCTTTATTAGATGTAGATCTCAATTTTTCTTAAAATAAAAACAGATCTGCATCTTTATTAAATGTGGATCTGAATTTTTCTTAAAATAAAAACAAATCTGCATCTTTATTAGATGTAGATCTCAAATTTTCTTAAAATAAAAACAGATCTGCATCTTTATTAGATGTAGATCTGAATTTTCTTAAAATAAAAACAGATTTGCGATCTACATTTTTCTTAAAATAAAAACAGATCTCCATCTTTCTTAGGTGTAGATCTGAATTTAAAAACTGATTTGTATCTTTCTAGGATACAGGTCTGATTTTTTTAACATGTGCATATTTTGAAACAAATAAAAAGATTATGCATGAATATGTTTATTGTTATTTGTTGTGTTTAGTCCATGTTGCATAAATTTATCTCATGAATGAAATTCTCTTCTCAAAAAATCTTTTTCATATATTTTTTTAAACATACAAAAAACCTTTTTTTTTTTTAGTTCTTAAAAACATATCTGATCTTTTATAAATCAAAAAGCCATTTTTTTAAGTTCTTAAAAACAGTTCTGATATTTTTCAAAAGACTTTGTTTTATGTAATAAACATAGATCTAAATTTTTATCTCCAAAAACCATTTTTTAGATTCTTAAAAACATATATGATTTTTCTAAACCAAAATTAATTTTTTAACATCATTAAAATAGATCTGAATTTTTTAAAACATAAAAGAGGATTCATTCATAAATAAATTTGTGTGATTTAGTTTTTGTTTCACATGTTCCACATATCATCCATAGCATGCATAAAAAAGGTATATTGGTCATAAGAGTTTAGAAGACCAGACTCTATCTAAGTGGAATGGGTGTCTAACACCTTCCCATTCCGTAACCTAGCCTCCGGATTTAAGTCTTTGGATAGGTAAATCTAGGCATTGTCTTTATTTTTATTTTGAGTAGAATGTAGCTAGGACAAAAAATCATGTAATTTTTGGTAGTTTGTAACTAAGACCCAAAACCATGTAATTTTTCAAATTTTCAAATATGTAAGTTTTTTTAATTCAATCGTGAATGGAACAATTCAGTTATGTATTTTTTTTTCTTATTTTTTGTATAAAAAATAAATGGCGACTCCATACCACTTATCCAAAAAGAGAGGTGCCCTAAAAAGTACTCCAAAAATCTCTTTTTTTTTTTTAGAGGCACCCAATTTTGGTTTTCTCTCACAGTAGTCATAGGCTCATTGCATAAGTTTTGAATGCTAGGTGTACCTTCCATTCATCCATATGGAAGGAGGAATTTCCATTGGAGTAAGAATTTTTTTTGGATTGAGAAAATGATATATATCTGTCAAAATTGAAAATCCAATGAAAAATAAAAAACTAAAGCTGGTCTTCCAATAAGAGTAAGAATGAGAAAAGAAGGTACCAATATATATTGGTGGTGACTGTTGGGCAGGCCTTGAAATTGTTTCATTTCAGGCGTCGTCATTAAGTTTAGAGATCCAAAACCACAAACACAATCAAAATTGATAGTAAAATTGGTCTTCCAAATTATAACCCAACAAATAAAAATAAAGTTATGAACTGCGAAATTATAAAACAAAGAGGTATGAGTTACAGTCAATTATGGGGTGAACAAAAGCATAATTAGAATAAACATTATATATTAGAGGCATAATTAGAATAAATATAACAAACCATCCTTATGTGCTTTTGTTTCTTAAGCATAATTAGAATATACATAACAGCCCATTGTATGATTTCCTTCCTTTTGGTTAGCACAAGCTGGCTGCTCCCTTAAACAAATACAAATCCATCTTAAAATTATTTGTGCATAAGACAAAATTCTATACATACAAATCAAAAAGTGATGCTTTTCTCAGCTATATCATAAAATTGTTCATCACAAGTTCAAGTATGCAATTTTAGGATTTAATGGAACTCACTGCAACATAATATAGGCTGAATCTTGTTTCTTCATTGCCACAGTACCCATGATAGCATTGTAGTAAGTTCGTAGGTTTTTTTGTCCCTATCCCAAGCCCAATCCATGAGTTCAGCAAAAGAAGGTTAGCTGTTGAATACACATTCCATCATGTCATGCTACCAGAATGACTAAATTTTGGAATAGCCCTAGATGGCAAGAAGAGCATCTTCCACCTCAACTGCACAGAACCAGCTACACCTACAACCTTCTGTTTGAAAAAAAAGTTGAGCAAGTTGGCTATAGTCCATTCATAGCCCTCAAAACAATTTGGGTGCGAGTTACTGCTACCTTGGTTGGGATTTCAAACGGTGTTATTTGGTAAGTTTCAATTTTGAGTGAGACTTTTTGTGAAACATGTGGTGTACATGTTCTAAATGGGGATTAAAAGAATATTTTATAGCATGAATACACCCAAAAAAAAAAATTCCACACTACAATTGAACATTGACAAAAGTGAAGAAAAAACTTCAAAATGATCCATAATGAAAAACTTCAAATTTCACTGTCCCATTTTAGTTTGGGCTAACCATGCAACAGCTCGCTAAAAAGCAAAATCCATTTGCTTTTCAAAAGCAATTAAACATCTTCAAAATGGTGGAAAAAAATGGGGCTAGCTTTTTCAAATTACATTATATCATATACAGCAAATTTAATCAAACAATTAACAGGAACATAAATCTATAATATAAAGAGGAAAGAAAACCTTGAATTTGTTGTGCAATTGTTGGTCATTGGACTTGTAGGAAATTAGACGAATCTCATCTTGTAGTTTTTGAATTGTTCAAAATGGTTATTCAAATATCTATTTCTATCACCAAGAATGCCCATCATCAGAATTCCTCTACCTACCTAGATAAACAAATAAAACAATAGAAATTCTGTTTGTTTCAAAGTTTTTTACTTTGCCTCTATAGTTTTGATCAAAATTAAATCTTTTTTTTATCATGGCAAAAACAATTAGAAAATACCCAAAAAAATCAAAGAAAAACTGACATCCTGATATAGATAAGCAATGTTCACGCCATTAAACTAAACATAAAAACAATGGTAAACTTGAGATGAAATAATAATTAAACTAAACATAAAACCAAGCTTGACCATAACCCAAAAATTCAAATTAAATCCAAACACAAACAAATGACTTACAAAAACATTAACGGCATGCCAGCTCGTCTAATAAAAGGACAAGAAATATCATTACTGTCCTAAAAGATGAGCATCAAGTATAGTATAAACCTTAACTTGTATTATTCATTCAAGCCATCACCTTTTTTTGGGTGCAAAACTCCTTACACAAAACATAACAAAGTTATTAACAATGAAACAGAATAACAACTCTAAAATCCTAGATGGATTTTCTCGTGGCCAAGAATTGAAATTAATAAAACCCACTACGGGCTCCAAACCCATCAATCTAAGCTAATCATTCAAAAGAAACACTCCCAAACGAAACCCTAAATCATATTTAACAACCAAAAATGAAACCATAAATCATATTTAACAATCAAAAACAAAAATAAAAAATTTACTGGCAATGTTTGTGGAGAGAATTTGGTTTGATGGTAAAGTTTCAAAATCAAAAGAAGGAGAGAAGTTTATTGGGTGAGGGTAGTCTGTCGAGTTTACTGTCAAGTTTAATAAAAATAATTTTATTTTAAAAAATAATAATTACTGATGTGGAAAATTGTGGGAGTTTTAGAGCTAAAATAATTTATTTTTTATTTTAAAAAATAATAATTGCTGACGTGGAAAATTGTGAGAGTTTCAGAGGTTTTGGTTAAATATGTATATTTTAAAAAATAATAATCGCTGACGTGAAAAATTGTGAGAGCTTTAGAGACTTCGATTTTATCTATACTATTATTTAAGGGGTTTCCCTAATTTGAATTTCTCATTTTTTAGTTCAAAAACGCCCCTACACCCCTATATTTAAGTAGAGACAAAATCAAATAACAATTTAGTAAAAATACAACTCTAATTCCCACTAAAACATTACCTAAAAAATAAGACTACTCTCCTGTTAAGTTTTAAATTGCTTTATCCACTTATAAATTAGATTTTCAAAATAAAAATCTATACTACTATTTAAGGGGCTTTCCTATTTGGATTCCTCATTTTTTTAATTCAAAAATGCCTCTACACCCTTATATTTAAGTAGAGACAAAACCAAATGACAATTCGGTAAAAATGCAAGTCTAATTCCCACTAAAATATTGCCTAAAAAATAGGACCACTCTCCTATTAAATTTTAAGTTGCTTTATCCACTTATAAATTAGATTTTCAAAATAAAAATTATATATATATAATAAAAAAACACAGTTTTTTTTTTTTTTTTTTACTAACCAAAAAAAAAAAAGAGCCTCATCACACGCGCTAGTATATATATATATATAGATTATATAATTAGAGTACCACTATAGATGAATTGATTGGTTTTTACTTTTTATTACTATGTTAATAATTTATGATAAATAAGTATCTATAACCCATATTAATTTCAAAATGAATTGCCAAAGATTTTATAGTTGAATTGGTATATTCTCATGCACAAATTGCTTGGGTGGTCTAGAGAGAAAATAGTTGGAATAAATAAGATATTTTCCACCTATTAAAAAAAAAAGATTTTCTAAAATAACAGCTCTAACTGAACTCGGACTAGATGAGCCGGTGTGGTATAGAAGTCGCACCCAAACACGTAACAACCAAAAAGAATCCAGGCCTTTTAGTTTACGGCCGAAGGAAATGGAAAAAAATGGTAAATTTATAAAGGAAAATATGATTTAGGTTTTGTATAAACCCGCTGCCCCAAGAAACCATAATATTCTCCGGACTCTGTCCCTTTACACAAAGAACAAATCTCTCTCACCGATTCTTTATAAGACGAAAAATTCATTAACCGAGTTCAAACGACTCAGCGATTCGACTCGTCCATGGCTGTCCGTTTCAAATTCAGGAGTTCGCCGGACTTTGACTCCGTCGATATTGAAGGTCGACCTTCCATTTCGATTCGTGATCTGAAATCCAAGATCGTTCGTCACAAGAACCTCGATATCTGCCAAGACTTCGATCTCGTTTTCTCTGATGCCCTCACCGGTCAAGGTCATCTCTCTCTCTCTCTCTCTCTCACATAGCAATCTTTTCGAAATTTTGCAGAATTTGATTTAAGTTACTTATTTTTGAGAAATCAATCGCATGCTTAGAATAGTAAATTAAAAATATGTTCCAATTCAAAAATATCGAAGAGTATTCATTCATTTTTTTATTATATTAAAATCTATTGTTGTTAATTTGTTTGAATTTTAATTCAGAGTACTCTGATGAGAAGTTTCAAATTCCGAGTGGTTCGAGTGTGATAATCAAAAGAGTGCCTGCCGGATCAGCTCCTTCTAATATGTAAGTTTAACTTTAAATTTTTTTGGCAATTTTATATTGTAGCTGAGAAAATTTCAAATCTAATGTTTGTTTGGTGCTTCTTTTTACATGATATATTTTTTTTCCAGGGTGAACTTTAACACGATTGAGAATGTCCAGAACAAGCCCTCAAAGTTGGTTAATTCTACTCTTCCAATGGTATGTCAACAAATTTGCTTTCCATTGGAAGGCTTTTCAGTTACTCTGTCAACAAAAAGATTAGAATTACTTGCTTTATGATGATTGATGGATAAATGTTTTAGCTTCTTCTCCGCATATCTTGTAATTTGTGTTAAGAGATTTATTGATTCAAGAAAATTAATACTTGCATTTTCTAGAGAGAGAGAGAGAGAGAGAGAGAGAGAGAGAGAGAGGGAATTCACACCTCAATCTAAAACTCAAATCTTAAATTCTGAATTTTACAATCAACTCAACCCTTCACAACGCATGTCACGTCATCATCATCCATGTTTTGCGGTATACTCCTGCATTATTTATTTATCATATAGTTATTTTATTTCACATCAAATGCCATGGGTTCTATCACTCTATGTTAGAATCTTTTTAAGAAGCAAATAACACGAAGGTTTTAAGCTAGGGATTTTGGGATTGACTCAAGGACCTCCGGGCAGAGGCCAGAGAGTAAGTGCTGATGAAAGTCCAATTTGCACGTTTACGATGTCTTTTTATTTTTGGAAAGTGTATAGATGTCTAGGATGGGTTTTGTACTCTCTTTTATCTCAACATTTTAATCGCTTTGCTTGCTTATTTTACTTACCTATATGATTCTACATCTCAGTTGAACTTTTATATTTTGCAGAATGTTGAAGTGGATGACTTTGATGACTTTGGGATCGACTTGTATCCTGTGCCTGAGGCGACCTTTTCTGGAGAGGACCTTGATACTGACAAGAATGTATGCACTGTAGGTGATCAGAGAAATGATGCTCTTACAAGGTATACCTTTTTTGTGGAACTTTTAATTATGTGGGATTGTTGTAGTTGGGTCAAACTTATGGTTAATTCTTGGATTATTCGCCCACACGCCCCAACCCCCCCCCCCAAAAAAAAAATTCATAATTGATTCTTATGTGTATTCAGATGCTTGAAGCCATCTACGGAAGGATGTCAAAGACATGAAGGAAGTGACCTCAGTGAAGCTATTCCTAGGGGTATGTAATGTGTCCAAATGTATAATAAAAATCTTCAAGATGCAGCTTGATGCTTACCATGCTTAAATTTAAATGGCAGATCCTGCACATTGTGGAGCTGAAGGGAATATGCCCCAGAAAAAGTCAATACTTAAAGTTGAAGAAGATAAAAATTTAGAAAGGTAGGATCTGTACTTAGTCATATCCTTATTAGTTCATTTGGTTTCAAATATCTGATTCTTTTTACTCATTGGAATTATGAAGGGTGATTGATGCCAATCCTCCGGCCATGCAAAACGCCTACTTGCCATCAGAGCTGAAGTGCTCTCTCTGTGATTCATTTTTCAAGGAGGCTGTGATGATACCTTGCTGCCAGCATAGTTTTTGTCAGAAATGTAAGTTTTTTTTTTGGTTATGTACGTGTTATAATTGCTTAAATCGAATTGTTCTTTCTTTATTTTAAGTTGTATGTTTCTTTTGAAATGTATAGACCGAAGCACAGAGCTTATGCATTTTTTATCAACTGCCTAAAGTAAATAACAAAATGATTTGAGCCTAGTGAGAAACTTATGTTTCTTCCTTTACAAAATTCTACAGGCAACCTCAATTTTTGAGAGGCCTTTATAATCCTCAGTTGTTTTCTTTTTGTATCTGACATATTTGTATCTTGTTTGTGGATTTTTGGTACAGGCATTCGTCTAGTGCTGCTTGAGAAACGAAGGTGTCCTAAGTGTCTTTCTACCAGATGCAGAGTAGAAGATCTACTACCAAATGTATCTCTTAGGCAAGCAATTGAACATTTCCTTGAGTCTCAAATTTTAAACACTGGTTCAGGCACTGCCTTTTGTCAATATGCTCCAGGTAGGAAAATTAGTTATACAAGTTTTCTTTCTTACACCTACTAAATTCTAGTGAATAACTAGTTATTAATCCAAAAGCAGACGGTGAATCTGGAATTCAAGCAAAAGATGTCTCTTGTGGTGTGACTATCCTTCAAAGAGAGCCAGAGCCCTACTCTCCCACTGCAACAGGGAGGGGATCCAATCAAATTATGTTAGAATCTGCTTATGACTTACAGATAAAAAATAATTCATCCATGGGTGGCATTGGTATCAATCATTTGGGTGTGAAGAATCCTTTGAAAGCACCACCCATGTCGCACAAGATAAACAAAATGAATGGAGAACGACATGGCTCTTGTCATCCTGTGGACATCAAAAGTAGACCCGAGGACTTGGCTGCTTTTGATGATTTTCAAGGGGAAAGCCTGGGCATGCACGAGGAAGGTATGATCTTATCAAAATTCTGTGACCTCATTCTTTGGCGAATTCTCTAATTATGATATTCCCACTGTTAATAATATGTTTGAGCTGCATTCTGAATGACTGTTACCAGCTTATAGTTCCTTATGATATTTATTGTTTGCATGTATTTATTTCTACTCTGGGACTGCTCTGCTGCTCTAATTTTTCTATTTCTGATGTTACCACAGCTGAATCCAGTCTGAAGAAAAAGAAGGGATTTTGGGTTAATAATGCTGCAGGTAGAATTTACATCTACGGTGTTTTTGTAGCCTCACTGGAAACCTCTTTAAGATTCCATCTCCAATATATTTTTTTTCCATTCTGATGCATATGGTAAAATTGCAGGTGGAGATAAGCCTTTTATGGAGTCTGGAAGATACAGAAAGGTACTAGCTTTCACAAAAAACTTGCATTCATTATATGTTACCAAGTGAAAATCTTTTTAGTTTCTCAACAACTACGCACAATTAAATCCTTTCATTCTATGGGGGCATAATTGGCTTCCTTATGGACTAAGAATTTGGGATGACCAGCTTGGGGTTCTGAATAGGAGTGTTACTTAAGTATCTGATTCCTGACCTTGAGAATATTTTGGTGGGTTTTTGTGAAGTTTAAAATGTTGTGCTCATGAACCTTTGTTTTTGGTCCATCAACTCTGATTCTACTTATATGAGTGTACCAACATTTTCATCTCGAAGTCATGTTGTATTTGTCTATGCCATATTGTGTTGGCATTTTCTTTGTATTTTTCTCTGTTTATTTATTTTTTGGGTCCATTCCCTTGTTGCAATTAGCATGCCAACTTTTTCAGTCCATCTAATCTGACCCTTCTTATAAGATTTTACCAACGCTTTCAAATAAAAGTCTTTTGCATTTGTTTAAGCCAAATTGTGTTGCTGTTTTCATTTTGTGTTTCTTTTTTTTTTTTTGGGGGGGGGGGGGTGGCCATTTGTTGTTTCAATTCGTGTGCCAACTTTTTTTTGGTACTTTGGCTCAAATTGGTGGCCAACATCAACTTATCACATGCTATGAACTTATAAAAACAATACTACTCATCATGTGATATGATTCCCTGTAATGATTCTAAAGTTGAGATTTGCATAGCATCAAAATTCCTCCCCATTGGGATTATTACCAAGCTATAACAACAATAGCAACAACCAAGCCTCAGTCCCCAAATCTTGGAGTCGGCTTTGGATCCTTAGGACCTCAACTACATGTATTCTTTTCTGTCATTCTATTTTATTCATAGTAATGCTCTTTGTTACCTTCTTAATTGAAATGCTTTTTTTTAGGTTGTCCTTTACCTTTTTTCATTTCCTCGAATTGAATCAACCTACACTTCGTCACTGGTGCATTAATTGCTCTCTTCAGCACCTGATCATACCATCTTATGTGACTCTCCCTCATCTTTTCATCAATAGGAGTCACCCCTATCTTAATGCAACTTTCCTCATTTCATATCCTATTTTTCCATCTCATTAAACTTATCCACCTTAACATTCAGATTTCAACTACACTCATTTTATTAATATATTGTTTCTTAACTGCCAAACATACAGTACCACAGAGTATAGTTGGTCTTTTAGCTACCTTATAAAATTTTTCTTCAACTTAACATGTGCAATCACACAATTCTCTTAATGCACCTCTCCACTTCATCACTTAGGCCAAATGTATTATTTTTCACCATTCTTTTCTATCTGAAATCATACTCTCTGTTGCTTTCTCAATTGACATGTCATTTTTTTTTTTTAACTATTAGCCAAAAAAAAAAGACGTCATTTTTTACTACTTTTGTTCCCCCCACCCCCCCCCCCCCCACCTTTTTTTGTTCCCTCAACTTAAATCAACTTAGTCTTTATCATTGGTGCATTAATCAGTCTCTTCTGAACATGATCAAACCATTTTAAGCAACTCTCCTGCAACAAAGGTTTTATTTTTCTGTTTTCAATTTTGAACTGATCCAAGCAACAATGTTGGAATCAGGGGGACCGTACCTGTTTCATGTGTGGTTCACCAGACCATTTCATACGGGACTGTCCAGATGCTTCAAGTCCACATCCTTTGCTTCAGAGAGGTATGGTCTTGATATACTTTTACATTCCCCTAAGAATCTGTATTGCCAAAGTATGTCTGAGATATTAACCTTCTTTTGTGATTCAGGAAGTGCTATGTTTCCAGGAGTCATTCAGGGTTATGTACCACCATATTGGAATGGAACTTCCTTCCCCCATATCAGGCCCTTTGGGAACATATATGGCAATGCTGGGATGATGCCCTTCAATGCAGCCATGGTCCCAGCAGCCCCTTATGCCGTACCTAATTATATGCCATCTATGTATGGTGGCTTTCCTTCATACAGGCAAGTTCAATTTATATTTTGTTGAATGCTGTTTGCAATGTACTGGTTCTGATCAATGTCTTTGCATGAAAAATTCTGGTTGATTCATTAGATCATTTAAAATTTGACACTGAATCATTTTGCAGTGGATATATGCCGATGGGAGGTGTGGCACCTCCACGGGGGCCAATTGAAGAACTACGTCAAAGTAATCAAGACTTTGTGGATTTTCAAAATTTTGAAAAGAGACGGAAGATCTCAAATGAGAATATGAGGAGGTAATACTTTAATAATATTAGGCTATAATTTTTGGATAGAAGGCATTTATTGACATTTTGCTCCTTGGCTATGTGATTGTTTTCTTTGCTTTCCCTTTTTTTTTTTTTTTGGTGGTTATTTATTTGGAATTAGCTTCCTTCTTATTGTTATTACTTTTTTTGTCCATTTCAATATTCTTTAACCAACATTTTCGCGACCTGCTATCAGGCTGCAAATAGGGATGGGCTGTAAGGATCATCTCTCACGCTCCATGCCCAGATAAACTAAAGTTTTTCTATTAATTGATAGCTAATAAACCTGGGTGGAAATTTGAAGATATAAGTTTGGGCGTAAACTCCCTCTCTGTCTCTCAATTTATTAAACACAAAAACTTATGCATGGAAGACACAGACAGAATTTCTTACCTGTAAATGTTTTTCTGCAATAAAAGAGATGTTTTAAGCTTTTGTCTTATTTATTATCTTTAGGATAGATCCTGTTGGCATTGATCCTTAATATATATATTTGTTCTAATTTTTATTGCTATTTCTTTGCTCAACAGAGAACTATCTCGTGATGATTATGTAAATGATGATTTTAGTAAGAGGGGTCCCTATAATGAGACAGAAAGATCACATGACCGTAAATCTTCTTTAAACAGGGAAAGGAGTGTCAGTTACTCTGAGGACAGCTTCACTCAGAGGTCACAGAAGAAACATCAGCATGATAATTATGTACATGATAACAACTTGGTTGATGAAAGATGTGAGAAGGGATCTCATCCCTCAATTGCTGTTAGGGATCTGAGGTCACATCATCACACAGAGAGATCAAGTTCAGAAGTAGAAGATATGCCCAGTAGCCCAAAGTGGCATAGTAAAAAGAGGCGTGTACACCACCATACAAGCTCCGAGAAGCACAGTGAAAGAAGGGATAAATGCGGAAGTGATTCTAGTCGGAGTCACCATCAAACTTACAAAGAAAAAGAGGTTGAAAGGAAGAGAAATAGATCTGACATCAAACGACAAAATCACAAACGTCACAGCCATGCAGAATCTGGTTTGGACCAAAGTCTTTCTAGCGATCGCAGAAAGCAACGGAAGGAGACCAGTCACACCTCCAGACGCTCGCACAAGAGTACTGACGATCTCAGTCATGACAGGTGGCAGATGGTTAGTGGATCCGATGAGGATGGAGGAGAAGACTACCATTCTTATAAACGGAAAAGAGGTCATTAAAAAGATGCAGCAGGCCTGACTGAGGTAAACGTGTATATGGTGTCGCATATCTCAACTTAGGTGATCAATCTGTTACTCTCCCTCATTTCAGTTAGATATTGTACTAACTTGATTCATTATTAGTTTTGTTCTGTCACCCTTTATATGTTTAGAAGTGTTGGATTTAGCGCACAAGTTTTCATGAACACATATAGGCATGTTATGATCTAATTTCAATTTCTGTTGGTTTTGTTGATACAGATTTAGTGAGTGTTCGGCTTTTAAACTGTAACTATTTGTTACTATCTGCCAACTAACCCTCTTCACTTTTATAGCTTGAGGTGTGGATGCTAGCAAACTAAAGTTTTAATCAGAGCAGCATCGGTAAAATTTAATATAGGGTTTGGATGCTTTATGACGTGCCCAAACTTCTATCTGCAGAGATTGTTGCAGCTGGTAAAGGTATGTTTTCCTTTCATAAATTCCAAAAAAGGGGGGTGAAAAAAAAAGGCCTTTCAATGATCAGTTCCCTTGAATCTTGGTGCATTGAATTCCTTCCTCAGCTTAAGTTGGATTTGACTATAGCTTGTCACATAGGTATGCAAAACCCCCCGCCCATGTATTTCCCTCTCACCCAGAAACATAAAAGGAAAAAGAAACAATACTGAGAGTCGATAGTGATATATGTGTGGCTTCCGACCTTGGTTTCATTCCAGACTGTTTTAACATATGACGTAATCAACATTCAGGTGTCATTGTTGATTTTCTTGCCTAGCATCATTATATTCTTGTTGGATCGTATACTTATACATTTGAGAGTTTGAAGAGAAGAAATGAAAGGACAAGGGGAAAGAGGGAGAGGAGAAAAAGGGAACTACTATTCACTTCTTTATTGAGATGCTTTCAAAAGTAAATGATAGGAGAGTAGATGTTCCGCCCTTTGGTTGTAGAGTGGAAAAGAGACGAAAAGATTAGAAGTATTTGACATTTTTAGAGAGATAAGTGCTAAGGGTTGATCTGGGTTATTAGTATTTATAACAAACTGTTAAGGGTAATATGTAAATTGTAAATAAAAAAAGATTAAATTTGATATTCTCTCCTTCCAAATTCCCTGAATCTGAAGAATTGAAAAAACAAATTTTTAGGGGAGAAATTATTCTGTGCACACTGTATTATACCTAAGTACCTAACCTCACATAAGGGTGGGTCTTATGTGTGGGACTTACAGGTGAGATCCATATTTATGTAAGATGTTGTAATTCATTGGGTGCTCTGTATAATTTCACCTTTGAGGAGGTATGTCTACCAAATTCCCTAAAATCTTCTCACTTTTCCAATAAAAATCCCATCTCCTCCCTCTCCTCTCCCCCCATTCAAACCTACTTATGTAAGAAAAATAAATAAATGAGTGGTTTCTCCAATGCTCCATTTGCAAATCTTAGTTTTCATTTCCCTTGTGATTGGCTTGGAAGCGGGAGCCAATTACCCACCTGAGATAATGTTCAAGATATTCTTGACCTTTGCTTTCATCAGCTTACTTCCCTGGAGAGAGTATGTTTAGCCGTTTGCTACTTAATAAGACAACCCAAATTTAGACTTATTCTTTTGTCAAACCTAGTTGAGTTTCGATACCTGTTAGACAGAAATTCTGAAAAGGGTTTATTGTTGGACGTGTTAATCCTGAAGTGGATCACCCTAATGCAAAATGGAGGGGAGAAAGGATCATGACCGAAGATTTGGACATTTTAATCATTGGGGGATCGGATCAGCTATCTCTGTAGTATATTTCTGAGCTTGAGGCGATCACAAAATGTTCTTAGCTTTTTAAATATATACATATATATTAGTAACAAGGACAGGGAGAGCAGTTGGGGCCTGGGGGGTGGGTGGGGTGGGGTGGGGTGCAGCTTGTTGTGGAGTCTACCTGTGGCAGTGGTGTTTAAAGAAAAGATTCGAAGATGTTAAAATTTAATTCAATGAGAGGCTCCTCAACGTTCATTCTCAACCTACCTTAGTTGAGATGCATTATTCAAACCAGATCGGTTTGGGATTAGCTGGCCGTTTCAAAGTTATAAATGTCATTCTGGAGGTTGTTTCACCTAGGGGAATAATAAGTTTCAGTGTAAGTATTGATTGGCCTTGAAATATATGTGTATATATTTTACATGGCATATTATTAAGAAAAAACTCATATCATCTTAATTTTATATATGTAGTTAAAAAAAAATATTACCAAAAAAATGTATAGTTTTGTATTAACCAAAACAAATAAAATAGGCCGAAACAATCGTACAAGCTAAAACAACCTGGTATTTAAACTAGTATTTTTCATGAAGTGTACTAAATTATTGGCCTAACTGTACGGTATTAAGAACTAGAACCGGTTATTTTTATCACATTTTTCTTATCTTATATATAAAGGATTCAGAAAGTTAGTTATTGTCTTTTTGATTTCTAAAAATACTTTTAATTTAATTAACTTATTTTTATTCTTAAAAACAAAAATGAGGATAAAACTGTAAATTGACAAAAATTAAAAACAAAAAATCTTCCAATGTTTATAAAACTATCCCATGTACTATGAAACTTCTCATTGCCTTGTCTACGCAATTAAAACTACCCAATGTTCTTAAAAATATACTACCCCATCTTCTTTTAAAAAATATATATATATATATATATCCCAAGTTCCTATTAAAAAAAAAAAGAACTTCATTACACGCACGAGACGTTTAATGAGGCTAGTTTACTTTAAAATATTTTTTTCCCGTTTGGAACAAATATGCTACAACCGTCTTTCAGAGTGTAAAAAATTAAAAAAAAAAAAAAATCATTTTGTCTAATAACGTTGTTCAAAAGTTGTCGACCTGANGGAGGTATGTCTACCAAATTCCCTAAAATCTTCTCACTTTTCCAATAAAAATCCCATCTCCTCCCTCTCCTCTCCCCCCATTCAAACCTACTTATGTAAGAAAAATAAATAAATGAGTGGTTTCTCCAATGCTCCATTTGCAAATCTTAGTTTTCATTTCCCTTGTGATTGGCTTGGAAGCGGGAGCCAATTACCCACCTGAGATAATGTTCAAGATATTCTTGACCTTTGCTTTCATCAGCTTACTTCCCTGGAGAGAGTATGTTTAGCCGTTTGCTACTTAATAAGACAACCCAAATTTAGACTTATTCTTTTGTCAAACCTAGTTGAGTTTCGATACCTGTTAGACAGAAATTCTGAAAAGGGTTTATTGTTGGACGTGTTAATCCTGAAGTGGATCACCCTAATGCAAAATGGAGGGGAGAAAGGATCATGACCGAAGATTTGGACATTTTAATCATTGGGGGATCGGATCAGCTATCTCTGTAGTATATTTCTGAGCTTGAGGCGATCACAAAATGTTCTTAGCTTTTTAAATATATACATATATATTAGTAACAAGGACAGGGAGAGCAGTTGGGGCCTGGGGGGTGGGTGGGGTGGGGTGGGGTGCAGCTTGTTGTGGAGTCTACCTGTGGCAGTGGTGTTTAAAGAAAAGATTCGAAGATGTTAAAATTTAATTCAATGAGAGGCTCCTCAACGTTCATTCTCAACCTACCTTAGTTGAGATGCATTATTCAAACCAGATCGGTTTGGGATTAGCTGGCCGTTTCAAAGTTATAAATGTCATTCTGGAGGTTGTTTCACCTAGGGGAATAATAAGTTTCAGTGTAAGTATTGATTGGCCTTGAAATATATGTGTATATATTTTACATGGCATATTATTAAGAAAAAACTCATATCATCTTAATTTTATATATGTAGTTAAAAAAAAATATTACCAAAAAAATGTATAGTTTTGTATTAACCAAAACAAATAAAATAGGCCGAAACAATCGTACAAGCTAAAACAACCTGGTATTTAAACTAGTATTTTTCATGAAGTGTACTAAATTATTGGCCTAACTGTACGGTATTAAGAACTAGAACCGGTTATTTTTATCACATTTTTCTTATCTTATATATAAAGGATTCAGAAAGTTAGTTATTGTCTTTTTGATTTCTAAAAATACTTTTAATTTAATTAACTTATTTTTATTCTTAAAAACAAAAATGAGGATAAAACTGTAAATTGACAAAAATTAAAAACAAAAAATCTTCCAATGTTTATAAAACTATCCCATGTACTATGAAACTTCTCATTGCCTTGTCTACGCAATTAAAACTACCCAATGTTCTTAAAAATATACTACCCCATCTTCTTTTAAAATATATATATATATATATATATCCCAAGTTCCTATTAAAAAAAAAAAGAACTTCATTACACGCACGAGACGTTTAATGAGGCTAGTTTACTTTAAAATATTTTTTTCCCGTTTGGAACAAATATGCTACAACCGTCTTTCAGAGTGTAAAAAATTAAAAAAAAAAAAAAATCATTTTGTCTAATAACGTTGTTCAAAAGTTGTCGACCTGAGTCCAAAAAATTATGGACCTGAGAAATGTGGTCCTGTAACGGTGGACAAAATGCCAATTATGCTGGATGGTCGACTGTGTGGCTTTAGTGGGCTAAGTCCGCCCTTTTACTTTTACTTTCCCTCACCAACCCCCCGGTGCACGCACACACCCACCCTCCTCTCTCTCTCTCTCTATTTTTATTATTATTATTATTATTTTATATATATGTGTGTGTGCGTAAAATGACAGATTTCCCCTCATTTATTTTAGGTAGATAATGAAGGAAGGGTGGTTTGAATCACATGCATAAAAATATCACAAAATATGTCATTATTATTAAACTAGCACTTGTCTTATGGCAGATTTTTAATTGAGGATAAAAGCAACGGTTATTTGGGCATTAATTATAAAAGTGTTAGTCATATCAGTCAATAAAATATTAGTAAGGGTTGAAACATAGTATATTGAGTAAATATATTGTTGGTTGTGAACTTCTGTCAATAGCTTAACAGTAGAGCATAGCCTTGCCAAGGTTGAGGTTGAGGGTTCAAGTCCCCCTTTTGCTACTGGCTTTGTCGTTTAGTGGTAATGAGTGGTGTGCATAAGCCCCTTTAAATCTATTGTAACCTTAAGAGGTTGTTCTAGTAGTTCTTACGGCTTCATGAGATCTATGAAGTTTTGAATTCAACGCTCTTAACTAGCATCTTGGGTTTACTCTAAAGGATTCTTCACTATAATTACTTGTGTGTGTGAGACGGGTCATTACATACACCAAAGGGGAAAATCAAGTGCTTGAAAAGTTAAGTAATCTATTTTGGGTTTGGGTGACTAGGGGGACTCTTTGAAATTAGGAGTTACACTTTGTTTGCTTCAATGTTTAATGTTTTCTTAAAAATGAATCATTTTCTAAAAAGTATATTTTATAAAAGTATCTCATTTTTCTATATTTGGTAGTCATCTTAAATGACTTAGGAAATAATCTTCTAACCTCATTTATTTAGCTTATTGTGAGAGATGTTTTTTTTTCCCCAACCAAAAAAAAAAAAAAAGGTGGAAAAAAATCTCTAAAAAATAAATCATATTTTTTTATGCTAACCAAAGATAGTTTCTTTAACTTCTTTTTTTCTTCTAATGGTATCAAACATTGGAAAATACATAAAACTATCTTCACACAATGTTTTCTATCGAAACAAATGGTGTGCATGTAAAATATATCTTCTCCCATTGTATTGAATAATTTCACATGTTAATTCATGTGGAAAATAAATAGACTTATTCGTTATAACCCTATCTTCTTAATTGGGGGGTCATTTTATAATTAAAAAGACCTTTTAAGGTCACTCATTAGTTCAATGGACTTAAAAAATGTGTTTTAAATTCGGAGGTTCCAACTGTTATCCATTATGCCATGGGTCCATGAGATTTTTGGAGTGTATCATGGGCTAGAAGTGGAATAGCTTGGCCAAAAGTTAAGGCACTAATTCTATATATGCATGGAGGAGGTTTTTTATAATTAAAATAACCTTTCGAGGGCACCTGTGAATTTAATGTACTTAAAAGATGTGCTTTAAATTCAAAGGTCTTCAAGTTTTATCCGTCATGCTATGGGCACATAGGATTTTTGGAGTGTCTCATGGGTTGGAAGCAGAATAGGCCAAAAGTTAAGACACTACATCCTTATATATATATATATATATAAGCCTTTTTATTTTTATATTCATCTATTAGTTTTTTTTTTTTTTGGGTTTATTTTTTTGTTTTGTTTTTTGATTTTTGGTGGGATTAAGTAATCTCTAATTCAACCATTGTTAAGGTCATTTTGTCAAGCTTAATAAAAACATGTTTGAATTTTTATTCAATTATTTAAGCTCATTATTATGAAAATTCCATTGACAAGGTGGAAGGCAATATGGATAGGGAGAAGCATTTAAGCCAAAGCGATCACTAAATAAGAACTTTGTACTTGTAGAGTGACCATAAGGTGTGCAGTGATATTTAAGCTCATTCTTTAATAATTGATTACTGTTTACACTATTAACTCTAATATTTAAATTTATTAAAACTAAGTCTCAAAATGCCAGAATAAATCAAACTAACAATTTTAAATAAAATTTCAAAATCCAAAATAAATCAAACTAGCAAATTTAAGAGCCTTTTTGGTTGTTGAAAATTATTTTCTCTTTAAATTCTATTTTAGTATAATCTAAGTATATATGTGTAAGAGTTTCCTTCTTGGAGACTTGAATCTTAGCCATTTCCTCTACACCAAACAAGAACTTTATACTTGTGCAGTGATAATAGGATGTGCAGTGATATTTAAGCTCATTCTTTAATAACTGATTATTGTTTACACCATAAACTCTAATATTTAAATTTATTAAAACTAAGTCTCAAAATGCCAAAAAGTCCAATATAATGAATTTGTAGAGAGTGGGTTGGAAATTTGGGCTTTAATGAGTTGGACAACAATTAAAATGGAACACATGGCACATGCTTAAGTTGATAATTATGATGTATTCCCCACATAAATTTAGACACGTGCAAAATTTGATTATAATTTCAAATTCTAATTCAACTTTCTCTAAGTATTACCTATTAATATATATATATATATAGATGACTTATAAATTTGAATTTTTTTTTTTAATGTTTCTTATGGTTTGTTATATTAGACTCCTCATTTTTTACACTAAATTAATTAATTTAGCACAAAAATTTAAAATTTTAGATTAAATGAGACATATGACGCAAAATTAAACTCTAATTGAAATTTAAATTTTACATTAAATTAACTCACTTGGCACAAAATTCTAAATTTAGATTATATGAGATATGTGACGCAAAATTAGACCCTAAATTGTTATTACTAGTCAAAAAGTAATGTAAAATAAAAACCTTTATAGCTGGTCAAAAAGTAATGTAAAATTCACTTAAAAAGCTTGTGAAAAGCAATGTAAAAAGAACTTTATAATGAATGGGTCACAATATTCACCAAAAAGAAAAAAAAAAAAAAAAAAACTGGTCACAAAGCAATATTATAAGAAGTTGTTTGTCCTCTTTTACGCTCTAATGAAGGTTTCTGGGAAATTTTCTACATACGTGTGATCTGTAATCTACTCCTAAAACGTTAAACGAAGGGTTGGAAATTTCGTACACCATGCCAGACTTGTTTGTCCTGTTTCTCTTAGAGTGCTTGGTAGGGCAAAGAATTAGTTGGAAATTTCCATAACTACACTATTCTCCTCAAAAGTTATGCCAGTCTACTCTCTTTCTCTCTTTGAATTAACACAATACAATGTTTTGCAGAGGACTGAGATTCTTTGACATTAATATTGTTTGATGGAAAAAAGAAGAGATTCAGGTTAGAATTCTTACAAACTCATCATATATATTTATATTGAGTGTGAATTTTGAAAATCTAATTGTTAGATCACATGTTATAATTACTATGTCATCAAATAAATGTTATAATTTCAAATTTTTGTAATCTAAAGTTGTATATAAAAAATAAGTTAATTGATCAAATAGTAAATAATATCCGATTTGAACAAAATTTGATATACATGTTAAGGACATAAAGAACATAAAATTCAAATAATTAGATTTTTAAAATTTACCTCCAAAAAAGAAATATACAATAAGTTTGGAGAAGAGTTTTTTTTTTTTTTTTAATTTTTTTTTTTAAGAATAAGCGGCAGAGTACACTGTCACAACATTAATGCAACTCCATTGAAATTGGCAGATTGTACTGGCACAAATTAAAATTTACACTGTTTCACATCACTACAAATTAAAACTTAACAGTTTCGGAATTCTGCTATATGTCCTGGTCACGTACCAAAAGATGCAAGAGCAATTACATGAAAAAGGAAAAAAGAAAAAGAAAAAGAAGGCAATAGATTTAGTACGTAGTTTTTCAAAACCCCCCTCAGCTTTTACTCTGTACAAGAGCATTAGCATTTTCAAGTTATGACTTATTTATATTCAATAGAATATTTAGCCTTCTTAAAAATACTCCTAAATAAATGAGTGTTTGAATATGTAATTAAATGAGAAAGATCTCGAAATTTACATTTTTCCCTGCTCTTATAACATATATATAAATATATATATATATATACACACACACATAATATTATAATCTTGTCTCTTTAAAACATATTTTTACACATAATTACCAAATTTTTATATATAAAATCTTTAAAAGGAAAGATAAAAAAATAAATGGGAAATTCGAGATTGTCCTTTTTGTTGCCACATCGTATTTTGAAATTAGAGAATACAAAACAAAAAAATTAATTTTTTAAATCAATTTTTTTTTCCACTTTTTTTTTGTTGTTGTATCTTTCTTTTCAAAATTACACACACATATATATGAACAATAAAATGTTACATTTTAACAATAAGTTTATTTTAAGTTGTGGTATGTCCTCATATGATATATCGTATTTTTATTTTATTTTATCTATATGCAACTGACACCTCAAAAATTATAAAAATATTATGATAATACTAAAAATGTTATAACTTTTCACAATAAATTTATTTTCAATTATAATTAGTTTCAGTATAATAGTTTATTATTTTATTTTATTTTATAAAAAATAAATACCTCATTAATTATGGAAATATTATGATAAAAATGTTCTCAAACGTGACAAGGTTCCCACGACATCGGTTTCGGTTCCATGAAACTTGGTAGAGCCATTGACTGTATTGTTGGAATCCAACAAGCTTGTCAACTTTGGAAGACGCAAGTGCTCACCTAACCCTCACCAAGAATAGGATTGCATTAAAATCTAATTAAGAAGTCTGAATACATGAACATCATGCCTATCATAACAAATGCATGGTCCCTATCCTATTATAATAAATATGCATCCCCATGTGGCCTGTCTAGAAAATTACGATGAAATGGTAAATGTATTTATGGGTCTTGTTAACGTACTGCTATGCAGCACTGGTATAAAATTACATTAAAATACTAATGTTTTTGGGAGTAGGAAACTTTATAAAGATGGTTGTGGTTAACTTCCTCCTAGACTCATCTTCTTGTTGTACTATAAAGACTGTTTCTTTTCCTTTTCCTCTTTTTAATAATATAATATAATTGAAGCTAATTCTTCAAAATGCGTAGCACAAGGTTCAAGTTATATATAGGTCATAAAGAATAGCAAGAAAACTATTTAAAATAAAATTATAAATATTCGTGCATCGCGTGAGATATCATCTAATTTATATTTATATTATTACTAAAAGTTGAAGCGTAGTATTTATTGCTACTGAGCTCCTGCTGCGCCACTTTATCACCACATCATTCGCCACATAATTATTGTTTTTTCATTCCTTTTTTTTTACAAAAAAAATATATATAAAATAGATTATTGACTTTACATATTCATCTTTGTTGTGTTTTAACACTTATATATATTTCCTTTTTATTTCCAATTTTCCTATAATTTTTTTTTACATTCACTTATTTTTTAAATATTTACACTTTCTTCAACCTTTCTTTTTTCCTTACATTTTCATCTCCTCACTACCCTCTACTTTAATATCACTACTCATCTTTCCCTTTATTTTGCTTTATTTATCTCTTCTTATTCACTCCCTTCTATCGTAATTTTAGAATTCAAAAAAGTGATTTACCTTTTATTTTTACATTCAAACCATAAAAGATATTTTTTCCTTTTCATCTCTTTTTTTCCTTTTTTTTTTAATCACTTTTCCACTTCTTTTTCCTTCCTTTAAAAACAGGTTAATTTTTAAAGAGTAATTATAAATTTGACTCCCTCTTCACAAATATTTGTATCACGCTTGAACTAAACCTCTTGGCTCCCATCACAGATTCACAATACAAAATTGTGAGAGCATGTATATGAAAATTTCAGTGAAATTTAGGATGTGTCTACTAGAATTTTTCTTGAAAGAGAGGGAAAGAAAGAACAAGCACAACTTTGGAGGTTTACGCACACGTAAGAAATTTCCAACCCTTCTTCTCAACGTGTGAGCCTACCCCATATGAGAGCTCAGAGTAATCTACACAATAATTTTCCTTCAGCTAACGGAACAATTATGTATGAATCTCAACATCCAAAAACATTGTGCTAATTCAAAGAGAGAGAGATAGAGTGGGAAGCCGAGCACAACCTTTTGAGGAGCAAATTGTTAGGATGATGCTACATAACGTGAAAGTTTCTAACCCGAATCTCTTATTTTTTCCACCAAACAATGTTTAATGTCAGAGGAATCTCAGTCCTCCGCGATACATGTGTGTTGTGTTAATTCAAAGAGAGAAAGAGAGCATACTAGCACAACTTTTGAGGAGAACAATGTAGTTGTGGAAATTTCCAACTGATTCTTTGCCCTGCCAAGTACTCTGAGAGAAGGAGAGGACACACAAGTTTGGCATGGTTGTACAAAATTTCCAACCCTTCATTTGACGTGTTAGGGGTAGATTGCAAATCACAGCGGCATATAAAAAATTTCCCAAAAACCTTCCTTAAGAGCATAAAGAGGACAAACAACTTCTTATCATATTGCTTTGTGACCAGTTTTTTTTTCTTTGCCTGAATATTGTGACCCATTCATTTAAAGTTCTTTTTACATTGCTTTTCACAAGCTTCTTAAGTGAATTTTACATTACTTTTTTTGACAGTTATAAAGGTTTTTATTTA
>NW_027069492.1:118458-167685 GCF_002906115.3 Quercus suber | reverse complement strand
CTACAATTTGCTCCTCAAAAGTTGTGCTCGTCTTCCCCACTCTATCTCTCTCTCTTTGAAATTAGCACAATGTTTTTGGATGTTGAGATTCATACAATAATTGTTCCGTTAGCTGAAGGAAAATTATTGTGTAGATTACTCTGAGCTCTCATATGGGGTAGGCTCACACGTTGAGAAGAAGGGTTGGAAATTTCTTACGTGTGCGTAAACCTCCAAAGTTGTGCTTGTTCTTTCTTTCCCT
Source organism: Quercus suber (assembly GCF_002906115.3). NCBI lineage: Eukaryota > Viridiplantae > Streptophyta > Magnoliopsida > Fagales > Fagaceae > Quercus > Quercus suber. The sequence continues at coordinate 167,444 of NW_027069492.1, read as the reverse complement.
CTCTTTCAAGAAAAATTCTAGTAGACACATCCTAAATTTCACCGAAAATTTCATATACATGCTCTCACAATTTTGTATTGTGAATCTGTGATGGGAGCCAAGAGGTTTAGTTCAAGCGTGATACAAATATTGTGAAGAGGGAGTCAAATTTATAATTACTCTTTAAAATTAACCTGTTTTTAAAGGAAGGAAAAAGAAGTGGAAAATGATTAAAAAAAAAAGGAAAAAAAGAGATGAAAAGGAAAGAAAATATTCTTTATGGTTTGAATGTAAAAATAAAAGGTAAATCACTTTTTTGCATTCTAAATTACGATAGAAGGGAGTGAATAAGAAGAGATAAATAAAGCAAAATAAAGGGAAAGATGAGTAGTGATATTAAAGTAGAGGGTAGTGAGGAGATGAAAATGTAAGGAAAAAAGAAAGGTTGAAGAAAGTGTAAATATTTAAAAAATAAGTGAATGTCAAAAAAAAATTATAGGAAAATTGGAAATAAAAAGGAAATATATATAAGTGTTAAAACCAACAAAGATGAATATGTAAAGTCAATAATCTATTTATATATTTTTTTGTAAAAAAAAAAAAGGAATGAAAAAACAATAATTATGTGGCGAATGATGTGGTGATAAGGTGGCGCAGCAGGAGCTCAGTAGCAATAAATACTACGCTTCAACTTTTAGTAATAATATAAATATAAACTAGATGATATCCCACACGATGCACGAATATTTATAATTTTATTTTGAAATAGTTTTTTGCTATTCTTTATGACCTATATATAACTTAGAACCTTGTGCTACGCATTTTGAAGAATTAGCTTCAATTATATTATATTATTAAAAAGAGGAAAAGGAAAAAGAAACAGTCTTTATATTCCAGCAAGAAGATGAGTCTAGTAGGAAGTTAACCACAACCATCTTTATAAAGAAAAATGAAAGGGTGAAATTTGGCCATTTTGTTCAACTTATTAACAAAACCGTAATGATTCATCTATAATGATTTTTCAGCCTCCTTGAAGCTTCTCATATACATTAATTATAGCTAAATATAGTAAGAAATATATCTTTTGCCACTAATACCAAGTCTTACATACCAAGAACTAATACCAAAAACAATGTCCAACACATAAGGGCCATTTTTACCATCATGGACCTTCATTCCAAGAGATGCAAATATGTCACCAATTATTTAAGGATTGCCCTTATGGTTTTCAAACATAGAGGTCAAGACCTAAAAAAAAAAAACTGTGAATTTTCATTTATAGATGACCTTTATTGCAATCATGTTCAAAGTATAATAACTATGAAATTCCTAAAGAATTTCATTTAGTGAAGAGAAGCAGCTTTAGTGACCAAATTTGGTAGTAATTTTTTCAAAAAAATATTCAAAGAATATCACATGCTAAGTTGTAGCTTAGCTATGAAAGCGGTGTCAATATAAAGTGAGGAAAGTGAACAGGAAGAGAGTGAGTCAATGGATGCAGGAGGCTAGACTTTATTGTAGTCTTGCTTTCAAAAAATGACACGCATTTTACATGAATTGCAATATCATGAAAGTTTCTGAGTAAAGCCCAAAATAACTCCTTTGAACTTTCAACGAACCATGCCGGGGTCATTGTGGTCAATCAAACTATGTAAAACACGTAGATGTCCCTCTTCCACGAAATCGTATACAGTTGTTCCACTAACTTTAAATCATGTTAAAGTTTCACCGACTTTGTTAAAGTTAGTGGAAGACTGAAACTTTTAAGAATTTTTTATAGTCTTCCGAACATGAAACAATATTTTAAAGTTTTGTTCACGTATTAGTGGTGGTCCTGGAGGATTAGACTAGAGCCTTTGGATGATAATGTAAAAAACAGAAGAAGTAAAGCTTCCAATCCAGAAAAGCGTATATAAGGGGATTAGATTGGTGTTGCCTTTGTTTTCTTTGTGGTCTCTTTTCTTTGAAAAATAAACTCTAACTTTTCCGCACCAAGAACAAAAAATGATGTTTCTACAACATGTTCACTACAATTTTAAATGACATATTTTTACGGGTGATTATTAATAAGAGAGTGAATTTGAGAATTTGGGTTAACGTGTCGGGTTCGTACCGTGTCGAGATAGGAGTATTCGGCTAAATGACTTAACCTGAACGTAATCCATTTAATAATTGTGTTATGATCTGTTCGGTTTTAAACCCCTTAAACACACATATTGCGTAGCCTAGATTAATTAGCCAAGTTGTTACTTAGTCAAATTAAGCAATTCTAGGTTAAAACAATCAAACAATCATATCAAGAATAATAATGCAGCGGAAAATAAATAACACAAGATATGATCACCCAGGAAACCACACGGTAAAAACCTGGGGAGGATTTGACCCACCGATCCTCAAGGCTAACCTGAATTCACTATGAAAGAATTGAAGTTCATACAAAAGGACTACAAGCTCCCCACTCGACTTCCTAATGCTACCCACCAGTAGAACTTCCTGACATGACCACGCGCAGGCTCCGAATCCACGGACTAATTCTTTCTTGAATTCTTCAATCAGCTACAAGCTCCCCGCTTGTTTTTCTTTTAAGTTCCAATGGTTGCAACAGTAATGATCTTCAAGATGTTGAAATAATCTTCACCATGAAAACCCTAAGTTTTGTGTAAAGGAAAGCTCCTCAAAGATCTCACACGAGATTCACACAAAACAGCAATGTATGAGCAACAATACAATATGGACAACCTTCAAAAACGTGGCTAGGGTTTTGTTTATATACCTAGGGTAAAAACATAAAACCCTAAACGTTTAATGAAGTAGGGCTGAGTTGGAAATTCTGCAGAAATTCAACCTGTGCGATTTTCGATCGATCGAGTCTATTCTTCGATCGATCGAGCCAGGCCGAGAGTCCCAAGTACTTCTGCAGCCACTCGATTCCAACTTTACAATATTAAACCAACTTTGAGCAAGTCTAAATAAGACTAAATACAATGTTTTGATCATGGTTTGCCAACATTACAAATTAGAGTTCTAAATACATAAAATCCTAAGACCTTAGAACCTATCAATGGAACCTGCACCTAGGCCATCAAACCACCTCATGGCCACAGGCCCTAAATTGGAGGGGAACACCTTGCACGTCAAAGCCTCATTCGTGGAGTGCACAACATTCTCTGGTTGAAGTGGCTCATGTGTTCCACAAAATCTATTCGACTATTATACATGGTGAAAGTAGGCTGGGTGAATTGCCGAAGAAGTCTCCCTCCCTCGATTCTGCGCGTGAAGGGTGACTTGGAAATTTGGTTGAGTGTTCTATTTATAACATCATTTTCCAAGCCTTTGGAAAATGAGTTTCTGTTTCTACGCTCATAATGGTATTCTTCATCATACAAGAAAGACTTACTAAAAGGAGTCCTTGATCTGCGTCTATAACTACCGTCCTCTTCACTGTTAGAAGAGAGGTTAGAAATATGAGAAAGACTTACTAGAAGAAGTCCTTGATCTGCGTCTATAACTACCGTCCTCTTCACCGTCAGAAGAAAGGTTAGAAATGGAGGGAGTTTGCCTTCTCCGTTTGTGGCACAACTTCCTTTTTAAATGATCAATTTCGAACTGCATGTCCTTAGCATTTTTCTCATGAGAGATGCGGCTTCCACCCTGAGACTAGCTCCTAGTATGGGTAGTGCGCACACTTCCCTCTCGGTCTTTTCTTTATTCAAGATCATTTAAGTGATCTTGACGTTGAGACCCCATAAATTCTGCCTAATTCAGACCTGAACTTATCATAGTTGAACGTTAGACTCACTAACACACCAGAAGTTCCCATAGACGGCGCCAATTGTAAGGAAGTAATTTGGGTCCCTAGCCTAAGTGATGGATGAACTTAGGCCCAAAAAACCCTATACAATGAATTTGTAGAGAGTGAGTTCAAAATCTGGGTTTTAAATTAAAGTGGATTCAGATGACAAGAAAAGGAAGATGGACTGATTTTGTAACGACCCCGCCCCAACTATGTAGATATTGTCCGCTTTGGGTCCCATACCCCTCACGGTTTTGTTCTTCCCCAGGTTGCGCTAGGGAAATGGCCTCTCACATTGAGGGGAGGTCATTCTTTATAAACACATTCCCATGTGCTTCCCTAGGCGATGTGGGATTCCATAGATTGCAAGACCCCCCCCTTTTTGGGTCACTACAATCCACCCCCCTTACGAGCACACGCGTCCTCGCGTGTGGGACCCACACTTCCGGCTAGAGCATGGCTCTAATACCCGCCCTAACTGTGTAGATATTGTCCACTTTGGGTCCCATACCTCTCACGGTTTTGTTCTTCCCCAGGTTGCGCTAGGGAAAAGGCCTCTACATATTGAAGGGAGGTCATTTTTTATAAACACATTCCCATGTGTTTCCCTAGGCGATGTGGGATTCCATAGAATGCAAGACCCCCCCTTTTTGGGTCACTACAGATTTAATCTAAAGAAAATCGTCTTTGACACAATCTGAGGAGATCAGTTCTTATATATTTCTTTCAAGTTTGATTACAAAGTCAGTTCTTGATGGCTACAGTGTTTTTCTCTTAGTTTCTCGATCCCCCACTTTCATTGTCTCATTCTTCTTTTATACTATCTTCCTATTTCATCTTTACCCTCCATATACAGGCCAGATAGTTGGTGTTGATAATTGTCTCATCAGCACCTTCCTGAAGCTTTTGTGTAGTAGTTGTAAGGCTGAAAACCATTGTTCAAATATACTTCCACATTGATGCGGCTAGAGGGTTAGTTACAGAGCATTCAATGCAGTGGTAGCAATTTTCTCCTTAGATATTTTAGGACTCCCCCTATCCTATGTTACTGTAATGCTTATTTGTATCAATAGAATTTCCTGAAATGTTCCCCTGGACGGCAGATCACCCACTTGGACCTCGACTTTGGTTAGCCGAGGAGGCATTCATCCTCGGACCACCCTTATGGGTCCTTATGACCAAAACTAACTTCTTCATTTACTAACACGGACTCCCCTGGCAATGTTTACTCCTTCTTGGACGACTTCACACCCTTGGATTGGGCCTTATGCCTAATATACGCATAGATAATGAGCTTCTGGGCCCAATATCCCTACACTAACAATTTTAAATAAAATTTTGAAATTCAAAATAAATCAAACTAGCAAATTTAAGAGCCTCTTTGGTTGAAAATTATTTTCTCTTTTATTTTTTTTTCTCAAAACTTGATTTTATAACCAAAGACTTGTTAGGTAGTGTTTTCAACATGTTTTGGATTTTTTTTTTTTTTTTTCATTCTCATATTTTTACAAGAATTCCAATTGGTAATAATGCTAATTGGAATTAAAACAACTAATCAACCATACCCAATAACATATCCAAGCCCATATCAATTTCAACAATAATTCATACATATTGGAGTTAAAATGGAATTCCAACAATAGATTCATGCGTAGGAGAATCCAATAATAAATTAAATTAGAGTAAAGATTTACCCTATGTTTGGTTTAAGGGAAGGGAATGGAAGAGAAGAGAAAAAAAAAATAAGGGGAAGGGAAAAATGTGGGCCCAAGTGATAGGTTTCTTAACAAATTTAGCTCATTTTTATTTTCTCTAATGCTATCCAAACAGCGGAAAAGATTTAATTTCTCTTCCTTTCCCTCCTCTTCCTCTCAAACCAAACATAGTGTTATTGTTAACCCAAATTTATGATGGTTCTTATATTGACTGCCATGTTGGTGGGTTGTGGCATAGATCCACCTAGATCTATGGATCTTGGACCCATCATTTGCCCGCTATTGAGGAGTGTGTGAAGGCTAGTCAAATCAAATTCTCTCAAGTCGGTTTGTGTCTTCTTTAGTGTTTGGCAATTTGGAAATACTTTCTTTGTTTTTCCATTAGCAGACATAACTTGGGGGGGGTGGGGGGAAGGAGAAAAAATTGAATTAAAAAAAAAAGTTGGTATTATTACAATATTGTCACTCAAAACTGATAAATGAAGATTGAAAACATAGTTTTTTTTTTTTTTTTTAAAAAAATTATAGTGAAAATTATTTTGAGAAAAAAAGTTGCTAAACATCTTAAATTTTTGGTTGGTTCCACCTTTTTTTGTCTTTAAAAATTGAAAATTGTTTTGGAAATAAGTTACCAAACAAGCTCAAAATTACATTTAAGAAAAAAAAATTTTATAGTGAAAGTTCGATGCGGTTACCTAGGTTGGAACAACTCAAATTGGGCTCAATCCAAGCTTTTAAAAGCCCAACCTAACCAATGAACCTATGAATTATTAACTCAAAGTGTCAAGTTCAGTAGGTGGGTTGAATGCACACACCTAATTGCACACACATAATTTATTGTTTGCATGATAAAATATTACTATTTTCATGTAAAGAAAGTGGAAGTTACCACCCTTTTAGTCTCAATCAGTGATGGTAAATTTTGGACCCCCATACTTAAGAAATTATCCTTAGTTATAAATTGTCATGTTCATTTCAAACTCTAAATTTGAACAAGCACAAGCAGCCTCCTGAACTAGAGTTCGTTGTAAAGTTTCTCAACTGGTAAAATTGATTTAATTTTCATTATACTTAATCTCAAATTTTACATGTTCATCATATGAGCACATGATAATGAGTTTTTGTGAATATGTCTGAAGTTGTGGAAATTAAAAATTAAATATGAAGGAAATTAGAAATCTTGAAAATATAAGTAATTATTTAGTTTATGGGTAATTGTTTAAATTTAAAGTTTAAAGTGGAACCGTAAATGATCTCATTGATTATGGTGAAAAAGTGTTATTTGAGATCTAAGGAAACAATTTTTAATAGGCCTTTTTTATTTATTTATTGAAATATTATTTATTTAATTTTTATTTACAAAATTAATAATAACGTTTTTAAATTCAAGCCTATATAACATCTACTTTTTATTCATTTATTTATTTAAATGAGTTTTGATAATTGGTTAGTTAGGGGTGGAGGATTTAAACTTTGGATATCTTTATTTGGAAATATCAAGAAATGTTAGTTGAGTTACAAGACTCTTAAGGGGTGTTTGGTTCGCTGTGATGTTACATTACATCGTAATATTACGTTATTATAATCTTTCGTTAATGTAATCTCAAAATAAGAATACAACATTATATTGTTTAGGAAGGTGATGTGATATATTTTGTAATTTTAAATTATGGTAATTTTAGAAAAAAAAATAAACAAAAAATTTTAATATTACATCATCGTAATGTGCATCACATCAATGACACATTACAGTGAACCAAACACCCCCTTAATAAAGTTGTAAAATGTGTTTTAATTTACGTTGAATAAAGTTATACATGATGAAGGAAAGTTGAAATCTAATTTTCAAATTTGTTTTTGGTATTAGATATTAGATGACTAATATTGACAATTTAATTTACTGTCTGGGAGAGAAACTTATAAAAAAAATTGAAATCTTAAGTTGTTATGGGAAATTGATAATTAATGATAATTCAATACACTCCCTAAATTTTATTTTTGTTAAACAATTTAGGATTTCAAATGAGTTGGATTTCTATTATCTCACAATCTTGGGAATCTTGAGGGGTCTTCTTAAAGTGAAAGAGTTCATCTTAAAAAAAAAATGTTAATTAAAATATTTTGGACCTATTTTCTATTTGGAGCCCAAGGCAATGGCCTAAGTGGCCTTGTTGAAGGACCGCCCTAGTCTTGCTTCAACTTAACCAATATTTTTTTCTTTTTAAGCAAATACTTTAGCCAATATCCTAGCATCTAAGGATGCCAAAAAAAAAAAAAAATTATTTTACACTCTAAAAATCTATTTTATCTATTTTACAATTCCATTTTACAATTCACTCAACATCCCAATTTCTATGCTTACATACAACTTAGTTTCTCTCTCTTCACTTTCATCTCTCTTTCCTTTCTACCTTTTTGTATCTCTCTCCAGCAAACCCACACAACCATCGAACCACCAGAACTCAACCACAAACATCAATTCCATCACCACCAAAATTACCCCAAAAAAAAAAACTGTTACCACCAACCAACCAGCTGCCACCATTGAAAATTCTTACCACCACTGAAACACCCATTGCCCACTAAATCTGACTCAAACACCAATTAAATTTGACCCAAACTTTGACCAATTGCCACCAAAATTTGTGGCCACCTTCATAAATCCACAGTGAATCCATCCCCATCACCACCACAGCAACCCCCCCACCGCCACCACCACGAACTTGCAGATGCATTGATACCTATAACAAAAAAATCAAACCATAACCAAAACCCAATCTAAGAGAGAGAGAGAACGAAGTGAGAGAAAGAGAGAAGAGACAGAGAGAGGCCGCTATTCCTAGCCACACACCACCACGCTGTTGACTCCAATCCCTATTCCACGCCACAACTCTAATCCCTAGTCCATGTCATTGACACTGATCCTTAGCCCGCAACCCATATTCCACCAAGACCGACGACCACTCCACCACTGCGCCACAACCATCAAACCAACTCACAACCCAACAAAAACCCATGCCACGAAACCCACAATCCACCTAACCCACAGCCCACAACCCTCATGCCACCACTGCCACGACCATGCCACCATGGTGCCACCACCATCAAGAGAGAGATTGGCAGTAAGCGAAAAGAGAAAGCCCAGGTGTTGGCAGCACGTGCAAGGCAAAATGAAACAAATCCCCCTTTTGAATTGTTTCTTTCACTGCCTTTCTTCTCTTGACTTGATCATACAAGAAGCCCATTTCTTACCCGCCTTTCTTCTTTCTTCTTTTGATCCGTTTCCTTTATCATCCATTTCTCTCTCTTGGTTCGAAGGACACATCGTATAGGTATTGTGAACTTTCCCTCTCCACCTCCTAACCACTCTTTCTCCTCTTTCTCTCTCTTTAAGTTTTGTTTTGGTTTTTCACTTGAAACAATTTTGCTTTTCCTCGCTAAAAACACACTGTTTTGGCTACAAAAAAGACCATACTTGACTAAACCAAAGTACTGTAGATAAACTATTCACATACTCATTCGCTCTTTTTATATATAGATATACTAGCCAATACCAGTATATTGTTCTAAGACTACCTTTATATATATATACTCAAAAGTCAAAAGCGAAATTTTATTCATTTATATCATCATCATATAAAGTATTTATATCATCTCAATCCAAAACAAATTAATCAAAGTTCTCAGTATTCTTAGCATTAGCATCAAAACAAAATAACATAAAATTTGAACGGTTCATTACATACTAAGAAACCAAATAAAAGAAATTTACAAAAACTAAACAACAATATCGCACATCCTCAATTTGAAAATAAGGATTTTTATTTTTATTTTTATGCAAACTATTTCATTTAATTAAGAAGAAGAAGAGTATAGAACATCACGGGACACTGACTGCTCTAGAAAAGGAGGTATATCTCCAATCCAAGTACCAGAGTCAGATAAGTTCTTCGCATATTGGGCTAACCCATGCGCTACTCTATTACCATTCCTTGGCACAACAGAAAACTTACAAACATCAAACCGAGCTGCATGAAGGAACCTGAAATCAAGTTGCTGATACTAGTAGGAGGAAAGATAGAACCTGTAAGGGAGTTAAAGATCACCATGGAATCTCCTTCACAGATTGCAGCATTAACCACTTGATCCAATGCAAACCGCAACCCCTCTTCCATAGCTTTGGCTTCCGTTGCTAGAGGTCCCAACAGACCATGAAACTTCCTACTCTAAGCGGCACGAACCACACCAAAATGGTCCCTAACAACCACACCAATTCCCACAGACCCCTGCTTTTCAAAAACGGCACCATCTACATTTATTTTAAGACATGGAGGGTGAGGTACAGTCCAGCCAACTTCAGAATCTGGAACCTTCACCTGAATTTTGTGATTCGCCACTTGAAACTCCACCTTCACCTGTAAGGTAGTTCACTCGACATTCTTAAAAAAAAAAAAAGGTAGTTAATTCGTGCCATTCCACAGTGGACATGGGGAAAATCCGAAAATGTCACCTACTAAATAATTTGTTGAAAATGTAACAAATTATAAATATCAGTCAAAACGTTAAGCAATTTAGCATTTGACCGAAATCACTCAAATAGCAAATTTCAAAACTCTTACCTACCTCTATTAAAAATGAAATGCTAATTTTGGATTAGATTAAGGGAACGTTCCTACTGCATGAAAATTAAATGAATTGATGCATTAGATTTCGAGAAAAATAAAAATTATATGTGTTTGAGATTGAAATAGAAAACATGAGAAATAAAAGTTAAATTATTGGTGAGAGAAAAGTGGGTGGATTGAGACAGTAATGGCAAGAACAAAGAAGGTGGAGAAGCTTGGAGTGGAGAAGCAAATTGGAAGGAATTGTCAATTTTGTCTCACTCTGGATGTTATGGGAGGGTGAGATAAAAAATAAAATAAAATGCCCTCCTTAGTATTAGAAAAATTTTAAATAGGGAAATAAATATACTGGATTAGTGTTTATTTATAGACTTGACTTGGGTCCAATACTTCAATGTGCAAGACCTATTATGATGTGACACGTGTTCACTTTACCCTTTATTTACTAACTAAAGCCTTATACTCCAATCAGTATGCCTGAAATGGACTACTAGGAAAGATGTTAGTTTTAGATCCTATGTTAACCAAGTTTTTAAGTCCAAGTAGTTATTGAGTCAAATTATGAATGGTCCTTGGTTAATGCAATCAATCATTAACTTTGTACAAACAATAAAAACAGTGAAATAATCAACACAGCAGTATGATCTGAGATTTTTGATTTGAGGAAAATCCACCATATATTGCTGTTATTATTCTTAAGGATGCATTGTAACTTCTTTGCTATCATTTTAATGAAAGTTACTGTAGGGTTAGGATTTGTGACCCAAGCCTAAAAACAATAAATTTGTAGAGCGTGGGTGATAGAGCTAGGTTAACTATAAAGCTAACAACGGTTGATCACAGCATACAAGTATAAACCAACATAAAAGTACACGTAAAGACCAAGTAAGCTCAAATCCGAAGAGACTTATGATAGATTGGATACAGGTTACAATTCTCTTTGTTACAGTTCGACCTCCCTCCTTATTAGGAACCCTCCTTCTTTATATATCTTCCTCCACTACCATCCCCATCGTCCACTTGTTCTTCATCCAGCTCCCTACTTGAGTGCATGTCATGTCATGTATCTCCCTTAGCTTTTGTGAATGACGGTAGCGCAAGTTGTACTGTTCAGAGGTCTTCTCCACATAAATGCGGCTAGAAAAGTTGCTGCAGTGCATTTAATACGGTGGTGGCAGCTTTTCCTTTTAGATATTTCTCCGTTCCTCTTATTTTCAGGCGTGTCTAAAGTTTATCCAAATTGCTGAAGTCACTAGTAACTCATTTGAACCCCCTAGATATTTACATTACCCCAAAATCTTTTCATCCGAGGATAGTCATTTCTTCGGAACACTGATACTCTCTTCGGACGGAGTTTCTCCGTCCCCATGTATCCTTCTTTCACGCAAAATAAACCTCGACAATTTTATCCTCCTCGGACATACACTAATCTTTACCTTGGGCTTTAGGCCTACTACGTATGGCTGGGCTTTACCCCCCCACAATAGCCCCTCAGAATTTTAATTTTTTCTTTTCCTCCGAAAAGAAAAAATGAGATTTTGATTTGCTACAAAATAAAAATAAAAAATGCACAAATATCTTAATTCGCACGTGTAGTAGCATGGATTTGCGCGCTTCATAATTGCTGCTGCCGTTTCAAGGTTTCCAAACGCCATTAATTACTCCAAGCGGCTTTTTGTCTTTGCCATCTAACGGTGGACTACTGATCCAACGGACGCGATCCTTCCTCGGAATTTGGGCAGCATAACTCCTTCTCCCTCGCTTGTCTCCATATAAAGCCCTAGAGGAGGTTTTTTCTCCCTTACTTTACATATTTTCAGACTTTCCAGCAAACAGAGGCATTCAAATCGACCAGACTCTACGATCATCAAATCCAAAATTTCCAAGCATCTCCATAAGCTCAGATATCATTTTCTAATCCAGTTCGTGTAAGTCCTCATATATTCGTCTTTATTCCTCTCTTCGGACACTCTTTTTGTCCTTCGAGTAGTCACCCCTTAGTCACCGCGTTTAGAGTTCCTCCTATCTCGTTTGTTTAGGATGGGTAAGTATCAGTATCTGGTGGACAGTCCCGCTCAGATGGAGAAGTTTAGAGCCACATACCGCATTCCTGAAGACGTGGGTTTGAGATATAGCCCCCCAGAAAAAGTTCTAACAGATCAGAAAGAGGGTGAAGTAATAATCCCCATCATCGCCTTCTTGGAAGGAGGAATGACGATTCCTATGGGCCCTATCACCACTAACTATCTTCAAAACCATAGGCTTAGCCCCGAACAGTGTGCGCCCAACGTTTCTAGGATATTAGGGGCCATTGATGATCTGAACCACAATCTGGGCTTGGGACTCACCTGGCTAGACGTGGTGCATATGTACGAGTGCCACAGTAAAAAAGGAGCGGGATATTATTTGAAATCCTGATCTGACGCTGTTAGGCTCGTCTCCTGCCTTCCTAAGTCTAACAAGGGAATGAAAGATGATTATCTGCTTGTCTCGGGTGCGTGGCACAACGGTTTTCACTGCCCAACCATGCCAGAAGAACCAGGTGGGGGCATCTTAGATTTAGGCTTGCTAACATTAGATTTAGGATTGACTTTCATTGCAACTTAGTCTTCTCGGTCTTATTGTTGCCAACTTTCTGATCGAGTTTTCATGTGATGTTGACAGATAAAAGAAACGTTACTCCTCGGTTGAGCCTTACCAACACTGCCGCGCTCAACTATTTGTTGCGATCAGATATTTTTGTAAGTGAAGACGGGCAACTCTGATCGGTCCCCCTTATTCTTGGTTACAACTCCAAACCATCCGATTTGCAGCCGGTCGGGAACGCGATAAGGCAAGGAGACTATCGCCTCAACCGAATTGACGTTGGTCGGAAGGACTTCTTGGCCCCATTTGATCTCCTTCCAGTGCCACATCCAAACCCTCAGGGTGTACCACTGCTCGTCCAGCCGGTTCAGTAAGTCCCCCTTGAACCGGTGGTGGTAGGCGAAAGGATTGGCTCTTCGACCTCCTCACTAGAGGAGCAGATAGATAAATTTAGATTCGAGGGAGAAGCTTCATGAGGGGTTCAGGTGATACCATCCTCAGAGTCCGAGGAGGATATTGATAGGCAATCCAATGTCCATCCTCCAATTCTGATAACCACTCTTCCAGAGGACTCCTCGAAAGAAGAAGAAATGTCGGATTTAAAGGCTTTAATGAGGAACAGGGGCAAGAAGGCCGAGCCGAAGGGCACTGGGACTTCCCAACCCGTGGTGAGCCTGCCTCCACCTCCTCCTCAGGTTCCTGACCTTGGCTTAAAGCCCGTGCTAGACCTGAAGAAGAAAAGGCCCCTCGAGACTAAGGAGAGGGAGGTGGTGGTGCCACCGAAAACAACCAAGCAACAGAAGGTGGCGAGAGACCACAGGAGCAAAAGGGCCTCATCTACAGAAAGCCGGGATGAGCCTCCTGCTGCTAATGTGCGCCGAGGGCAACGCACATGGTCTCCCAAGTTGGAGCTGGATGGCGCTCCTATTTCTTGGGAGACTTCCCTCAGAAACTACGATGAGGGAAGAGTAGGGCTAATGGCAGAAGCCTTGGAGCAACCATTGCTCCTCCCCCGAGACATGGAGTCATACAGGCATTTTAGCTAGTATGAACTCTTCATGTCTCTGAAGAGGGACCTGGCCATGGTAAGTGAGTTTATCCAGCTTTTCGGTTGGCATGTTAATTTTTCGCTCGTTTTATGCTAACGCTTTTACTTTACTATGCAGATTACCCAACAAGTTTTCGTGGCCGAAGAGTGGAACAAAAAAGCCTACGTCGAAGCCCAAGCAGATGCCCACTCTCGGTCCGAGGCAGAGAAAACTCTGGGCAGCTTGAAAGAGGAGTTTTCTCAAATCTCCGAGCAGCTCAAAGAGGTATCCCATGAAAGGAGTAGCCTCAAAGTTGGCTTGCAAAATGCTGAGAGTTAGGCCGTAGCCCAACGCAAGTTGCTGAATGAGACTCAGACCAATTTGGCAGCTGAGAAAGCACTTGTGAAGGAACTTCACGCCAACCTCTAAAAGGCTAAAGAGGCTGCCAAGCTAGCCCAGAGGAATGCTCAGCTGGCCAAGGAGGCGACCGAGGCTGAAAAGAAAGTAGCATACCAATTGGGAGTGGAGGTGACCAAAAAAGGTCTAACTGAGCAGTTTGCTTCGGTCAGCCGGGACTATTGGGATATAACATGGGGCAAGGCAATGGATGCTGCTGGGGTGCCTGCTGACTCGGAATTGAGGCTGCTTGGGAGCATATATTACGATCCTGACATCCGAGAGCTCCCAAAGTTTGATCTCCCTTTTCCAACACAACTCCCAGAGGCTTTGGAGCAATCCTTGGTCAGCCAAGTCCCTCCAACTACCCTTGAGGCCTCCAAGGAGTCTGGTCAACCAGGTGATCAAGGCGAACCAGCTGAGCCACCCAAGGATAAGGGCGAGAGCTTGGAAAAAGAGAAGACCTCTTCAGAGCCCAAGGACCAGGCCCCAGAAGCTGCTGCTACTTGGATAAGCCAGGCTGCCAACCCTGTGGTCCCTCAGGCAAAAGCTTAGATACCTAGGGTTTTTTTTTTATTATATTTTTTTTTATTATTGTTCTCTTCTTCCTGTATTTCTTTTATGTAAGCGATTGTAAACTATCCTCTTTCGATCAATGAAACATTTTCTCTTCTACTTTTGGTGTCTTTATTGCATATCATATGACTTACTTTTGCTACAAATAATTGTACTTTGTAATTATGGTAATGTAAGTAAACATAATCACCATATCATGCTAATAATGCACATAACTAAGATTGGCATTGAAAAGAGCAGTTTGTATAAGAACTACTACTAAATACTGAATACGACAAGTATTATAAAAGCTTCAAAGATCTGTTCGAACATGCACAAAGAAGGCTAACATAAGTTAGAGTTAATTTAAATACATTCGAGGATGTCAGGCAAGACTCATTCCAAAGTTAAACCTCAATAATAATAACAACACAATGGTGTTGACTAACCTATACTATCTGATCCAAGGATTGCAAGCATGTGAAGGAGTGTTAACTAATCGAAATCATCTGGTTCGAAGACTGCAGGCATGATTGGATTTTAGTTTAAACACTTAAAGAATCGATAAGGAGTGTTAATTAACCCAAATCATCTGGTCCGAGGACTACAGGCATGATTGGATTTAAGTTTAAACACTTAGAGAACCGATAAGGAGTGTTAACTAACCCAAATCATCTAGTCCGAGGACTACAAGCATGATTGGATTTAAGTTTAAATATTTAGAGAACCGATAAGGAGTGTTAGGAGTGTTAACTAACCAAAATCATCTGGTCCGAGGACTACAGACATGATTGGATTTAAGTTTAAACACTTAGAGAACCGACAAGGAGTGTTAACTAACCCAAATCATCTGATCCGAGGACTACAAACATGATTGAATTTAAGTTTAAACACTTAGAGAACCGATAAGGAGTATTAACTAACCCAAATCATCTGGTCCGAGGACTACAAGCATTATTGGATTTAAGTTTAAACACTTAGAAAACCGATAAGGAGTGTTAACTAACCCAAATCATCTAGTCCAAGGATTACAGACATGATTGGATTTAAGTTTAAACACTTAAATAACCGTTAAGGAGTGTTAACTAACCCAAATCATCTGGTCCGAGGACTACAGGCATGATAGGATTTGAGTTTAAACACTTAGAGAACCGATAAGGAGTACAAATTGTCATATTGGTTAAAGAGAATATTCAATTAATAATAGTACCTTTTGAGGTTATTTACATTCTAAGGGCGCGGTATTACATGACTATCTAAGTCCTCCAGGAAGTATGCCCCAATGCTAGCCCCTGAAGTGATACGATATAGCCCTTCCTAATTGGGTCCTAAGTTCCCCCATGTTGGGTTTTTCACATTGCCCACAACTTTCCTAACTACCAAATCACCAGATTCTAGGGGTCTTAACTTTACGTTAACATCATAGCCTTGCCTGAGCTTTTGTTGGTAATGCGCCAATCGAACCATTGCATTTTATCTCCTTTCTTTAATCAAATCCAAACTCCTTTCTAGAAGTTCATTATTGCTGGTCGGACTGAACGAACTGATTTTCAGAGTTGGGAATCCAGTTTCCAGAAGGATGATAGCTTCAACCCCACAAGTCATTGAGAAAGGGGTTTCTCTAGTAGATCTGCGAGGCGTAGTTCTGTAAGCCCAAAGTACGTGTGGTAACTCTTCCACCCACTTACCATTCGCATCATCTAATCTCTTCTTCAATCCATTAACTATGACTTTGTTAACTGCTTCTGCTTGTCCGTTCCCCTGGGGATAGGCAGGGGTGGAGTATCTGTTCGTGATTCCCAGTTCACTACAATAATTCTGAAATGCTTTACTGTCGAACTGTAGGCCACTGTTCGAGATGAGAATATGAGGAACTCCGAAACGAGTAACAATATTCTTCCATACAAATCTCTGCACATCTACGTCTCGGATGTTGGCCAGAGGTTCAGCTTCAACTCATTTGGTGAAATAGTCTGTGCCGACCAGAAGGTACTTCCTGTTTCCTGCGGCCTTTGGGAATGGACCCACTATATCTAAACCCCATTGAGCAAATGGCCATGGACTAGATAATGGGTTGAGGACTCCACCTGGTTGGTGTATGTTTGGCGTAAATCGTTGACATTGATCACACTTCTTAACATATTCATGGGCCTCTTTTTGCATATTCGGCTACCAATAACCTTGAGTAATGGCTTGGTGAGCTAAAGATCTACCTCCAGTGTGACTCCCACAAATTCTTTCATGCAACTCCTCTAGTAACAACTCAGCCGCTTCAGGATGAATACATAACAGGTACGGTCCTGAATAGAATCGTTTGTATAATTTTTAGTCTTTGGACAGCCAGAATTTGGTTGCCTTCCTCCGAATTTTGTCGGCTTCCCCCTTTTCTTCAGGCAGAGTGTCTTCTTTCAAGAATTTGACTATAGGGTCCATCCAGCAGAGCCCGGTTCTGATTTGGTGAACTTGGACTGCATCTCTTCCTGCCTCGGTAGGCCCATGCAAGTCCTCGACGAGGATAACTCTCGGTAAATTTTGCACCGAAGAGGTAGCGAGTGTGGCCAAAGAATCAGCATTTGCGTTCCCACTTCTGGGAATATGTAGCAAGCTAAAAATTTTGAATTCTGACTGCAAACGTTTATCTCGGCTCAAGTATCCCTGCATCCTTTCATCCTTCGCTTCAAACTCCCCCTGTACTTGACCCACAACTAACCTTGAGTCCGAGAACAACTCCACTGCCTTTCCTCCCATTCTTTACACCATAGACATTCCCATCAATAGGGCTTCGTACTCCGTCTCATTATTTGTGGCCAAGAAATCCAGCCTTAACGATTTTTCAATGATGATTTTCTCTGGAGATATCAATACTAGCCCTACTCCAGAACCTTTCTGGTTCGCTGCACCATCCACATACACTTCCCAGCGGGCAGGGCCTTGTTAAGAAATCATGCCAACCGATTTTCCATCCATGTCCTTCTCTACTGTTATTTCTTCTAAACTAGGTTCCGTGAACTCGGCCACCAAATCTGCAAGGATCTGCCCCTTGACTGAAGTGCGAGGCATGTACTTGATATCGAAAGCCCCTAGGATAGTACCCCACTTGGCTATTCTCCTTGTGTAGTCGGCACTTCAAAGTACGGATTTAAGCGGGAGTTGTGTGAGCACGACGACCGTATGTGCTTGGAAGTAATGGGGCAATGTTCGTGTTCCGAGTACTACTACCAAAGTAGCTTTCTCCAGTGGCAAGTACCTAATCTTAGCCTCATGTAAAGATTTACTCACATAGTAAACTGGCATTTGCACACCTTGATCCACACGTATCAGTACTAGACTTACAGTATAGGGAACCACAGCAATATAGGCAAACTGGACCTCCTCTGGTTCAGGGCTAGACATAATTAGTGGCCGAGCCAAGTAGTCTTTAAGTTGTTGAAAAGCCGAGGCACATTCTTCAGTCCATTCAAACCCTTTCCACTTGTTGATCAGTGAGAAGAATGGTTTACACCTATCCGCGGACCTAGAGATGAATCGGTTCAGGGCAGCTATCATTCCTGTTAACTTTTGAACCTCTTTCGGATTTCGAGGAGGCTGTAGATTTTGAATAGCCTTTATCTGATCAGGGTTAACCTCAATTCCCCTGTGTGTCACCATGTAACCCAAAAATTTGCCTGACCCTACACTAAATGAGCATTTGGAAGCGTTCAGGCGCAACTTGTGTCTTCTTAGGATTTCAAAAGTGTTGTCAAGGTCCTTCACATGCTCAAAAATGACTTTGCTTTTTACCACCATGTCATCTATATAGAGCTCAATGCTTTTGCCTAACTGTGATTCAAATATCCTTGTCATCATTCGCTGGTAAGTAGAGCCTACATTTTTCAGACCAAATGGCATCACTTTATAATGGTAATTACCAGTAGGGGTAACAAAAGCGATCTTCTCCTGGTCATCTGGGGCTAATGGTATTTGATGGTAACCTTGGAAAGCATCCAAGAAACTCATCCGATGATGGCCGACAGTAGCATCTACTAGCTGATCAATTTTTGGCATGGGAAAAGGATCCTTAGGACAAGCCTTATTTAAGTCAGTGAAGTCTACACAGACTCACCACTTCTCGCTCTTCTTCTTCACCACCACAATATTTGCTAACCACTCGGGGTAAAAAAATTCTTTAATAGCTCCAGCTTGTTTGAGTTTCGTTACTTCTTCTTTGACTATATCTGCATGTTCTTTAGATGGCCGCCGATGAGGTTGCTTCTTGGGGACAATCAGTGGGTTGACCCTCAGATGGTGGCAAATGAACTCTAGATCTATTCTTGGGGCTTCGTAAGCACTCCAGGCAAATACGTCAATATTTCTTTTAAGAAAATCAATTAGCTTTTCTCTTTCTGGTTGAGGCATCTGAGATTCGACTTGGAAGAACCTTTCAGGATTGTCCCTAATTAAAACTTTTACCAAATCCTCGCATCTAACGCCTTTATCAAGATCTTTGACGGGTGACACCCGACTTTTTAACTGCTATAAGTCTCCCTCAGCCCTGACCGAGGACTCAGTTTCGGGCTTGTGTTGGATGGCAGCTACCAAGCATTGTCTGGCCGAGGATTGATTTTCACGGATTTCACAAATCTGCCATTCGGATGGATATTTAACTTTTTGATGTAGAGTCGAGGAAACAGCCCCTAGCGTATGTAGCCAAGGTCTGGCTACAATTGCTGTATGAGGGGAATAAACATCTACGACAATGAAGTCTACTTCCACTACTTCCGAGCCAGTCTGTACAGGCAGCCGTATCTGGCCCTTCGGGGTGACAATTCTTCCCTCGAAGCTAACCAAGGGAGAACAGTATGGTGTTAAGTTATCAGGTTTGAGGTTCAGCCCCTTGTAGAGGTCAGGGTACATTATCTCCATCACGCTACCTTGGTCCACCATTACCCTCTTCACATCATATCCTCCGATTCTGAGGGTGACTACCAAAGTGTCGTCATGAGGTTGAATGGTTCTAACCTTATCTTCGTCTGAAAAGCCTAAAACTGGCTGGACAATCGGTCTAGCGCTCCTCGGATCTCCACCAAAGTCCCATGCCGGTAACCGAGGTACTGACATAACCTTGGACGGCCAGGACCCTGCTCTTCCTAGTGTTGCAAAAATGACGTTAATAGTTCCTAATGAAGGTTTCGCAGAATCATTCCTCTCGGGCTCAGAATTCATCTGACCTCCTCGGCCACTAGAGTGATGCAAGAGATGCCTCAACCTGCCTTTGAGGACTAATTGGTCCAAATGATCCCACAAACTTCTGCATTCTTCAGTGGTATGCCCATGGTCTTGGTGGTATTGGCAATTGAGATTGTGAGTGCGCCTCTCAGGATTCCCCACCATCTTACTCGGCCACCTAAAGAATGGTTCATTCTTGATCTTTTCCAAAACTTGGTGGATTGGCTCCTTGAACACTTTATTGACTGCTTGAGCATTTGTTGATCCTAACTGCCCAGCGAAATCTCTCCGTGGCTTGTTGTTGTTGTAACGATCCGACCTGAAATCCTTCCTCTCCTGGGGGATAACCTTGTCCTTACCCTTCCCTTGTTGCTGATCTTCTTCAACCCTTTTGTACTTTTCAATACGGTCCATGAGTTGACGCATGTTAGTAACAGGTTTACCAGATAAGGACGTCCTTAAACCGTGGTCAGTAGGGAGGCCAAGCTTGAACATTTCAAGGGTCATTGCATCAAAGTTGTCTTCCATATCATTAAACATCTCCCAATACCTATCTGAGTACGCCTTCAGGGTCTCACCCTCACGCATGCTCAAGGATAGAAAAGAAGACAAGGGTCTGGCCACTCTTCGGCATGTGACAAAACGTGAATCAAAAGCTTGAGTGAGCTCTCGGTAGGAATTGATGGAATCTGCTTTCAGGCTGTCGAACCACCTCATTACAACCAGTCTAAGACTAGAGGGGAAGACCTTACACATCAGAGCTTCATCTCTGAAATAGACAGCCATCCTTTGATTAAAGTGGCTCACATGCTCCACAGGGTCCGTTTTACCATTATAAATGGTAAAGGTTGGCTGGTTAAAACGCTGAGGAAGTCTCGCTTCTTCGATCCTGTGCGTGAAAGGTGACCTAGAGATTTGATTCAGAGCCTTACTCATAGCATCGTTTCCTACCCCTCCACGTGATGGGCTCCGAAGTTGCTTTTTGCGATGGTGCTCCTCTTCGTATGAGAAGGATTCACTGATTGGTGTTCGAGACCTCTGCTCGTAAGTGACATCTTGCTCGTCATCCCAATCCTTATCAGAATGCGAAGAAATACGTTTTCTTTTTGCATGGCGCAACTCCCTCCTTAACCTCTCAATTTCCATTTGCATGATGTTCTTCTCTGCATAAGACACGTGACTTCCTCCATATGGTTGACTTCGCTCAGGGTGCATAGTATGCACACTGCCTTCACGATTTTGTCTTTGCTCCAAATTGAGAAAAGGGTCTATGTGTTGAGACGCCCCGGATTCTGCTGGTTGTTGCCTTGGTTCAGCCATTATCGACTGCTGTTGCTTCCACTTATACTCAAGCTCTTCCCACAGACGGCGCCAATTATAGGGTTAGGATTTGTGGCCCAAGCCCAAAAACAATAAATTTGTAAAGCGTGGGTGATAAAGCTAGGTTAACTATGGAGCTAACAACGGTTGATCACAGCATACAAGTATAAACCAGCATAAAAGTACACGTAAAGACCAAGTAAGCTCAAGTCCAAAGAGACTTATGATAGATTGGATACAGGTTACAATTCTCTTTGTTACAGTTCGACCTCCCTCCTCATTAGGAACCCTTCTTCTTTATATATCTTCCTCCACTACCATCCCCATCGTCCACTTGTTCTTTATCCAGCTCCCTACTTGAGTGCATGTCATGTCATGTATCTCCCTTAGCTTTTGTGAATGACGGTAGCGCAAGTTGTACTGTTTAGAGGTCTTCTCCACATAAATGCAGCCAGAAAAGTTGCTGCAGTGCATTTAATACGGTGGTGGCAGCTTTTCCTTTTAGATATTTCTCCGTTTCTCTTATCTCCAGGCGTGTCTAAAGTTTATCCAAATTGCTGAAGTCACTAGTAACTCATTTGAACCCCCCAAATATTTACATGACCCCAAAATCCTTTCATCTGAGGATAGTCATCTCTTCGGAACACTGATACTCTCTTCGGACGGAGTTTCTTCGTCTCCATGTATCCTTCTTTCACGCGAAATAAACCTCGACAATTTTATCCTCCTCGAACATACACTAATCTTTAACTTAGGTTTTAGGCCCACTACGTATGGCTGTGCTTTACCCCCCCACAGTTACTATCCCATTTCTCCACCCCATAAAAACAAAAATGTTGCATGATTTTCCATATTAATGTATCACTTTAAACCTCATACTTTCATAATTTTACTAAACAAAATCCCACTCATGGTCTCAACATTAAAAATTAAGTTTCACTATTTATTATAAATTATTTTAAATAATCTATTATAATATTTTGTTTTTAGTAAAACTTGCAAAATATGAATTTATTATATAACTTAAAATATTTTTTTATTTATTTTATAATTCAGTTTTAGTAACACTTTTAAAATTTATTTAATTTTACATACAAGTCTTTGAGTAAGCCATGCATTGCACGGGATAAAACTAGTGTATATAAAAATATGAAACTTTTTTTTTTTTTTTTTGAGAAAGTATAAAAATATGAACTTGAACCAGTGGTAATGACAAATTTGAACATACAAAATTTTTCCATTAAACAGGCACACACTCCATTCAAGCCTTGTGTTATTGAAGAGCACAAATATTTTATTTTATTTTATTTTGGTCTAGCATATATAGATCCCGGGCTCAAACCTTAAATAATAAGAGTCCACCTACACTAACACTTATGCTATGTTTGAAAGTTTAGAGAGAGACAAGAGTAGCGGGAGGGGAGTAGAAGAGAGTAGAGGAGAATGATTATTTTTCACTTTATTTGGATGTTTTTAAAATTAAGGAAGGGAGAAGGGGGGAAGAGAATAATTAGTCTTTTCATAGTTTGTAATTTTATTAATATAGTAAGGGTAAATTTGGTAATTCATTTGGTCAAGTATTTTGATACTCTATTCTCCCTTCGAATCTCTCCAATTTGGGGAATTAAAAATGAGGGGTTAGAACCCTTCCAAACTCCTCCAAATCTCCCTCCCCCCCCCCCCCTCCCCCTTTCCCCCCCCCCCCCCCCCCCCAACAATTGTTATATTAGATGATTATTTGCTATTATTTGCTATCATGGTGATTGAGAAATTATTTTAGTAATAAAAAAATTTGTGTATATATAATTTGGGGTTAAAAAAATATTATTGTTTCAAATTATTTGTTATCACGTGGCTTTATGAGAAATTGCTTTAGTCAAAAAAATTGTACATATATAATTTGGGATTAAAAAAAAATATTATTGTTTTAGTAAAAAAAATGTATATATAATTTGGAATTAAAAAAATATATTATTGTTACTAGGGTAATTATTTGCTATCATGAGGCAGGAGCAGCAACAGTTGCAACAACAATAACAGCAACAGTTGCAACAGCAGCAGCAACAGTTGTGGCAGCACCAGCAGCAGTTGCAGCAGCACCAGCAGCGGCGGCAGCCCCAGCAGCAGCAGCAACGGCAATGGTTGCACCAGCACCAGCAACAGCTGCTGTAGCAGTAGCAGCAGCAACAACAGCAATAGCAACAGCAGAAACGGCAGTGGCAGTAGCGGTGGTGAATCAATTTTAATCAACTCATTTCATTTAGTTTGTATGTTATTTGATGCATTAGACACTGTTTTTGTTACTCTTTCATTATCCATTTACCATTAGACTTTTTTTGCTTCCCCCCTAAATATCGTAATGCATAAGCTTACATGGAGTAAGATGACTTCTTAACCATTTTGCTCGGCAAGAGCCTTGTGGTTGGGGTATAATTGAGCCGAGTTGAATATTAAAAGCTTAAAATTTGTTTGTTTAATTTTATTTTGAACATAAACTAAACTTTAGGTCACTGCTAAACTAAATTATATGTTTCTTGGTTGATTTTCTTATTGAATAAGTTCAAACTTATTCACGTGTTGAAAATTTTCATGACAATATTTGATGTGTTTGTAACTGTCATTCAACTATCCAAGATCAGACATGTTAAGATGTAGCTCAAAGAAGATAATTTGGTATATTTCGACTATCTTTTAATCAAACTCTCAATCGATTGCACTTAAGATTTCAACGGACTTTCAATCACTTTTCGGACAATTGAAAGAGGACGGACTTTCAATCACTTTTCGGACAATTGAAAGAGGATTTTCGACAGCGCTTTGATTGTAGATTCAATTTTCTAATGTGTTTTAATTTAAGTCAATGTCATGAGTTTAGAAACCCTACCAAGTCTACTATATATAAGGACTTTCAGCGTGACTTTAGAGGCAAAAATCCTAAGCTATTCAGGAAGAAAATCTTTAACTTCTTTCCCGTAATACTTGTGAGGTTTAAAAGACGTTCTATCGATTCTTTCATACTGGTGAGATCAAAGCTTGAAAACACAAAGCCTTAATCCCAATGATGCTTCTATGGTGTTCATATCTTCAAGGGCATCCTTGGAGTTTGTCAAAGTATCTAGTTGTGATCACATATGTAGTTTGTGCAAGGAATTCATGAACTAAGAGTTCAAAAGTTCTAAAATTGGTGTTGGGTGACATCAGTAAGTTAACTACCAAGTAGGGTTGGAGAAATGGGCATTTGCCCCTTTTACCAAAATTTTTCAACAAAATATCTCATATCTGAAACTATCTAGGAAAATGTCTCTGTTTTAAAATTTGATTTTCTAACAATCAAATTTCAATTTAAAACTCAATATTTGGACAATCGAGTTATAGCGAACTGAAAATAAAAAATAATAATAATAATAATTCTGGAGTACTTTACAAAGAACTTGAGTTCTAGAAAAATGTTTTTTTTTTTCTAAGTCCACATTCGTTATAACTTGATGTTCCAAAAATCGACTTTTTCAGTTATTTCTTTGATAACATATCTTGGTGTTATCTTGTATTTGCATTTCTCTTCCCTTACCCTTTAAGCTTTACATCTATTATTAATTGTATATGCTTATGTCTTAGAGAGTAGTTCCAGTTTATTGTGTTTCATTTACTCTTATTCCGCACTTAGATAAGTTAGAGTAAAAGCAATTAAGCCATAATTTAAAATTGGGGGTATAAACAAGTATTAGTGTTTTCACACTAATTGACCTTTCAATAAGTAAGATTATAGTTTAAGTTATGTTATTTAAATTAATTAGATAAACTAAATTTCCTTTATAAACTTATAAAAGCAATATTCACCAACCATTATATATAATTTTTATTACTAAATGGACTACTTATATATATCATTAAAATTTATAAATAATAATTTAGTACTTTATGAATTTATTTACAAAATTATAAAATTAAATCTCAAGTCTATATATAAGTATCTTTTTATACATGTATACATAATTGCATATAAGAATACAATAAAATGTTATATACATGTGTGCGCGCGCACACACACTTTAATCAAGCCTCATGTTCATGGACTTCTTCACGAACGCATTATTATTTTCTTTTCTTTTCTTTTTACTCATTTAATGGTCAAGTTTACTATTGAGATAGCAAAGAGTAGTCAATAATAGTGGGTTTATACGAAATCCAAAATAGAAACATAGAAAAATATAATCATACATGGAAGATAGATTTGTGTGATTCACCTTAGACTTTAAATGTATGATAGGTGTCAAGTAGATATTTTTACTTAGAAATGTGGATATCATGAAGGTAGGTAGCACAAAAGTTTTCATAAAATCCAAACCCTAAATATACCCAAAATTGAAATTCTTTTGATCTTATCACAACTAGTACATCACAAGAATTCCAAATTTATTTAAACTTGGTGTGAAAGACTAAAATTGCATGTGCGTTGTCTCTTGAACTCTTTCCAAAGAAGAAATCCAAGAAAGCCGAACACATACATACATGTGTGTGTGTATATATATATATATATATATGCTTTGTGTTGGCATAAAGTGGTTTTGGTAATACCACATATATGCCATGAGTTATGATCTCCCATGGCTCATTCCGACGAACTTATTCAAACCACCAATCAACACCTAAATTTAGGCTTGGGTTTAACTCTTTTTCTAAATAAATAAACATCAACAATGTTTTCCTGACTAAATGCGAACTATTTATGAACAATTTATTTGATTTACAAGCCTAATCCTTGGTACAAACTTTTTTTTTCTTTCCTATTAGCTTCCGTCATGTGGAATGATTCATCTTTTAGATTGTCTCTGGTAAAAATAAAAAATAAAAATAAAAAAAAAAAACTTTTCGATTGTCCCTTACCACTTTGGATAAGATTAACTTTATGTTGGTATCGACAGGTAGTAGTGCCGGGGTCGACAGGAGGTAAAAGCACTCATGGTTCTTGCTTGCACGTATGTTACTTGAAAGCTTCACTAGAAGACTTTTCCTTCATAAAAGATTTTTGGTACACCATTTTAAACACTTGAAGTGAGCTTGTATAAGTGATGACTGATGATCCATCTATTATTGCACAGTAATTAAGGCTTTGTTTGGTACACTATTTTAAATACATATTTTTAGTTTTTAAAAAATATTACACGTATTTTTATACATTTTTTCACCAATACATATTTTCAAAAAAAAAACTAAAAATTGTTATTTAAACACATGTATCAAGCAGGAACTAGTAAGAATATTCTCATTAGCTCTCTTATAAAAAATGTCATTTTGACACACTAAAAACCTATTTTATCATTTTCGCATGTCATTTTACAATATACCATTTATCAGATGTTCTATTTTTCCTTTCTATACATTAAAATAATATTTTCACTACATTAAAATAATATATTAAACTCCTCTAACAACAATAACAACTGCCAAATTGCTGCCACAACCACCAAATTGCCACCACAACCATAGTACCACTGCCACAACTAACCCACAATCCACCACATTCACAAACCTCAAAACTCATCCCAAATCAAACAAACCCATAGCTTAGGCGGCGAGATCAGCTTCAGGCGGGAGACATCAACGGCGAGATCGGCTTCAAGCAGCTTCAGGTGAGATCGGTTTCAGCGGCTTCAGGTGGCTTTAAGCGAGATTGGCTTCAGGCGGCTTGAGGATGAGAGAGGAAGAGAATGAGAGTGAAGAGGGAGCTGTGGTGGACGACTGTGGCTCCGGCGAGATCGACGAGATCAACGATGAGATTGGCGGCTTCGGCGAGATCAGCAAGAGAGAAAAACTCAGATGCAGAGGGAAAAGAACGAAGATGAGAGAAAAGATGAGATAAAAGAGAGAGAGAGAGTCAGAGTGAAGAATGAATGAGAGAGAAAACCTGGTGAATAAACAAAGAATAAAAAATTTTGGCATTTGTGTCCATACCGTCTCATATTTGAGACGATACTGTAGCATGTTTCATAATTTTGAAACATATAAAACACCTGATGAAATTTAAACAGTAGTGTTTGATGTGTCTGTTAGGATTGGTGCCCTTAAATCCTATTGTAAGATGCTATGTATAATATTAAGTGTGACATTGTTATCAGAGACAATCTAAAAGATGAATCATTCACAGGACGGAAGCTAATAGGAAAGAAAAAAAAAGTTTGTACCAAGGATTAGGCTTGTAAATCAAATAAATTGTTCATAAATAGTTCGCATTTAGTCAGGAAAACATTGTTGATGTTTTAGATGTTAAAAGCTATTTAGTTTATTGGTGGTTAAAAGTTCGTCGGAATGAGCCATGGGAGATCATAACTCATGGCATATATGTGGTATTACCAAAACCACTTTATGCCAACACAAAGCATATATATATATATATATACAGTATGTGTATGTGTTCGGCTTTCTTGGATTTCTTCTTTGGAAAGAGTTCAAGAGACAACGCACATGCAATTTTAGTCTTTCACACCAAGTTTAAATAAATTTTGGAATTCTTGTGAGTACTAGTTGTGATAAGATCAAAAGAATTCAATTTTGGGTATATTTAGGGTTTGGATTTTATGAAAACTTTTGTGCTACCACCTTCATGATATCCACATTTCTAGTAAAAATATCTACTTGACACCTTCATCATTTAAAGTCTAAGGTGAATCACACAAATCTATCTTCCATGTATGATTTATTTTTTCTATGTTTCTATTTTGGATTTCATATAACCCACTATTATTGACTACTCTTTGCTATCTAATAGTAAACTTGACCATTAAATGAGTAAAAGAAAAGAAAAGAAAATAATAATGCGTTCTGAAGAAGTCCATGAACATGAGGCTTGATTAAAGTGTGTGTGCTGGCGCACACATGTATATAACATTTTATTGTATTCTTATATGCAATTATGTATACATGTATAAAAAGATACNGTCGAATGATTCATCTTTTAGATTGTCTCTGATAAAAAAAAATATATATATATATATATATATAAATAAAAATAAAAATCTTTTGGATTGTCCTTTACCACTGTGGATAAGATTAACTTTGTGTTGGTATCGACAGGTAGTAGTACTGGGGTGATAGGAGGTAAAAGCTCTCATGGTTCTTGCTTGCACGTATGTTACTTGAAAGCTTCACTAGAAGACTTTTTCTTCATAAAAGATTTTTGTCTAACAAATTAAGATCGTTTGAAGTGAGCTTGTACAAGTGATGATCCATATGTAATTGTACAGTAATTATCTATAACTAGTAATGTTTATGTTTTACTAGTATCTATAACTGATCTTTAAATTTGCCGAAGAGTAAGGGGATGTTTAGTAGAGTAGTTTGAAAATTGTTGTTTATAGTTTTTTGAAATATGTGTGGGTAAAAAAATGTATTGAAATGCGTAAAATACTGTTTAAAAACTAAAAAATGTTGTTTAAAATGGCAAACCAAACGGGGCCTAAGCATCATCTAACCACCTTTGGTTTCTGTCATGTCATCTTGTCAATTCTACTGTCTCTTTCATGACGTGGATGGATAATGCTGGAGATTAAGGTTGGCAACTTTGCTTAAAGATGATTTAAGGATATATAAAATTGAAAAGGAGAGACGCTGTCTTTGATTCTAGAGACTTCTAAATAGCTTTCTTTGAGTTGAAGTACTGTTCATTTTTTTCCTCTTGAAACTTACTGATGGGTGGAAATATCCCTTAATGCTTCAATTTTTGCTGAAATTTCACGTAGAATGTTTACATGAAATAATAACTACAACCGAGGTTGAATCACAACATAGTACAAATGATGCGGCTCGGTTACTTTTATCACATGCACTTGTGGTTTAATATATAAAGTATGCAAATAACAGCCAGGGTCCTCATGTGGAACTGGAATACAGAAGCACAGGTTTGTATTTTACTATTTGGTTAAACAAATAATCATTTAAAAGAGATTTGAACCCTCCTTGGATGCTTGTCTACTTGCATAGCTGATTACTTATTAATATATATGCATCACCAAAAGAAATGAAATACATAATTTTTTTTTAATGATTCTCATTCCTATAAATTTGCTTAATCTTTTCATACATTGCATTTGACATATATAGATCTTGTAATGGCCTAATTAACATGTAAAAAATAAATAAAAGATACATATCTGTTTAATGATGTACCAAAGACTTTAAGAGAGAGAGAGAGATCTGGCCATTATAAGCTTTAGAATAATCTGACTTGTCTTGTGAATGAATATATTTTTTTTAATTACTAGCGGATGGTATGCATGAATATATATTTATTAACTACTAGCAATGTCCCATGCCATGTGAAATGCATTATAATAATTATTTATTATGTGTTATAATAATCAGAGAATCAATTTTAGTTATATAAAATGCCACAAATCAATTGCCGCAATTTTTTTTTTTAAATTTCTCCCTAAGATTTCGGCAACTTGGTTGCCACAAATCATATTTTCTCTTTCCTTTCTTCTCTATAATTTTGGCAACTTAGTTGCCACAATTGGTTTTCCTTTGGACACTCCACCTAACACTAGCACTTTGGGCACTTCACACTCACTTGGCCAGCAGCTTTGGATAGTAAGAAATTCAGTAGTTTCATTACTGAAATTCAATTTTTTCTCCCTCCTCCATCATGTCACTTATCTTTACTCTTTCAAATACTTTTTCTTCTAATTTTAACAATACCGTTGCTGAAATTCACTATCTTTCTTTATTTTTCCAAAAAATTTTGAACATTACCTATATCATCAATAAACTCAATTTTTTACAATATTCAGCCAAAGGACACGCTTATGGACAATGGGGTTGCTATTCATGTAACAAATAAATAACTATTTTTGCATTTACAGCTTTACACTTCTACTAGTAAACAAACTTTCAGAGAGAGAGAGAGAGAGGAAAAAAAAAAAAAAAATAACCTAGCTCTATCACTATGCTCTGCAATTTATTGTTTTTGGGCTTGGGCCACAAATCCTAACCCTACAACAATAATATTTTTTTTAACCCCAAATTATATATATAATTTTTTTTTTACTAAAACAATTCCCAACTGACATGAAAAAATTTCTCATTCCAATTACCCAAATCAAAACCCTAAGCATTAAATGATGAAGAAGACAGAGACAAACTCACCTGTAAATAAACAGGCAAGCTTTGAAGAAATTGGTTACCCAAACAGAAAAGAGAGGCCAAGATGGGTCAGACAGAAAGAGGGCTTGGGGACAACGGACGAGGGCGAGATGGGTTGGCGTGGGTCGGCGGCGTGGGGCAGGGGAGTTGGGCCCGTGAGGAGTGGAAGAAGGAAGAAAAAAGGAAAGGGAGAAGGATGATGAATTGGAGATGGTGAGCTTCAGTGGCGATGGAGCGGTGGTGAGCTTTGGGTGGGCGGCGGTAGAGGATGATGAATTGACAGCAGAGGTGAGAGTTTGATGAATATGAGAGAGGAGTGATAGCTTGATATGAGAAAGTCAATGACTGAAATCGAGTATATAGGAAAAAGAAATAGAAATGGTATTTTAATGTGAGATGGAATAAAAAATTATTTTTGAGTTTATCTTTGAGCCACCGTGCACAGCCATATCTGGCAAATATAAAGGCCCCTAAATCTGTATGTAGCAACTAAAACTGAGAAAAGGCCTGAGCTCAATCAAAACGTAGCTGGGTTGAACACTAAAACCTCAATCCAATGCAACTATGAACTATACTGTTCAGTCTTCTCTGTCTCTAATTCCACAACAAATGACAGACATCCTAATATTTCGCTCTCTCATTCTTACTCTCATCAGCACTTGCACCCCCGACCACCTCAATTCCTCTCCTCACCAAGGTNATAAACAGTATAAATTATAATTCATAAATAAATATTTATTAGTATTTTAGTAAATGATATTTTATATATTTTATGAAATAAAATTTTGTATGGATATAAAAAGAACCATCCTAGGAAAAACATAAAATGAATTATAATAAATTAGTACATGTAAACCAATAAATATTGGTTATTATTTTTTAAAAAAATTATTAATATAAGAATAGTTTGACTATATGAATTATAATTTATACTGTTTATAATATATATATATATATATCAATAATTAATTGATTTACGTATACGAATAATATCTAAACATAATTTATAAAAAAAAAATTAATTTTATAAAATACATACAAAATCATTTAATACGTATTAAATACATTTTCATTTAACTCTCAATTAACACGCATAATTTAATCACCGACACACATTGCTGGAGGCTAAAAAGATACTAATTGGGAACAATGTGCTATGGGTGACAACATGGCACTTTTTTTTTTTTTTTTGAATGCGACAACATGGCACTTATATTGATTAGACCACATATTAGCTAGATGCAGCATTTCCGTGCTTTCTTTTTTCTTTTTTCTTTTCTTTTTTCTGTTTTTGGTATAGGGAAGTCAAACCCACCCCCTAGCCTCTCCCTCTCCTAAGGGTCGATCTCAACTATCCACGCATCCCTTTAGACGCCACCAGAGATCAAAATATGAGACTTTTGACTCCTAAACATATACAAGGAAAAAAAAAAAGTACTATATGTTTCCCTATTCTCATAAATCCCTTGACCTTTTATGAAAAAGCGATTCCATCATAAGTTTTAACACAGCCTCAATTACTACTCTCCCGTAAAACAAATAAAATAATAAAAATAAAATAAAATAAAATAAAAAATAAAAAATAAAAGTTTTCTGGTGGTTTTTATATTAAGCGTGTAATTAAAAGTTAAAAATTAGTTTTATTATGATTTTTTTTTTAAAAGCTTAGACAGAAAGAGAAAAGCTAAAATATGAAAGATTTTAATAAAGCTAAAAATTAGCTTATTTTTTATACTAAATTGTGCGATAAAAAGTTAAAAATTAATTTATTTTTCAAAAGGCTTCGTTTAGTTCTTTTATATATATAAAAAAAAATAAAAAGATATGACAAAAAGACAGAAAGCTAAACTTTTTTGACAAAAGCATTTAAAAAAAAAAATTTTGATGAAGAATTTATTTATTTGTCAAAAAAACTATGGTTGTTGGCATGTACGTTGCACCGATAATCTCAAAAGTTGACAGGAAACCAAGTATGCCCACAGAAGCAACTCAATGAGCAAAATCATGTGTAACAAGTAGACAAATCAATATGTGACATAAATTCTAATATATAATATAGAGTAAAAAGTATGCATTAGGTTTTTTTTCGCACCTTTTGTTTCTCAAAAAAAAAGCGTTTTCCACACCTTTTCATGTTTTCATTTTCTTTTTTTCTTTTTTTAATTATCATAAAAACGTAATAGATGGAAGATATATTTTTCTTTAAAAACATTTTTTTTTTTTTTTTTTTTTTTTGTCTCCCTGTTGAATTTAATTTGTTTTGCATACTGATTTGGTACCTGAAAGAGTGGAGACAGTCTTCAAGGCCTTCTGCTTGGCTTTGTCATCATCTAATTCCAGCTTCAAAACAATCTTCTGGAAGAACAAATACACAGATCTAGTTTAGATTCACTCAAATCCGTTGATAGTCTCTTTAACTACTAAAGAATCAAACATAACTGAAACTTAATATTCTAAATCTAGACACAGCTAAAAGTACATTAAAAAATGATAGAATCTTTCCTAAGTACTCTGAAACCTTAAAAGAGGAAAACCAAAAAAACAAATGAACAATAAAATCTAACTCTGCCATCAAAATTTTTTGTTCCCAGAAATCAACAAACATGCCTTAATTATAAGATTCTATTAAAAGCTAAGCCAAAAAGGAAAAAAAAAAAGAAAAAGAAAAAAAAGAAACAACCCCATTAAAGTTCATGAAGAATCAGAATTGAATCAAAGTTCAAAAGTGAATCTTGGATCATTTCATAAAAATAAAAATAAAGTAACAGGAAAGAGATGAAAAATTATATTCCATAGAGGGAATCAGACCTTCATATTTGTATAGCCTTTTGAGGGCTATGCTGATCAAACCAGAAACTAGTAAGAATGGTGAGAGTTGAAAGTTGTGAGAGAGAGAGAGAGAGAGAGAGAGAGAAATGGTTGTGGGAAAAAGAAAGAGAGCCAAGAAGATATGGAATAATGCTTTGTTGAAAAAGAGTATGGGAGGTTTGGACAGATTCAGATGTACTAGGAAAATACGAATCAAAACAAGAAATGCAGAATAGGAGAGAGAATAAAAGTTAGAAAGAGAGAGAGAGAGAGAGTGTGTATGGTAATGGTAATGCCGTAATGTTATTGGTATATATGATTATGATATGATGAAGAAGGGTAAACCAGAGGAGTCTATAACTCTAAACTCTTTAACAGTCCATCAACCCTTTTTTGAACATGGAGTGTAAACTGTAAACCGTCGCTTTCGTGACGATGTTCACGCGAATGATAGGGGAGTGTGAACCACACTTGGCCTCACTCACGTACCATATTGCATAGCAAATGCTATATCCTATATATTAGATTTAGATTCTTTCATAATTACTATCCTTTTTAAAAAGCAAAGTTTCCTTTAACACTTATTCTGCTCACTTTTTATCTCGAAAATTATGAACCATGAAAAATGTGATTTTGTGGAATAATCTCGACCAGATTATTTGAAAAAGAAGAAAAAAAAATTTGTTCTATAGCTTTCGTTCTCGAGTTCTGAGGAATACATATCGATTTCAACTTTCAAATTGATGGCTTTTTGGTTTTTTCTTTTTTGTCTTTTTACGCCTTGAAATTTTCTTTTCCGTAGGATGAAGAATAATATATTCTAATATAATGTGATTTGATGGCTTTATCAAGCTGGCCAAGTGGCCATCAAGTAAGTTCGCATTACATTTTTAGATTAACACTAGTTAGACGTGCTTGCCGTAAAAAAAATAAGTACTTTAATAATTAAGATTAATTTTAAATTTTATTTATATTACAAAACAAAAATATGAATCATTTAATTTGTAAAGTATATAGAAATTTACACTAATAGAAAAAGACATTAATTTTAAAAAATTTGATAATTATCTTGTAAAAAGTTAATCTCATTCGTTTGAAAATTTTGATCAACCACAAAGTTAGGGTAGCTATTTAACATATAAATATTTATTTAATTATAATAGTTTTTTAGTACCTACTTGCTAAAGATAATATATCTATTCTCTAAAAACTTCTAAGAATAATAACGAATATCATCATCTTCCAACAATAAACAACTGGGTTTTGCTAAGAAATTAGAAGAAGAAGAAGAAGATAACAAAAGGGTTGTGTCATCGAATATCATCATTCTCATTTTCTAAGAATTTTTATTATTTAAAACTCAAAATACGTAAATAAAATTTTTAGGATGTTAAAATTTAGCAGAAGTAATTTAGACATTACACAATAAAATATTTTAAGAATCATAAGCTTTCATTAGGATTTAACTGGGAGAATAACAATATGACATATTTGCTCTTTTTCAAAATATTAAGGGAAAAATTGCTTGATTTTAAAGTTTAAGGAAGAATTGTAAACTAACCCAAACATAAAGGATGAAAAATGTTTTTTTCCTAAGTTTTTGTTTTTGTTTTTGTGTACAAAACTATGTGTTTTTACTTAAAATAGTGTGAAAAAAAAAAATATATATATATATACAAAAAGTTAACCCAAGAAAATTGTATGTGGAATAGTGAATATTGGCTCAACAAAGTTGATTAAACAAACAAAAAATTTCTATAAAAACACAACAGAATGACGCAACATTTTCATAATACCTTTATAATTTTGTTATATTTTATTTTAACTTGTAAAGAATTAACAGTTTAGTAGTTTTGAAAATATTGTGACAACATCAAGATGTCTTAACATTTTCACAACAAATTATAAGTAGTAGGTTACTATAAATTGTTATTGGTGGGCAAAAAAAGTAGTTTCATTGGTAAGTTTAAATTAGAACTAATAACAATTTACAATATTTGATTTATTATGAAAGTGTTGTGAAAATTATTATGGACAAACCAAAAATAATATAGCAAATATACTACAACTTTATGCATTCACAAAAAAAAAAAAAAAAAAAAAAAAAAAAAAAAAAAAACAGTGAAAGTTAAACAAACCAAAATTACTGTAGCGAAATTACTGTAACTTTTCCAATTCACTCTTTTTTATATAACACACACACACACACATTACAATTACAATGTAAATTTATATTGTAAACACAAAAAATTGGTAAATGTTGTACACATTTGCAAAATTTTTACAATTTTCTTTGCAAATGTATATAATATTTGCTACTTTTTGTGTGTATACAATGTAAGCTTACATTGCAAGTAAAAAGTAAACATATAAAGATCCTTTAAAAGAAAAAAGAAAAAAGCTCAAACCAAGTTGGTGAACTTGAAGGAAAAAAAAGGAGGAAAATGAAAGTCACCAAACCAAAAGTGTAGTTCATAACACTATTCATGAGCCTATTCTCTCTTTTTATATATAGAAAAAAGAGCACAAATCGATGACTAAAAAAAAACAATGAACAATACATATTAAACAAACCAAAAGTATTGTAGCTTTTACACATTCACCAACAAGTGTTACAACATTTTCACAAAACATTTATTTTAAGTTATAATTGGCCACAGTTTCATATTTTATTATTTTATTTTAACTTATAAGAAATTGACACCTCAATAATTATGAAAATATTGTGAAATTTGATATGTCAATATAACATATATATAGCGGGTTCCTATAAATATTTAAAAAAAAAAAAAGTACAAACGGAAGACTAAAAAAAAAGTTG
The DNA here is from genome assembly GCF_002906115.3 of Quercus suber. Lineage (NCBI taxonomy): Eukaryota > Viridiplantae > Streptophyta > Magnoliopsida > Fagales > Fagaceae > Quercus > Quercus suber. The sequence continues at coordinate 131,475 of NW_027069492.1, read as the reverse complement.
TAGCTAATGTAGCTACAGTGCCACTTGAAAAAACCAAAGTGGCACTGTAGCAACTGTTCAAAATTTGGGGGGGGGGGGGGGGGCTCACTACATCAAAAGGGGCACTGTAGAGGCATTGCCTCTTTTTATATAGTTAGTAGAAAAAGAGCACAAATCGATGACAAAAAAAAATACAAATTAAACAAACCAAAAGTACTGTAGTTTTTACACATTCACCTAACAAGTGTCACAACATTTTCACAAAACATTTATTTTCAGTTGTGGTTAGTCACAGTTTCATATTTTATTATTTTATTTTGACTTATAAGAAATTGTTATCTCAATAATTGTGAAAATATTGTGAAATTTGTTGTAAAAAAAAAAAATTGACAAAGTGGCTCAATAAACCAAAATGGCACTGTAGAGGCATTGCCTCTTTTATATATAGTTAATAGATATTGACCAATTAAACAATTTGTATTTTGTGGTATAACCAAACAAATTGAAGAATATATCTAATTTTTTATTTAACGGAAAACGTATATAATTTTCCACCACATCTATTCAATTATTTTCTCATAATCAACTAAAACTTAAAATTATTTCAAAGTATTCTTGTATTACATAATTTATAATTTTTCTAATTCATTCAAAAAAATTTAGGCTAAATTACAAAGTGTACCATTTAACTTTTCCTAAAATTTATTTAGTCTTCTAATTTTATTTTCATTTAGTTTAGTCTTCTAACTTTTAATTTTGTTTAATTTAATTCTCAGTTCTTCGTCAAAATTGCAGTGTTAACTTTCAACTTTATTCAATCCAAAATTATGTTGTTTTGGGGTCCTTAACAACTCAAATTACCAAAAAAAAAAAAAGTAAAATAATTTTCTTCAGCATTTTCTCAAAATCCAAACAAAGTGTCAAGAATCTTAATCTTCAAATTAGAGTCGAATCTAAATTACGCAAGTTGCAATTACCCACTATTCAATTATTCATATTGTTAAGAGTTTTGTATAAATTCAATTGGCAAACTTGGTTATTGAAAAAAGACATTCATAATTAAATCTCACTGTTTCAACTATCAAATTAATATATATATATATATATATAAAGGAAAGTCTTTTAAGTTACATATTTGTGATGTTTCAGATGTCAAAAGAGCTAAAAAAAAAAAAAAATACAACTATATGTTTTAATAAAGGGGTAACTTTAAATTTAGAAGTGACAATGTCTTAAAAAAAATCCTGAAGGAGGTCATATGACATGTTTTTATTACATTTACTCCACACTTGTGAGACATACTTCTATGTGAAAGGATTAATACATATAATTGAAAATATGATAGATTTTCACCTTCTCACCGACATGGAATCTAAATCTCAGAATAAGGAATCAAATTCAGATTCGGCAAGGGGGTAAAAAAAAAGTTTCCAATAATGATGAATCCGATTCACTAGGGGTCCGGTAAAAATACTAAAGAAGTAGGAAAAACAAAAAAGAGTTAACACATATAAATGCGATTCCAGGTAGTTAAAGAAGAAAACAAAAGAGAAAATATAAAGCCGTGTCAAGTGGAAGCGGTGAAATAAGTGTGGATCCCATACGGTTGGTACAACGTCCAGTGTGGTTCAGTGGCAATGCAATATTTTGGTGGCGCGTGATGTATATTAATATTGTGAATCGGATAGATTGTCGTGACGCATGGGGATTGGGCCCACCGTATCAAAATTCAAGGGCGGTGGTGCCGTCAATAATCGAAATACATCTGCGGGTTTTTACAACTGTGGGCCGCCAGTCATCCATTACTCGCCGTTAAATTCACAATTCGCCGCCAACACTGTGTCTGTGTGCCAATACATCTTCGCCACGTGGCTCTTTCTCTACATTTTAACATTAGGAAAACGCTAGCACTTGACTCCTACAACTTGTGTCTCTTTCATTCTCACGTAGGTTGCGCCCATTGTCTTGAACATATCCTCTCAAATAATAATTTCACTATATTTTTATAATAATTTGAGTCTTCCATAACACCCTTCACTATAATCAGTTAGTTTAATTAATAAACTATTTTGTCATTGTAAAAATTTGAGTTACAATCTAGTCAAAAAATCAATTGATATCTTGATTCAATAATAAAAAGCAATATTAAAATTCTTTAATATATATATATATATATTTAAAAAAATTATAAGCCAAAAAAAAAAGTTAATAGATGCCCTAAAAACACAAGATTAATGTTTGTATAATAAATAAATAAAAAGTATAACATTTTAGCGAATTAGGCTCAAAAAATTGGATGGTAGTTATTATATGTGAAGAAATTTAGCCAATTAAGCTCAAAAAATTGGATGGTTGTTATTATGTGTGAAGAAAGAGAAACTATTAAAATAAAAAATTAATATTTTAATGAAAATATTGTAAAATAAATAATCTGACATGTGATGTTTTAAAAAGTGAGTATGTAAAATACAAAAACTAGGTCATTATGCTAAAATAGACTAAAAAACATTTGCACAAGCTGATGTAAATGCCTAAACGCATTGGTTTAGAAATGTTTTTTAGAAAATAATAAATCAACTAACTTCTTTGACTTTTTTTTTTCTATTTTTCATAACAGTGATATAAAAACTTTTATAAAATATTCTATCAAAGGCTCATTAATCATGACCCATCATAACATAAAATAAAATTAAAAAAGTGAAATTATTATTAAATTTTGTTGTACTTTAGACTTTCTTAATAAGAAAAAGGAAAAAAAATGAAAGTAGCTGGCTTTACATTGCATGCGTAGAGACTGGAGTACTAGAGATATCTACAGTGATATAAAAACTTTTATAAAATATTCTATCAAAGGCTCATTAATCATGACCCATCATAACATAAAATAAAATTAAAAAAGTGAAATTATTATTAAATTTTGTTGTACTTTAGACTTTCTTAATAAGAAAAAGGAAAAAAAATGAAAGTAGCTGGCTTTACATTGCATGCGTAGGGACTGGAGTACTAGAGATATCAGATATGGACCCGATGATGGGTAGGCTGATAGCATATCCATCTAGACGGCGGTTCAACCGGTAGCCGGTAGTTTATCTTGTTAGTTGTACTGTTGGTTTTATTTTTTTATTATTTAATCTTCATTATTGATTAAATAATATTCATAATTATAAATGCGTTTTTAAAAATAACAATTATGTATAAAATATATTAATAAAATAACAAAATTTTAGGTTCTTATATATAGATCTTTCGAGGTGGCGTCTCTTGTCTTCAAAATTTAGAATTTTCAGCTAGGATCATCATCACAACATGTTGAAAATTTTAAGATAGCAAGTTCAATTTAGTTCAACAAACTAATTTTATTAGTGATTTTCTAAAAATACCACTGATTCATTGTTTTGTTTTATTATCAATTTGCTTCCATATCTTAGTATAATAAACTCCAAAGTTTAATCCTAATTCAAATTAGACACTAATTCAATATAAACCTCGAAATTTTAATTTGATTGGTACTTATTTCTATGGAGTTGTTAGCATGAACTCACGAAGATTACAATAAAACTCATGTGAACTACACATGGAGCTCTTCTGGGTGAGGAAAAAAAAAATTCCATGTGAATTATATTGGTATTCTTAAAAATAAAATATCACTGATTAAATACGAACATCAACTTATAATTTTGTTTATCTATTTTAATTGTTGTACATATAATACCTATTTGCAGTAGTATAGCTTAATTGGTTAGGAAACGGAGCCTTGCCCAATTTGTTAACTTAAAAATAAGGTGGCTAAAATCTTTAAAATTTCACCATTTTTTTTTGGGTATTATTGTGTTTTTATCAAACTAATTTTTCAAGAAAACTAAACAAATTACAATAACTATACTTTTTTTATACTCCTATATAAGAATTAGAATTACAATAACTATACTAAACGCACATGATGTCATTTATAGGTTTTTATTTTATTTTCTTTTATGGCATAATGTTTAGGATATAAAATTTTTCATAACTATTGCTCTAGCAAGTTGTGATTGATGTACTATTATTTTCATATTAATTCAATACTGAGATCAATTTTATTAACACTAATCACAACTGTCCCTTAAATAGTAACAGAAAAAATTGTGAAAACTTCGTGTCTTTGAATGCCAAAAATCAAAATACCACTCATGTAAAAGAGATCAGGGGCTTTAACCTTAGCCAAAAGCTAATACCCCTACGAACCATATTTTTGAAGTTGCTTTGCGCCTTTTTGCTTAATAATACAAATTTTAAAGCAGTTTAGCAGAATAGCATTGTTTGAAACTTTTTTGGAAAATAGTCTTTTTAGAATCTCATCTCTTGAAGACAGGAGTCCCAACATTAACCTCATCTATCGAAGTAACTCTTCTCTTCCAGAAATGCGATACTAAATCCAAAGCCTGGCATGACTAATTTAAAGTGGAAAATTTTTAAAATGTTGTCTACATGAAATTGGTATCTTGTAAAAAAGAGTTCCATTTAAAACATGGAATTCGTCTCTTCAAGAGATAAGTTCTTCCAATACCAACTCACAAGGCTTTTTAGGTCTAAACCCGCCTTAATCTATCCCTTAATTTCCACAACCACAACTAACATTTCATTCTTAAAAGGTCCAACATAGTTCTCTAATATGACACTACAAATTATTATTATTGTTTTTCTCATATCTCATGTTGTGAAAATACACCCACTAATGCAAGATTAAAAAGAGAAGAAAAATAGACACAGAGAATTCATGTGGTTTGGCAATATGCTTATGTTCACAGGCGGCGACAAAGAAAGTTTCACTATAAAATAAGGAGATTACAATAGTAACACACAAGCACTCTCAAAAAATCCAAACCCCAAATACACCATTAGCTCTCTCACAAAGAATAGAGCACCCTATTGTATTTGCACTGGCCTTGTAGCTAGCCTCTTTCTCTCTATTGTACAATACACCATTTTACCAAGCCGTATAACATCACATATTTATAATATGCTAAGTTGGCTAATAGATGTGCACAAAACCAAAACCAAGTTGGTCTTCTACTATTACTAGGACACGGAGAGTCCTCACCGACTTTGCGAATCCAAAGTCAAGCCATATCACAACAAATCTCTACTTTGGCTTGAGTTTGGTCAAGCCCCATGAACTAACACCTTTGTCGCCACCACCATTGCCCCTAAGGGCTTTCACAAGCTACAAACACCGACCAAGTCCAAAAAATGCTTGAACTTGTCCTTTGTAACCGACTTCATCAACATATCAAATGCATTCTCTGAAGTGTGAACCTTCTCAAGAAAAGTTTCTTCTGTAACAATCAACTCCCTTATCTTGTGGAAACTCACAACAAGATAAATCCAATGTTTTGCCAAGTAAAAGACACTCGGTCTATCACAATGCAACTGAACTCCACCTTGGTTCAAACCAAGCTCTTCGACTAGCCTACCTAACCACAGTGCTTCCTTTGCAGCTTCACCTATAGCCATGGATTCAACTTTAGTAGCCGACATGTTATTACTGATTGTAATGTGGATCTCCAACAAAAAAGCCACTTGACAATGTAAAAATACAACCATCCACATTGCCTACATAATCTACATCCACATACCCTACCACTAAATTATCACCATGCTACCCTGCAAACAAGATCCTATGTTCCAAAGTATATTTCAAATTTTTGAATATTTACTTCACTACATTCTAGTCCTCTACACCAGGGTTCACTATGTACCTGCCAATAGTATTCACTACATAAGCCAAATCCAGCTTAATGCAAACCATTGCATACATAAAACACCCAATAGCACCTACATTTCGAACCTTTGACATGTCTTCAACTTTCATGTCAAACTCATTGTGCAACACAAACTTTCGCCTATCAACCTCACACATGCTCTTAGCAATAATTACCATATCATCCCTCTTTCTAGACACCCACTTGCAACCCATTGATTTCTTTCCCTTTGGAAGTTTTGACAACTCCCAAGTCTTATTCTTATTCAAGGATTCCATCTCCTCCACCATAGCTTCCTTCCACTTGTCCCTTTCAAAGCTATCAATTGCTTCCTGAAATATTGAAGGATTCCTGCTACTAATTATTAAACAATAAGAAGCAAGATCATTGAAACCATACCTGATTGATGGTCTTTTGTTGCATTTAGATATGTCTAATATTGTACTATGAGATTCTTTCTCTAGCTGAGGCTCCACTTTATCTAGCTCCACATGTACGACTAATTTACCGCTTTCACTACTACTTCCCACCACTTGAGATTCCTCTTCCTTTCTGATAGCTTTTATCATAGACTTTTCGTCAAATACCACATCTTTGCTTATCATCACCTTTTTTACAACCGGATCCCAAAGCTTGTATCCCTTTACACCTTTCTTAAACCCAAGAAAGATGCATTTCTTTGATTTTGAACCAAGCTTTGACCTTTCTTTACTAGGAATATGCACATAGGCAAGACACCCGAAGATCCTTATCAAAGAATAATCAACTTCTTTCACAGTCCAAACCTCTTCAGCAACTTTCCTGTCAAGTGAAAACCTAGGCAATCGATTAATGATGTAACAAGCCATATTCACAACTTCAGCCCAGATGACCTTAGGAAGCCCAACATTCAATCTTATGTACCTAGCTATTTCTCCAAGTGTTCTATTAAGCCTTTCAACTCTGCCATTTTGTTCAGGTATTCTTGGTAACGTAAAGTGCCTCCTAATGCCATACACTTCACAAAACCGCAAGAACTCTTTATTTGTGTACTCAGTGCCATTTTTAGTTCTAAGACACTTAACTTTCCTGCCCGTTTGGTTTTCCACCTAGGATTTCCACTTCTTGAACTTTTCAAATGCACCAGATTTGTTCTTCAAGAAGTGAACCCTTACTTTCCTGGAATAGTCATCAATCAAACTCATATAATACCGAGATCCACCTTTAGAGACAACCTTTGACAGTCCCTAAATATCAGAATGTATATAATCTAGAATACCCTCTGTCTTGTGTGTGGAAGTTTTGAATTGCACCTTACACTACTTTCCCATAATACAGTATTTACAGAAATCTAATTTGTATGACTTAACTCCAGCCAACAAATTTCTATTATGCAATTCCCTTATACCATGCTTACCTATATGCCCAAATCGCATATGTCACAATAGTGTATCATCCTGCTAAGATTTAGTAACTGCAACAGCTCCACCTACAATGGTGCTACCACGCAATTTGTAGATATTACCATCTATTTTCTGCCCCTTCATCATAACCATAGCACCCTTCGATACCTTCATTATCCCATTTTTAGACTTATAGCTAAAACAATTAGAGTCTAGGATTCCCAATGAAATAAGATTATTTTGCAAATCTGGAACATGTCTTACATCCATTAATGTCCTCACAACATTATCAAACATCTTAACTTTAATTGTTCCTATTCCAACAACTTTACAAACAGCATTGTTTTCCATTAGAACGGAACCACAATTAACTAACATGTAAGTGTCAAACTAGTTCTTGTGAGGGGCCACGTAAATGAACATGTTGAATCTACAACCCAAGAATCAATCAACCAATCTACATTTGATGAAACAAAACACAAATCTCCATTTGAATCTGTATCTACTATCACTACGTTGGCAAATCTTAAGGACCTTTCATTGTTTTCTTCCTTGTCTCTTTTCCACTCTGGATAGTCTCGCTGTATATGCCCATTCTTTTGGCATTTATAGCACTTCACTGTCTTGCTTTAGATTTGGATCTATTATATCCCTTGGCAAAAAACATTTCCCTTGTCTTTCTCCCTTTCACGATCTTGATTACCCTTTACCATGAGCCCTTTTCGAGAACTCTTACCTCAATTTTGTTTCCAATGGTAGTGATCCATCAAGGCTCCGATCTCTTTAAATTCCAGAGTCTCCTTCCCCAAACATAAGGTTGTAACCAAGTGTTTGTAGGAAGCCGTGAATGAAGTCAAAAGCATCATCGTCATAAGCTTATTTGCCATACATAGTCAATTGTACTCACCGCCTTCATCTTGAATTCTTCTCACTCGTCATCAATCATCTTCTTTGGTTTCTTTGTTTTCCTATACAAAGCCTTCACCAAACCTTGTTGTACCATCAAGTCTTTCACCCTTCTTTGCCATAACTTGAAGTTACTAGTCCCGTCAAACTTAACTATGTCTACCTTGGCAATAGAAGCATTAACCTCCATTGGATCTACCAACTTGGAGCTTTGATACTAATTGACTTAGTGTTGTGAAAATACACCCACTAATGCAAGATTAAAGAAGAGAGAAGGAAATAGACACGGAGAATTCACGTGATTCGGCAATATGTCTACATCCATAGGCGGCGACAGAGAAAGTTTCACTATAAAATAAGAAAATTACAATAGTAGCACACAAGCACTCTCACAAGACCCAAACCCAAAATACACCCTTAGTTCTCTCACCAAAAATAAGAGCAACCTATTGTATTTACACTAGCTTTGTAGCTAGCATCTTTCTCACTATTGTACAATACACCATTTTACCAAGCCATATAACATCACATCTTTATAATATGCTAAGTCGGCTATTGGCTATGCACAAAACCAAAACCAAGTTTGTCTTCTACTGTTACTAGGACACGGAGAGTCGTCACCGACTTTGCAAATCCAAAGTCAAGCCATATCACAACTTCTCAAAATGGTTATCTTATGAATTCCAAGGATTGGAGGTGAATGGACTCAATTGAGAAGATCCAATCAATCTTGTGGTGCTTGGGGACGAATTAAGGGGCAACTTGGGGGTGATTCGGCGAGTTGGAGTTTGATTGGTGAGTTCAAGATAGCGACTTGGAGGAGTGATTTGGGATTGGATCGGAGAGACCGTGGAAAGCAGATTTGGTAAACAAATGCAAGAGGAAAAAATAGTAAAAAAAATGTATTAAGGGGCTTCTATTAGCTCAACTGGTAAAGTCTCTGATTGTTGAATAAGAGATTTTGGGTTCAATTTCTGCCTACACCAAAAACCAATTGGTGTCTTGATCTAATGATAAAGAGCAATCATTAAAAGTAAATGCCATAAATTAAAACTCTAAAAAAAATGTATTAAATACATCTTCTCTCTAAAGACGATATTTGGGTGGAAAATTTTTATTAAAATGGCCACATTATTATTGCCATGTCAGCATGACAAAGCTAGATCTCATCCCTTTAAAATATGAGATCAATTTAAAGGTTATTTCTCAAAATTAGTTTCAAATTGTATTATTTGGCCAAATAATTTTAAACGCAAAACTGCCTTGCCTCTTCTCACACAACAAATGAAACCCATTCGCCTCAGTACAACCTTGATCCTTTTTTTTTTTTTTTTTTTTTTTGGGGAAGGGAGCAGATTACCGGAAACTGGTTAAAAATATTCTTCATTTCTTTTCTTCTTCCTTTTGTTGGTAAATGTCCATTTCTCTTTTATTTAGTCAAAATAAAATAAAAAATAAAAAACCTCTTATGCGTATATATAATCTTAACTTAAAAAATATATATGATTCTCAATATATAAGCCGGCACAGCGCATATCAACTGGCCAAATTTTATTCGTTTTTATATTCTTCTAATGTTACAACATCCCATTTAAGTTTTTATTTTTTTATAATAAAAACCTAACTCTTGAATCGTTGGAAATGAAAACTAAAGGTTAAATATTATAGAATTATTTTTTGAAAACGGCATGTATTGTATATAGAGCTTTTTGAAAATTCTGAAGCATACGAATTAATTTTTTTAAATTTCAGTCTTACGTACTTAATAATGATCTATTAAGTTAATTTATTAATGACATTTCGTCATTATTTTGTACTTTTTAATTGTACGGAGGATATATCTATAATTATTTTTTTGAGAAATTATCTATAATTAATTAAGATAAGGTAGAAATTTGTCCGAATAATAATCTATATAATAATAATAATAATAATAGGTAACGTAGAGAGAAAATTCAATTAAATTTTAAATTGAAATTTAATTAAAGTCTAATTTTGTACCACGTGTCTCATCTAATCTAAAATTTGGAATTTTGTGCCAAGTAAGTTAATCTATATATATATGACCGAAACTTCTGAAACTCCCACAATTTTTCACATCACTGCTATTTTTTTTCTTTTATTTTAGATTTTTTATTATTATAGGTTTTTGTGGGAGAAAAGGGGGTCAGGCCCAAGTTAATGGGCCGAATGCCCACGAGAGGACTGTTTCACATCCGAAAAGAGGGATGCGGAAAAGACAAGGCCCAGCTAGGAGTGGAATCCTCTTGATGAAGGATCATCGCTGTCCGAGGAGGATATCTCCAGTCCGAGGAGGACATCTCCTGTCCGAGGAAGATGTTTTGCTCTGATATGATATCGGAGACTAATTGAGTAGGGGAAAAGCCCGAATGACTGTCCGAGGACTCCACCTGATCAAGATAAGCTCAAAGCATATTCAGGAACGATAAGGATGGGGAAATATCTGAGGGAAAGGCTGCTGCCACCGTATTCAATGCATTGCAACAGCTTTTCTGGTCGCATTTATGTGGAGAAGACCTCTGAAGTGCATCCCAACCTACCGCCACTCACACAGAGATAAAAAGAAGCTGCTTGACGTGACAGGTACTTGAGCAAGTTCATGGATGGGGAGCACGTGGACGATGGAGATGAGGGTAGGAGTGACTATATAATAGAGGGAGCACCTGTCAATTGGACCCGGAAGAAGGGGGAGAAAGAGAGAGAAGGGAAACAAGAGAGTGATTAAAACTATCAATGTATACAAACTGATGAATGCACTGTTGAAATGGTTATGATCCATTGTTATTAATCCTTACTAATTCTAGTTCTTTGACCCATACTCTACAAATTAATTGTCTTTGGTTACGTAAAGAATTTGAACCCTACAGTTTTATATCTATATATTTATTACTTCTTTTTAACATGTAATTATCTTATCAAGTGTTACAATAGTTTAGTTTAAATAAAACTCTATTAGATATGTGTTTCAAAAGCTTGAAAATTCTACTTTAACTAAAATTCTACAATTTTTCACACCCTTAATTACACGGCTTCTGCAAGAATAATTTAGATCACATAAACAAATTAAGCTCCTACAATTTTCCACATCACCAATATTTTCTTTTTCTTTTTCTTTTAGATTGTTTTTATTATAGGTTTTATATTTTATATATTTATTATTTCTCTTCAACGTGTAATTATCTTATCAAGTATTATAATAATTTAGTTTAAATAAAACTCTATTAGATATATGTTTTAAGAGCTAGAAAATTCTACTTCAACTAAAATTCTACAATTTTTCACACCTATAATTACACGGCTTCTACAAGAATAATTTAGATCACATAAACAAATTGACATAAAAAAAATTAAAAAACAAAAGTAAATGATAAAAGCTGTAAAGGTAAGTGATAAAGTGATAATTAGCTCAAGTCACCGGACTCATCTCAATCCCTTAACAGATTAAATAGACTAATATCTGAATATATTTTATGAGTATATTGATAAATAGATAAGTGATAACACTGATAACTTAGGGTGTTCACCAAATCGCATAAACCGCACAAACTGCACCAAAACCACCCACAAAATGGCATAACTGAACCGCACCGCACCGCACTACATGGTGCAGTGTGGTTTGCGATTTTATAATAAGAAAATCACACAAACTGCACCGCAATGCACTCTTTCTATATATTAATATATTTAATTATTTTTAATATTAAATATATTATTAATAGTTTAATAACCCTATTTTAGTGTAAAAACTGAATTTCAATTAGAGTTTGATTTTGCGCCATGTGTCGCATCGAATCTAAATTTTAAAATTTTTGTGCCAAATTAATTAATTTAGTGTAAAAAATGAGGAGTCCAATATAATAAACCATAAAAAACATAATCATATAACTAAAAAAAAAAATTCAAATTTGAAATTATCTATATATATTAATGGTAAAACTTAGAGAAAGTTGAATTAGAATTTGAAATTATAATCCAATTTTGCATGTGTCTAAATTTATGTGAGATTATACCATAATTATCCACTTAAGCATGTGCCGTATGTCTCCTTAAGTTTTTTAATCTTTGTGTCAAGTGAGTTAATAAATGTAAAATACTAAGAATCTAATATTAATGAACTATAAATTTTTTTAAAAAAAATTGTAGGGTCAGGAATTGTAACCCAAGCCCAAAACAATGAATTTATAGAGAGTGAATGAAAAAGTTGGGTTAGTTGTGAATTTAGCAACTGTTAACTATGATATTCAGGGATGTGCCAATATAAAAACACTCTTAACAACTAAAAATATTGATGTCCAAAGAGGTATATTATTGATTGAACATTGAATACAATTTTTAGAGCCACAGCTAAATCTTTCTCCCCTCCTTCTTTAGAGACCTTTCTCATTTATATAGCCTTCTTCTAAGCCATCTTTATCGTACACTTGTTCTTCATCCAAGCAATCACTTGAGTACATGTCACATCAGGTATCTTCTTTAGTTCTCCAAAAGTGTTGGTAGTTGAAGTTGTATTGTTCAGGAGTCTTCTTCACATAAATGCGGCCAAAAAAGTTGCTGCAGTGCATTAAACACGGTGGTAACAGTTTTTTCTTTTAGATATTTATCTGTTCTTATCATCTCCATACATGCTTGAAGTTTATCCTTATCATTAGAATTGCTAGGAAGTTCACTTGAACCTCCCAAGTACTTACTTGATCGAGACTTTTTATATCCGAAGAGAATACGCTCTTCGATCATTTCCAAGTATATTTCTCCCATTTGGAATCCTTCTTAATCATTTTCTTCTCTTCGAACATACCCTAACCCAAAAAAGGGGCCCTAGACCCAATACACAATGCTGGGCTTCCCCCCCCCCCCCCCCCCCCCCCCCCCCCCCACCCCCCCCCCCCCCCCCCCCCCCCCCCCCCCCCCCCCCCCCCCCCCCCCCCCCCCCCCCCCCCCCCCCCCCCCCCCCCCCCCCCCCCCCCCCCCCCCCCCCCCCCCCCCCCCCC
>NW_027069492.1:57566-108261 GCF_002906115.3 Quercus suber | reverse complement strand
CCCCATGTTTTCCCTTCCCCCCCCCCCCCCCCCCATTTTGGCCCTAAAACATTGCAGTCTAAAATGCATATTTATGATTTCAATTGAGTATTCTTGTAGAAGGCAATATTTTTGGGATATATTTCTCAAATAACTTACTCATGTGATTATGTAAATAGGAACAACAAACAAAACAAATATGTATAATGTATAAAAAAATTAAAATCACTTAAATATACTCATTGGTCAGATGAACGTAGAACGATAAATGCAAATCTGATTAAATGCTAGTGTTTGACATTTTCTCCCTATGACAGATTTTACCCGTCACACTATTTCATCAATAGTGTTTTGAGACTCTTAGATGTCTATCTCCAAGGATACATTGATCATAGATACAATGATCACAACAAAACAAAAATAAACAAAACTAAAAAAAATAAAAAAACACACAACAATATGAATGCTTAGCAAACAAAATTGTGTCCCTTTCACTCTCTTTGATCACTTGCTAGCTTAACTATTTTAACATAAGAATGGGGGTGAGATGTTACCTCTATAGTGACAAGGGTAGCATCCACGATTCTGTTGCCCCTTTGAATTTAGATCTTGGGATACAATCAACTATGTAGAGTTGCCATCCCAAAAACTTTTAAGTCAGACTTTAAACACATCTCCCTTGTTAAGCAATTTACTTACCCTCTACTCAAACCTTTGGTTAATGAGTCTTTTACATCATCTTTTCAACTTTATGTAGTCCATGGAAATAATTTTATTTGAAAGCAACTACCTCATAGTATTATGTCTACGATGAATTTGTCGACATTTACCATAACTGTGTCATACCAATCACTTATTGGCAATCACAATGTATACAAATAGGAGGTATAGATTTTGTTCACTGGTTCTTAGCAATAAAATATGTCATTAATGACCGTACAAATGAAATGATATTTTCAATTAAACACTGTTTAATTAAGACAATGCATACCAATAGAAAGCATAGAATTCTTCCACGGATTCGTCCATTGGTTCTTAGCAATAAAATTAAAATGTCATGAATGACCATGAAGTGAAATGATGTTTTTGGTTAAACATTGTGTAGGATGACCCATTTCTGACCCACATTTGATCGTCTCATTTGTTACATGTACTAATGTTTGTCAAAATCCCAATCTAGATTATACGATCTTACGATTTTACAATTCCACCTGCCCAAAACAATCTGAATTTTTCAAGGATCTTTGCAATCATTCAGGATCGGTAGGATCATATGATTCTAACAATCCTAGTTTCTTGTAATCTTCTTTAATTTAACAGAATGCTCAGTTGAATCCAAATGAAAAATAACGTCCCAATATACCAAGTTTTGCTATTATAATGTAAAGAGATAGAGTATTAGTTGGACCCAAATAAAAAAATAAGGCAAATTACAACTGTGGAGGGCAGAAACTCAAACTTATATATTGAGCCCAAAGACCTATGTGAAGGTTACTGTATGTCCAAAGAGGCTAAAATTGTTGAGGAGTACTCCGTATGAAAGAAAGATACTTAAGAGTGAAGAAGATCCATCTGAAGAAAGCACCAGCGTTCCGAAGAGATCATTCTCCTCGGATGTAAAGATTCTTGGTCAAATAAATATCTGGGGGGTTCGAATGAGTTTACTAATGACTTCAGCAATCTAGATAAACTATGGACATACCTGGGAATAAGAAGAATGGAGAAATATCTAAAAGGAAAAGCTGTCACCACCACATTAAATGCACTGCATCTGCTTTTCTGACTGCATTAATGTGGAGAAGACCTCTGAACAGTGTAACCTCAGCTACCGCCACTCATAAAAATCTAAAGAAGATACATGACATGACATACACTCAAGTAGGTACACAGATGAAGAACAAGTATACGATGGAGATGATGGGGAAGGATGCTATATAACAAAGAAGGGCTCCTGATAGAAAGGGGGGAAAAAAAGAAAGACTTTACTATAGCTCTAAGAACTGTAATCATTATTCAATTTGTCATAAAACTTTTTCGAACTTCATCTCATTTCGTCTGCACGTGTATCTTTATGCTGGTTTATACTTTGAGGTTATAATCAACCGTTGCAAATTCCATAATCAACCTAGCTCTATCACCCACACTCTACAAATTTATTATTTTGGGCTTGGGCCACAAATCCTAACCCCACAACAACTTACCCACCTGAGGTTTGATTGAAATTTAAGTTGCCTACCCATGGTCTGAAATCCCATCATACAAGTGTTTTGCTGGATTCTTTTTTATCTTGTATTTTTATGTTTTTGTGTTTTTGGAGGAGATAGACATAAAAGTGGAGCAAAATTACATATTTAGACATGTTTTAAACAAAAGTGGGTTAAGGAAATCTAACTAAGCTAACCTTAAGTGGGTAAAGTGTCAAATTTCAAATTACAGATAGATAACTTAGGTTATGTTTGGTAAAAAATTTTGTTTTTTATTTTCAAAAACTTGTTTTTGGGAATATAAAGAAAAACAATTTTCTTGTATTTTTGAAATAAAAAACATGTTTGGTTAGTTGAAATTAAAAAAGATAGGTTTTTGAAGAAAAAAATAGAAAATATTAAAATATGTTGTTACTAGGATTTGAGCTCTTATGCTTTTTTTTTTTTTGGAACATCCCAACTCGGGTAGAACAAATTTGTTATGAAGGCAAGTCTTTTACAACATAACTGAGAATGTTTGGTGGAACTTCCTCCATCCAAACTCTTAAAGGAAAAGAAAGCCTAGCGTCCCTAGTTAGAGCATGGGCAACATGGTTGCCCTGCCACCTTACATGGATGATAGAAGAGGACTGAAAATACTCCCTTATATACATGAAGTCTTTTACTAAGTGGCCAGCCAGCGCATTTGAGTCCGACCCTAACTACAAACTCTTCACCACTAGCTCTGCATCACCTTCAAAACACACTTGCCTAAAGCCAAGTACCTTGGCAAAAGTTGCAGCTTTTCAAGTCGCTAACATCTCAAGGATCTCCATTGTTGCTAGCATCCTCACCTTCTCCTACAAAGCTGCCAAAACCTGCCCTTCGTTGTTGCAAATGACCACTTCGATGCCAGCTTCCTGATCCTCCCCAAACACCGCTCCTTCAAAATTTTCTTAAACTAAATCCTCTGTTGGAGGCTGCCACCACACTAAACTGTTTCTTTTCCTTGATACTTGCCCCTGCCTTTCCTGCTAAAACCCGACCAATAGAGCCGAGGCTGATTAGGCAATTTTTGTACATGACTGAGGACTTTTGTTTGTTCTCAATTTATTTCTTCACAGCCAGATTAGCCAAGCTGTCATCGTAAACTCCTCCAAGTTTTTTCCTTCTGCCTTAATGGTGCTCACGAGGTCACTCACGGATCCTATGTACTAGCACTTTCTCCTCACTTCTACAAAGGGAGGCATCCATCCCTCACGAACATTCACATAGTCCCATATTGCCTGAAACTCATCTTTAGCCATACAACCACACTGTTCACACCCAAAATTTTCCACCACTTTTCTTCTTTGCAAGTTTACCTTCATTGGGAGAGCCCTTGAGCAAGTATGCCATAGAAACACCTTCACCTTGTTGGGAATTTTTAAATGCCAAATACCCTTCCAGAAGCTTTTTACCACATCAGAGCTGGAGCTACAAGGCAAGGAATTCAACTCATTCTCGCACAACAGTTGATAGCCCGTTTTTACAGAATAGGATCCTGACCTACATCCTAGCCAAGTAATGCAATCCTTCTAATCTGTGACACACAGAGGGATACTCTTAATTCTTTGGGCTTCAAACGGCAGGAAAAGACCATCCAATAGTTGATCATTCCAGCCTCCCCCACCCCTCCCCCCTAACTCCAACAGATTAGCAACTACATAATTCGAGGCCTCCTGATTCTTTGGAGAAACTACACAAGCCGAGGCCCCCCAGGCAGCCACCTATCTTTGTAGATGTTAATCTACATACCATTCCCAACTCGCCAAAGCAAACCTGATTGGACAAGTTTACCAGCCTTTACAATGCTTTGCCACTCATACGACCTCGAAGCTACCTTTGCATCAAAAACTGAACCACTTGGGAAGTATTTTGCACTAAAGACCCAATAAAATAGGGATGAGTGGTCCACTAATAATCTCCACACTAGCTTAGCAAGCATAGCCTCATTAAACTTTTCCGAATCTTTAAAGCCCATGCCCCCTTACGTCTTTAGATTGCATAATGTTTCCCAATTCTTCCAATGAATCTTATGTTGGTCTCCCCATTGACCCCACCAAAATTTCCTTATCATCATCTCAATATCATTCAATAAACCAGATGGGAGTTTGAAACAACCCATCGCAAAAGTGGGTATAGCTTGAACTACCGCTTTTAGGAGCACCTCCCTTCCCACTTGTGAGAGGAGCCTTTCCTTCCATCCTTGAAGCTTATTCCAAACTCTCTCCTTAATGAAATTGAGGCTCGCCCTTTTGTTTCTCCCAACCACCGCCAAAAGACCAAGGTACTTCTCATATTCCCGCACTTCACTTACTTCCAATGAATCTATTATCTCAAGCTTCCTCTCATGCAGAGTAGCCTTGCAAAAAACACGATGGTTTTTTCTCTATTTAGCTTTTGACCAAAGGCTTGCTCATACAAAAACCAAAATACTATGGATAACATCCAAATTACTCTTAGTAGCTTGACAAAATAGGAGGGTGTCGTCAGCAAAGAAAAGATGAGAGATTTTGGGACCATTTTTACAAAAAGAAAACCCCCTAATAGCTTCGGCCTTGGCTGCCTGTTGCAATTGACAATTTAAAGTTTCAGAACAAATTAAGAATAGGTAAGGAGAGAGAAGGTCTCCTTGCCTAATCCCCCTTGTTGGCTGGATATCCCCCTTGGAACCCCATTCACTAGAATTGAGTAGGAAGCCGAGTTTATACAACTCATAATCAAGGCCACCCAACTCCCATTAAAGCCAATCTTCAACAATGTGACCTCCAAGAAATTCCACTCCACCCAATCATAAGCCTTGCTCATGTCAAGTTTCAAGGCCATGAAACCCCTTTTTTTTTTTTTGGTTCTTCATATGGTGTAAGGTTTCAAATGCTACAAGGATATTATCAAATATTGCCTTGTTCGATTGAAAGGCGCTTTAAGATTCTGAAATAACTAAGGGTAACACCTCTTTAAGCCTGTTTGCGACCACCTTTGATAGAAGCTTATAAATTATATTACATAAAGAAATAGGGCGATATTCAGAGACTTTTGAAGGACTTTTTACCTTTGGGATAAGGGTGATGAACGTCTGGTTTATGGATGAAGGAATGACACCTGAGGTGAGATAACTCAACACTGCTTCAGTCACATCTTTGCCCCTTGACAACCAGTAGTACTGAAAGAAAAAGGGAGGGAGTCCATTTGGGCCCGGAGCCTTCAATGGGTCCATTTGTTTCAAAGCCGTGACTACCTCTTCTTTGGTGAACTCACCATTAAGCAATTTGTTCATCTCCTCCATAACGAAGCAAGGCACACCCACCACAACTTCCTCCATCATGCTCGGATTTGAGGTATTAAAAAGGTATTGGTAATAATTAACCAAAATGTGTGAAATGCCATCCTCATCCATGCACAACTCCCCACTCAGATTTTCAAGAGCATCAATTCAATTTCTTCTAAATCGATGAAAGACTCTACTATGAAAATACTTAGTGTTGTTATCACCCTCTTACAGCCATAGAGATCGAGATCACTGTTTCCACATTTGTTCTTCCCTCACTAAGAGTTTTGAAATCTCTTTCTTCAATCTTTGAACCTAAGAAATACTTCCACCTCTTATAGCATCTTCCTCATCCACTCTTAAAAGGTCTTTTTTCTCCCTAAGGCTTTGGATCACATTGCCAAAAGCAATTTTGCTCCACCACTTCAAGTTTTTGTGGCACCTATCCACTTTTTCTTTCATTCTACTCATCAAGTTGCCTTGGTAAACATGGGACCATGCATCCTCAATCACTTCACTACAGCCCTCATCCCTCATCCACATTTGTTCAAACCTCCAAGGTTTATTCACTCTCTTGGGTATCTCTAACAAGTGAATCATGATCGGTTTGTGATCCGATGTGCCACTCTCCAAATGAACCACTTTTGTAGCCGAGAACATTGAGAGCCAATCCACCATACCTACCGCTCTATCAAGTCTCTCCCACATCGTATGCCCCTCCCCATGCCCATTACATCAAGTGAATTTGCTACCACAATATCCCAAATCTTGAAACCCACATTCATCCAACACATCCCTAAACTCCTCCATTTGCCTACTTGGTCTACGCCTCCCCCCCAATTTCTCATGAGCTCTAATAATTTCATTGAAGTCACCCGCACATAACCAAGGTAGGGAAAATTTGGATTTTAATCTTCTCAAGGTGGCCCAAGAGATGTAATGGTTGTTTGTTTCTGGTTCCCCATAGAAGCCAGTGAATCTCCACTCCCCCTCCTTCCCTTTATTAATGACCGCATCAATATGATTCGGGGAGTGAGTATCCATTGAGAAATCCATTTCTTTTTTCCAAAAAACCACCATCCCTCCACCCTTCCCTTCTCTAGAAAATTCTATCATCCCATCAAACTTCAACTTGTCACGTAAATAAAATTAGCCTAACTTTTTTCAACCATGTTTCGGCTACAAACAAGATTAACGGAGAATGAGCTTGAATTATATCACCAAACTCCTGCTTTGTCTGAGGGTTCTCAAATTCTCGATAGTTTCAACATAAAAGATTCATTGTTGTTGGCGGGGCTACTCCACAGCCTCCACCATTAAATAATTGTACTCCTGACCAAAGTTTGAAACCAATCTCTTCTTACTTTGTAACTCACTGTAATCCCCCTTTGAAGCTAACCTTTTAGTATTTTTTTTCATCACCCTAAGAATAGCATTCTCCACTAGACGTGCATGGTCTTTCTTTCTAATCCTTTTGGCTTTTTCCAACTTGGCACTACTTTTCTAGAGCCAATAACATTTGAGATATCACATAAAGTTGATTAGGTAATAGGTACACTTACCAGGTTCCCTTCCTGCTCACGTGATTGAGTAGCCCCCTTCTTATCCACTAATTTTTCTGCTTTACTTTCCACAGCCTTTTGTGTAGACTCAGCCCTCCTAACTGTACATTCTTCCTTATTTCCCTCATTCTTTCCTTCTAAAGTAACCCCTAAAGTCATGCCACTCCCCTTGTCAAATCTCGCCAGAGCCTTGTCAATCTCGCCAGAGCCTTTACTCAAAAATCCCTATTGAATTTGAGCTCTAATACTAACTTATTAAATGAAACAAATTTATTAAATTAAATACGTATTTTTATTGACTTATGAAAATTAAAAACTGAAAACAGTTTTTTGTATATTTTTAAGTTTTTTTCACGAGTTTTGAGAATAATTTTTATTTTCTGTCTATTTTGAGTTGCGAAACAAGTTTTTTAGTTTAAAAAATAGAAAATTATTTTTGAAAACAGAAAATAAGGGGAAAAAATAGTTACCAAACATATCCTTAAATTTTGGCCAAACCATAGGTGGATAAGTTATAATTTTCCCTAAAAAATAACATTCCAATAGAGTACTACGTTTTGAAATTTTTGGCCTCTTTAAATGATGCTTACAAATGGATATAGTGATGTATGGTAATTACATCAAATAAATACAAATTTTTGGTTTTTTATGAATGAATGTATAATTTATGAAATTATTTAACGTACAAGAGATTTTTGGCCTCTTTAAATGATGTTTACAAATGGATATAATGATGTATAGTAATTACATCAAATAGATACAAATTTTTAAGTTTTTTATAAATGAATGTATAATTTATGTAATTATTTAACGTACAAATGTGTATTTTTTGTTTTATTCTCAAATAATGTAGGATCTTACAATTAATATTCCGATCCTATAATTCACGATCCTATTTATCTTTATCTTTCATGATCTTACGTAAAATTCTAATTTTGACAATCTAATAATACACTAAAAAGTTGATGGGTAAAAAGAAATATTCATTTTTAATTTTGGCCGGGTCAAAGTTTTAAAGTGAATTTTTAAAAATCTATGACCCGACTGGAAATATGATATTAATTTGTTAAAGCCAAAGCTCAATTTTGATTTGTCCATCCGATCGAAATTGCTCGTGCTCTTTTTAATCAGGTGTTCGGATAGGCTTGGGTTGAACCGTTAGAAATGGCTTTTTAACTAGACTTTTTTTGATGAAAACTATAAGTTATTGATGATTCCTCTCATCAGAACATAACTAACAATTGTTTTTAAATTACTAATAAATATAATTCCAAATGCTTAAAACCAATAGTAATAACTTCTTGTACTTCTCAGCGTTGGTTTACCAAAAGAAAAAGAAAAAAAAAATAAAAATAAAAATAATAACTTCTTGTACTTTTGTGCACATGAATCACCACTAGCTAGCTTTCAAAAGGCCGATTTGTTCTTTTCAACAGAAACGTGTGGTCAGCAATAGTTGAAAATGTTTCCATACACATCAGTTACGAATCAATTAACTGTCGGTGATATGGTCCACATCTCATTCATTCAGTGATGGAAGGCTCTTTCATCTAGATCTAAGGGCGGCGCCGTCTTAAGGTTAGAGTCGTCCTCCAAATTAATTAATTGTCAATAATATGGTCCACATCTCATCTATATTTATATATATATATATATATATAGTCAAAGCCTTTACTAACTCCTTAATTTTTCCCGTTATCTTTTTTTTTTTTAATTCTTTTTAATGTTTTGTTATATTAGGGTTTATCAATTTAACGCTCCCATCAGTATACAATAATACAACTCCCCCATCAACCTTCACGTCACCTTTTTTTTTTTTTTTTTTTTTTAACGTTTTATTATTATATTAGAATTATCAATTCAGAACCCTAATACAAGTATACAACTCCCTCTTCGGCCTTCACATCTAAACCCCACAACCTCTCTATTTCTCATATACGCTGGCACCCCAAAACTCAGATCCTCCACCGCCGCCGCCACCATGGATCACCGCCACTGCATCGATTTCTCTTTACCTCTCCATGGTCGCTTAATCCAACCCATCATATTATATGTTTGCAAATTATTTGGAGGTAATTAAAACATGTTTTTACTCTCCTTAATTTCTATATATTGCTCTCTCTCTATCCGCTTCAATTTTTCATCAAATTTTGTTAGTTTGTGGCCGTGGGTTGCTCTGGATTTAAGTTTTTTTTTTTTTTTTTTTCCTTTGCAGATTCCACGTTTCTTCTTCTTCCTTTGTTGTCAAATCTATGGCAAAGAAGAATCATGAAATTTTTGTAATTAGATTTCTTTTTCCCTTTTTTTTGTATGCAAATTTTATTTGATTTTTGGTTTCTTGGGATTCTTCTATTTGGTTTTAATTTTGGGTTTGTTTTAGTTGATATATAGTGTTTTTGTCATCTTCATTTTACATTGTTTTGGATTTTCTTTTTCCCTTTTTTGGTTATGCAATTTTTATTGGATTTTTGGTTTCCTGAGATTCTTCTATTTGATTTCAATTCTGGGTTTGTTTTGGTTTGATATATAGTGTTACTATCATCTTCATTTACATTGGTTTTCCCTTTTTATAAATTATTATAATCTCTGGGTCTTCTTATATGATAGCCTATGGAATGTTATGTTGAGCTTCTCTGATGAGCAAAATCTGAACCCAAGGTAAGAATTCGGATTCGCTTTCAATCAAAGACCTACTTACTCTATTATTATTTTCTATATATTACTCTTTCTCTCCCACTGCAATTGTTCATGTGGGTGATTTACTTTTGGTGTTTTGGGTTGCTATGGCTGAATGTTCCTCCTTAGCAGGAGGAAGTTTTGGTATTTAATCATCTTGATTTAACTTTGATCTTATATTTCAGATGGGTTATTTATTTTTTTGTTATTAATATGAGCCTTTTAGCGTACCAATTACTTGCATTGGTACCAATTAATGAATTTCCAATAGGTTTAATTCTTTTTTTTTGGTGATAGGTTCAAATTGCTACATAGAACATTTGGTCTTTGTTTTCCTTTTTGTTCTTGAAAAGATATAATAATTTCATTGTTAGATGATAGTTGGAAATATTTAAAATTTCAATTAGTCCAGAAATTTGATTTTCCAAGTTCCAGGGATTGAGGAGATCAAGATTTCAAAGGCTAATTTGATGTAAGCCGTGGCTTTTGTGTTGGGTGGAATTCAGGAAGCCTGCAATGATATTTAATCTTTCAATGGTATCATATACATTATACCAAGTTTTGTATTTTTATATTCCCGTATTTGATATATTATTTAACCAATCCAGTTGATTGTATTAGTCGCGGTGGAGGTGGCTATTATGGTCAAATCGAGACCAAGGCATGTGGATGAAACTCTAAAGTTAGTAGTGGATTTGGTGCAAACAACCTGTACACTTGCTATGGAATATATGGAAGCTTAGAGAAATAATCAGTTTAGATAGCCTATTGAAGGGTGTACATGGCCTCTGTGGATTTGGGGCTTCAAGCAGTTGGGGTAGAGTGTGAATTTAAAAGTCCAGTAGATGAAGTAAAGTCAGCTGGACCTACCAATTTGAGCATTGGCCACATCCTTCCTTAATGATGTTAGACTACTTCGTAGTTGGTTCTTCTATTAGGAATTTATTTTTCTCTTATGGCTTTCCTTGAACAAACGGACCAACAGAGAAGATAGCATGTGAAGCAAAGAACTGGCTGGGTTTGCTAGACAATGATGTATTGGATGGAGCAGCATCCCCCATGTATTAAGACTCTACTAAACAGTGATGTACCCGCTCAATAAATAATTAAAAAAAAAAAAACCGAAATGTGTTTGTAGCATTTTTCATTTGAATTCCTTGCTTCCTTTTGGCATTTTTACTAGAGTGTTACTCCAAAAAATTTTAAATTAGATTTTTTTTTTCTATTAAAAGTTGTGCTATTACCCCAATCCATTAAAAATCATTACTCATGTTTTAGTTTTAAAGTTGTAATATCTATTGGACAATATAGTATTTTGTGTTTCAATGCATTAATATTGTTTTTTTTTTTTTTAAACAAAAAAATTGTCATATTTGAATGATGTGGGGCCCGTGGGCCTGATAGCCCCGGCCCATCGGGTTGCAGGCCCAAGGCCCATGCCGAGGAACACTGACTATTCAAGGCTAAATTGGGGAAAGCCTCTTTTTCCAATCCACGCCGAGAACCTCCTCATCCTCGGCCTGACAAGGGTGATTTTCGGGAAAGACCAGGCCCAAAGTAAGCTATCACCCTCGCATTTAATGCATTCACCTAACCCCCCTGGCCGCATTAATGGGGATATAACCCCTTAGCAGGGCAACGTTGATCAGAGTGAACCACTCGAGTGCTGATAAGGCCTCTGATGGGACGGACGGCCAGAAGAGAGGCAAATGAATGATCAACAGATGGAATAAGGAGATAGGAAGATGAAGACTATATAAGGAAAGCAAGTAAAGTAAAGAAAGGGGAGGAGGAAAAAAGAGAAGAAAAAGGAAGGGCCGAGGAGAATCCTCCCAGTTGTATAGACACTCTGAATATCTTTTTACAAATAAAGGTTCATGCTTGATGAACGACGGCCAGCGCCTAAACCTTTAACCCACTCTCTATAAATTTATTATTTGGGCTTGATTGGGCTGAAAACCCATTCACACTCAGGGTCAATCCAAACTGAGTCCCTACAAATGATATCTTGAATAATCACTAACTATATATAGTATATTATTAATGTCATCTCTTATTTGTAAGCATTTCATTTAATTATATAAGTTATTCCAACTAAAATAAAATGAAATAAAGATTTGAAATAATATTTTAAACTACCATAAATAAATATTCAATATAAACTAAAATTAATAAAATTTTCTTTTTAAAATCTTATTTTCAATAGTTTTCTCAAGCATCGCACGGGTTCGCGACTAGTTTATTCAATGAAGGAAGGCTCTTTGTTAGTAATTTGTTGTACATCAATTTTTTTTTCTTTCGGGAGAATTTAATCCATCTATGTGATCTAGATCCATGGGTAGTGCCACCTTAAGGCCAAGGTGGTCCTAGGACCATCCTAACCTTACTTTTTTTTTTTTTTTTTTTTTTTTTTTATATAATAATTTAAAATTTTTTATTTGTCTATCCTTCAAAAAAAATTTTTGGAAATACTCTCAATTTTTTTTATGCCAATAAAATTAAATTTTGCTCAATAATTTGTTCTACATTCAGTGGATGAATGATTGGTTGGTTGTGTACATTGAAAGAGATGTAGCTTGTAGCGTTGATAATGAGACTATCATGTAATGATTTTCAAAATATGAAAACTCGTAGAAGGCAATTGTAAACTTTATGTATTTTCGTGTTTTTTTTTATTGTTGTTGTTGTCAATATATGAATTTCTCTTTTTATTAGATTGTATAATTTTATACTTTTTAAGGAACACCCTGAAAAAAAAATTCATGGAGTTGCCACTGTTTAGATCTAACTCAAACAAACAAGAATATTAGAACATTGATCTCTTATGGTCACCAATGGCCTTGAATTTTGGTACCAATCCACAATGTATTTAGTAATGTACATGTAACGTTTGACTGCTGTTGAGTTTTTAATTGTTTGCGAGATTGAATTGGAAAAAATAATGAAAAATTATATATGAATTTTACAAAGTCTAATTAAAACATTATCTTTAAGCAGATAATTGTACCAATCTCAAAAACCAACAAAATTTACTCAAAGTGTGAATAGTGAATACACATAATCAGAGAACTAGGTTTTCAATTTTCACATAGATAAAAGAAGGAACACTAATCAACCATAAACCTAGGGTTTTGAAAGTGTGAGAATAGCCATTTTATCTAATGAGTACTAAAATTATAGGTTCGTCATACAACACAATCCACACAAATGACGAGCATACAATCCACAGGGTCGTCCATGAAAGGACGACCATACAACATTTATGGTGTTGTCATTAATGGTTTCGTAATTGACGAGCTCCAACAATTAGAAAGGCCAACCATGAGCCAATTAAGCCTCATTTAAGCTCGGGTATACTTTACAAAAGACAGCCAAGAGAGCCATTAAGAGGTTGCCATCAATTACACTAAAAATGAGCTTCTCAATAGTTGTACTAAGGCTATAAATAAGCCACCAAACACCAGGAGAAAGGTAGACATACATAATTACATTATGATTCTTTGAGAGATATTGAGAACTCTACTGACTTAATTATTGGAGAACTGTTGGCTACACCACTCCGTACCTTTCTCTCTCATCTTTGCAGGGAACGTTACCTCATCATAAGCTCTGACGAGGTTAACAACTGATGACCATTTTTGGCTTCATCATTATCCACTGCCATCTCAACCATGGAGTTCCAAAACAGGGCTATTTGGATATTTCAAAAGAGGACAATTTGGTTAAAAGAAATCCATAAATAGTGTTAATCTACCAAAATCACAGAAATACTATATTGTCTCTAGGTTTCACGTTCCAAATAATTATAAGGAAAAATAGTCTTGATTATATTTTTTACATGTTAATTAGCATCCACTTTGTACATACAATGTCTATAATTTCATATGTCTTATCCACATCTTTTTTAGCATATACATATTTACTATTTAGTACAAGAAATGAATAATATGTATGGGGCAATGTACAACAAATATAGCATAGCTATATATATATATATATATGTAGTCTTCAAGAACCTCTTATAACCTACATAATATTTATTAGCTTAGATAACTCCCCTTTATTTATTTAAGTTAACTTGTATACAAGTGTTGAGGGTCATTTTTGTAAAACAAGAAGGAGACCCAACTCAGCAACGCAGACAGCAAGTAGAAGTGGCAAGCATAGAATAAAATCATTAAGCTCAAACGGCAGGAATAATGGGTTACAGGTCCATAAAATAAATAAATGGGCCTTGAGGAAGCAAGTGGGCTCGAAAGGCCCGAAAAGAGAGAATAACAAACCCATGGGCAGTGTATGATGTGAAAAAAAGTAAGAATGAGCCGCGACAGACTCAAGGTAATGTAAGCAAAGAGAGTAGGGGATTGTTGGCAGCCCCATAAACCCTAAGGATAAGTATGAAGTAATTGGACCGGGAAAGCCCAATGAAGTAAGTAAAAGCTCATGGGAACACAAAACTCGAAAAAGGGCCGAGGAAGCTCAAAACAAGTAAATGGGCCAAGGAAGCCCAAAATAAGTAAATGAGCCGAGGATGCCCAAGGGGACATAGGAGCCCCTAAGAAAGAAAGCCCATGGTCATGCAAGGCCATTTGGGGAAGAGAGTAAAATGGCAGGTCTAAAAGAGGACCAGCAGGACCAAGTCATTACAGCAAGAATGACAGAATAATATGACAGGACATGAGGAGAACCAAGAAATGGGCTAAGAGAAATGTAAAACCCAATATCAAATGAAGCCCAGCCCCAAAAGGGAACAGTGAACTATGCAACGGCCCACGTAAAAGAACAAAGATCGTGACAAATGCATGAGTAGCGACAGATTTTGAACATACATGACAGGAAAGCACGCATAAGGCCCAGGCACTATCAGCCTGTACCCAGCCAATATGGGATGTGATGGGGCTATGGGTCAGAGGTAAGAGGTAAGGGGGGTGTAGTTTGGTGGTGGGGAGAGGGGAAAATACCTACTCCGCAGCTCCTGCCCAAGCCCTTTTAGGAGGTACATCCTGCTGGGATGATAGACCATCCAAAAGAGGCAAGGTTGAGGGGGGATCGTTAGGTGTATACCATGAAAGAAGGAGAGAGAAAAGCATTTACATCGTGGCAGGAAAGAATGCCACGACAGACTAACAAAACAAAACAAACCTGCCTTTGTCTGGCGAGGGTAAGTATACAGAAGAACTCCTTGGTGGTCGGCAAGTACGCCCAGACCAGATAAAGGCAGTTAAGGGGTAAGGTGGTAAAATCCAGTCACGGCAGGCCCTATAAAAGGACCCTCGTTGTGCCCTGTAAGAGGGATCAAAAAACAGAGTATTACTAAGAAAGAGAAAAACAAAAGAAAAGGAAAGGAAAGAAAAAAAGATAAGAAGGAAAACAATAAACAGAGGAAGATAATACAATGGGCATGCACCAATAAGTCGATTTCCTTCTCTCCCCCTCGAAATCCTACTTTCTTTGAGATAAGTAAACAAAAGAGATTCCTTTGGGCACCAACCATTTAGGTCCGATTCCCTCAAAGTCATTAATCCCCATGGTAGGATCTTTTTCCTGGGGGATTAGTTGCATTGAGAGGAGGCGTTTTTCCTTCTTAGTCTTTGCCCCTACGGACCCAAACTTGACTTGACATTTATTTTCGATTAACTCATATCATCACTTAATCCTCTATCTCTTTTGTAAAGCTATTGTTATAACTGTCGTTGCCATTACTGTGATTAGTATAAAAATAGAGATTACTTGGTTATTTTTCATTAGGAAAAGGTCGTTACATTTTTTATCCTTCTGCTATTGTTTTATTTGTTTGCCGTAAATCATTTGAAACAGTTCTGCCTGCCGTAAGTACACTCCTGGCAGACGAGACCTAGTTTGCGCACAAACCCGTCCAAAGTGAGTTACAGTTGGACCGGTCTCAATTCTCCTACTCAGAATACTCGGGCCCATCACCACAGGAGGCAGTCTAACCCAACCCACAACACAAAAAAAGGCCCCTACAATAAGTTAACTCTTTCTTTAACAAACTCCACTATAACTCATTCCTTTATTAAGCTTTAGTTAATTTAATTTTTAACCTGATTTAATTTAAAATGCACTAACTAAATAGATACAATGTCCATGTTCTTGCCAAAAGGTTTCTGCAATCAGAAATTAAAGGAATGACATTCTGTGGTAATACACACATCAATCAAAAGTTTTGTAATCATCCGTGTGGGAAAAGTATATGTAGAACACAAATCTACCTCATTTCTATATCACAATCTATATTAGACGTATAACATAACCTCTTTATTATTATTAAGATCTTAAAATTAAAATTATTAAGGAAAATGAAGATTTTGAGAAGGGAAAAATTATTATTTAAATGAAATATATATATATATATATAAATTTCTTTTTTGAGAAACAATTATTTAAATGAAATAGAGAGGCTGGCAGAGGATATATATTTAAAAAATGGTTAATATATATATATATATTTTTTTTTTTTCCTGAAGAAATAGTTAATTCAAATAGAAAGAGAGTCTTTAGACTCTAAACTAAAATTTGTACAAAAAATTATATAAAGATGTTCGTCCAAGATGATCAAATCAAAAGCTCTTGTACTTCTACAATTTCTGTTTAGTGGGTGACATTGATTTTTGCAATCATTTCCTGTCTAGCAAGTGGGAGTAGAGTAGCCGACCTATATAGTTTTCATTGATAGTACAATAGGACGAGGTCACTGTAGGATACGCTGGGCTTAATTTGAGGGGAAAAGAAAAGGAAGTTCGGCGTTCAAAATTTCAGGGTGGTATTACTGATTTAGTAACGTAATTTATATTTTTTTGAAAATATATGCGGGTTGAAAAAATATTTAAAAATATATATAATATTATTTAAAAATTGAAAAGTATTATTTAAACTACCATATCAAATAGCCCCTTAAGAGCCATAATGATACGAATAAAGTTTCCTTGAAATTTATCAAACTTTTCATGTAACATTTTTTTTTTTAATTTAAAAAAATTTAACTTTTAAATTTCATGTTTCTTATGTTCATAACATGCTGTAGGGTTCAAATTCTTTACGTAAACCCAAAAACAATTAATTTGTAGAGTATGGGTTGAAGAACTAGAGTTGACAAGGGATTCACAACAAAAGATTATCACTCTTTTTCACTATTCATTGGTCAGTTTCCATACATTCCATGGTTTGTTTCAAACCCTCTCCCTCTGTTATATAGCCACTCTCACCCTCATCTCTACTGTCCACATGCTCCCCATCCATGAACTTGCTCAAGTACCTGTCACGTCAGGCAGCTTCTTTTCATCTCTGTGTGAGTGGCGGTAGGTTATGAAGCACTGTTCAGAGGTCTTCTCCACATAAATGCGGCTAGAAAAGCTGTTGCAATGCATTGAATACGGTGGCAGCAGCCTTTCCCTCAGATATTTCCTCATCCTTATCGTTCCTGAATATGTTTCGAGCTTATCTTGATCAGGTGGAGTCCTCGGATAATCAATCAGGCTTTTCCCCTACTTAGCTAGTCTCCGATATCATATTAAAGTAAAACATCTTCCTCGGACAGGTGATGTCCTCCTCGGACTGGAGATATCCTCTTCGGACAGTATTGAATTCTCCACAGGAGGATTCCACTTCACTCTGGGCCCTGCACTTTCCGCATCTTTCTCTTCAGATGTGAAACAGTCCTCTCCTGGGTATTCGGCCCAATAACTTGGCCTGACCCCCTTATCCCCCACAATAACCCCTCAAAATTTTATTTTTTCCCACGAAACGGAAAGAAAAAATAAGATTTTGATTTGGTACGCGGGAATGGGTGGATAAAAATAAAAATAAACTAAAACAAAAGAAACCAACAGAAGTTGAAAGTCACAAATGCCCCTGTTTACACGCGTGAGATTGTGGAGACGCGCGCCTCATTATTACCACTGCAAATCTCTCCTTCCCAAAGCAGCGCGTCAACTACTTCAGGCGGCTGTGTCCCTTGCATCCAACGGTGGATTATTGATCAAACGGGTAGGGTTTGCCCTCGTAATTCGAGCGAGATGAATGATACCGCTCCATTTGTCCCATATATAAACCTCCGTAGGCAGTTACTTTTCTTACTTTACACACTTTCATAATACTTCAGAGCATTCCCAGAGCTTCCGGAGAGTTTCCTTCCTCAAAACCACTTCACGCCCACTCGGATTTCTGCGCCTTCTACCTTCAGGATCCTACCCAAAGTACATTTCGAGTTAAGGGATTCGATTTATTCGTGATAGCGTAAGTCTCGTGCATCCTGAACCTTTCTTTCCTTCTCGGCTACCATTTCCTTTCATCACTATCATCTTTCTCACTGTTCCGTTCAGTCTTTTAGAAATGGGTAAATTCAATATCTCGTCGATAGTCCGGCGTTGATTGAGGAGTTCAAGAGAACCCACCATATCCCACAGGGGGTAAATCTGAGGTATTGCCCCCAGAGGGATTACTGTTAGCCCGACAAAAGGAGAGGTCATAATTCCTATGATCGCCTTCATTGAAGGGGGAATGACCCTTCCCATGGGTCCCGTGACCCTAAACTATCTTCGTAACCATAGGCTCTCTCCCGATCAGTGCGCGCCCAATACCTTTAAGATTTTAGGGGCCTTTGATGCCATAAATGAACAATTAGGCCTAGGGCTAACTTGGCACGACTTAGTGTACCTGTACGAATGTCGCGCCAAAAAGGGGGGGTTATTACCTTAAATCCCGGTCCGATGTCGTGAGGCTATTCTCCTGCCTTCCCAAATCCAATAAGGGGATGAAAGACGATTATCTGATCGTCTCGGGCGCATGGCACGACGGTCTACACTGCCCGACCGAGCCAGGAGAGCCAGGTGTGCCTTCTCGGACTCAGGGTCTTTAACCATAGTCTTAGGGCTTTCTCTTTCAGCAGTTGTTCCTTTGTCTGTCCTTGTATCTGGTTTCTGATCTGATCAGGTGTGTTTGTTTTACAGATAAGACACATACTGCTCCTCGGCTGAGCCTTACCAACGTGCCTGCTCTCAACTATCTGCTGCGCTCGGAGATATACGTCAGCGAGGACGGACAGTTGAGGTCCGTTCCACTCATACTTGGTTACACCCCCAAGAAAGCAGACGTCCAGCCAGCGGGAACGCAATTACTGAGGCGATTATAGGTTGCAGAGGATAGAGTTGCTCGGAAGAATTTCCTAGCGCCCTACGACCTTCCACCGGTTCCACACCCTAATCCCCAAGGTGCTCCGCTGCTCGTCCGACCAGTTCAGCAAGTTCCTCTTGCTCAGCCGACCGCAAGAGAAAGGGTCGGCTCTTCGTCCGCCTCCTTGGACGCACAAATTGACAAGTTCAATTTGAAGGGGAAGACGAAGGGGACGTCCAAATAATTCCTTCGGATTCCGAAGAGGAATTTGACAGACATTCTTGTGTCGACCTCCGCTCTTGCTAACTACAGTCCCGAGGACTCTTCAGAGGAAGAGATGTCCGACCTAAGGCTACTCTAAAGAGGAGGAGTAACAAAGTTGAAGCCAAAGGGACGGGGACTTCTCGGCCCGAGGTTAATCTGCCTCCTCCTCCTCCAGCCCCACAGGTTCCTGATCCGGCTCTTAAGCCTATACCGGATCTAAAGAAAAAGAGGCCGATGGAGCCTGAGGATAAGGAGAAGGGGCTGCCACCCAAGAACAAGCAACAGAAGGTAATCAAAGAGCCCATAAAAAGAGAGCATCCTCGTGGAAAGTAGAGAGGAGCCTCCACTGGCCGAGGTGCACCGAGGACAACGCATATGGTCCCCTCGGCTAGAACTCGACGGAGTTCCCTTCCCTGGAACCTTGGTCAGAAACTACGATGGGGGTCGTGCTGCGTTGATAGCCGAGGCGTTGCAGCAACTCTACTTTTGCCTCGGACATGGATTCATATAGGCGTTTTAGCCAATATGAACTCTTCATGTCCTTGAAGAGGGATTTGCCATGGTAAGTATACCCTTTTACCCCTTGGCTAAAATGCAGATTTTTTGTGCTGTATACTAACACTGTTGTTTTGTTCAGATCACCCAGCAAGTCTTTGTGGCCGAAGAATGGANAATACATCATATTGTCAAGAGTCTTGTACCTTAACTGAAAATTCTTTTTTTTTTTTTTTAACTAAGACATCTAGATTAAAATTTCTCATCTCCTAATTATAGTATCATATATGTACTCGGCCAAAAAAAAGAAGTATAAGTATAGAAACACACCTAAATTTATAACATGTTTAAGTCTTACCTTGTAATTGGTACATTTTTTTTTTCCAGCAAGTACTATGGTGGTTCTGGTTGTAAGTGTTAAAATATAATCATAAGTTGACATTTATAGAATTGGGTGTGAGTTTAGATGTATGGTAGGCGGAGTCAAGGTTTTTACTTTTTATGCGGAATGAGAAGTCTGAGCGGGCTGAGGTTGGCATGATAACACCAAAAAGTAGCCAGCCCAAAACTATTTATCATGTGCCTATTTTCCTTAAGAGAATGGAAATAAATGGAATGAAATGGAATGTATTTAAATAAGGGAAATGAATGGAAAAGAATAGAATGAAATGGAATTAAGTAACCTTATTTGGATGTTTTAAAATAAAGGAATGAAAATGAATGGAATGTAAGAATCCTGTTTGGGAGCAACATGGAGAGAATGGAATGGAATCATTTTATGACAATATTACTATTAAACCCCTGTTTTAAAATAAAAGTTGAATATATAGGAGTATTTTAGGAGTTTTAGTAAAAAAATTATTAAATCTAATTTCATTCCCTCCCATTCCTCCCAATTTCGGGGGAATGAAAATTTGAGATTTTAAGGGAATAAAAAGGAATGAGTGTTCCCTCCTACCCATTCCATTTCCTCTCACTTAAACTCCCAAATAAGGGAATGAACTTTCCATTCTCTTCATTAAAACTCTTAAATAAGAGAAGAGAAGAATATTCTAAAATTATTTTTTTATTCTTTTTCATTCCATTCCATTCTCTAATTTTCCTCATTCCAAGCGGAGCCTAAGGCAAAAAGACCACTACTATTACTATTACCAGTACTAGCAGTCTGTCTAGTAGCAAACCCCAAACAGAAACAGAAACAGAAACAGAAAAGATAACGGCGTTAAAAAAAATGGTGTCGTTAAGTCCCCCTCAAAATGCCTAAAACGACGCGTGTCTTGAAGATTCCCCCACATTTCCAGTGGTTGTTGACTGTGTCCTCTTTGTTTCAGCAACCAACAAACTCAAGGGCAAGAAAGGCCAAGGTCACTCTCCCTCCCTTCCTCCGTTGCACAGCACAAAATTCCAAAACCCTGAGAAAGAAAGAATTCCACAGCTTCATTTTTCTTCTTCCCCAAATTCTCAACATGTGAATTCTTTTTTCCCTTTCCTCTCATTTCATTTCAACCAATTTCGTAACCCAAATCAAATCAAAAGCCTCAAAATGGAAAATTCAGAGAAGGAATCGTCAATGGCGACGTCCAAACAGTACGGTTTCTCAAACGGACATCCGCCTCGGGGTCCCAACCACTCGTCGTGGTTCGAAAGCCGGCTCTTCTACGTTCGGATCGCGCCGTGCGTGACCGACACCGTCCCCGACCACCTCACGCTCCGCCACCTCCGCCGCGAGATCGGCGTATCGCTTGAGATCAACAATTCGCGCATTCCGGCATCCGAATCGGCCTCTCTGACCCTCCGCCGCGACCGCCTCGACAAGGAGTCGTCGGAGGTCACCTACGTCAGCACCGATACCATCCGCGTCACCGGCGGTGTCGAATTCGAGGTCTACGAGAACCAGGAGTTGGTTCTCTGCGGGTCTTTGGAGCCGGTGGTAGCCAATTGGCTTAATGGGAGCGTCGGCTCCGACAATGACGCGAAAACCGGCTGGACCATGGACTGTTATATGGCTGCGTCGATTGGTTCGGGCTCTTCGGCGTTTTTCCAGCCGAAGCTCGGGGTTTCGGCGCCCTCCTTCGAGGTCTATATCGCCGGGTGCTGCTCGGGAGTGCCTGTGATCTTGACGAAGACGATTCAGATTAGCCCGCGGCGGAAGGTGTTGAGGCACGCCGTCCTCGACGCGATTCCGGAGGACGAGGAAATCGGAAAAGAGCGGAGGAATGGTAGTGGATTGGTTCGCCACCGGAAAGTTCAGGTATTGATATTGACATATTGTTTCATTCATTTTATTGATTTCTATGGGGTTTTTTTTTTTTTTTTTGGTTAAAAATTAAGTCACATTGTGAAATAGTTTGGTAATTTGGTACATTGGTGATGGAAGTAGAAGTATAAATTTTGTGTGAATTTGATTGATCATTTCCATTGGAGTAATGTTAGTTGATAGAAACATGTTTTGTTTTCTGGCCAGTGATGTATTGGAAACTCTATATTTTCACTGGGTTAGAATGAAGATTTTGTTGCAAACGTATGATTGTGTGTAAAAGCTGGTTTTGTTATCTACTTTGAAGTATGGTTTTAGTCTATTAATGCATTACATTGTAAAATAATTTTGATTAATTGGGAAAGTGTTGCAAGTTATGATGGCAGTGTGAGAAGTTGAGTTACAGTGTGAAGTAGTAGGATAATTTGGTGATGTGGGTGGAAAGAAATATTGGGACGACTGATACTTTTTGTAGAAATGTTATGGTGTTGGCAATACTTTTTGATAATTGATAGTTTTAATGGGAAGAGGAGATTTGAACCTTGGAAATAAGACTTAGACTTGGACTCCTTGGGCTTTACTACTAAACCCAAACTAAATAACAAACTTAAAATAAAGCCCAAAAGAAGATCTAATGGACTGTAGCACACCCATTCCTATAATGTTATGAAATTACAAAATTTCCCTTGATACATAAAATCAAATCACAATATAATAAAATATGTCTTCTCATTGCCTCCTGCATCAACTCAAGTCTAGCCTCTCATTACATAAAACACCTCGAACTTAAAATAAAGCTTTCGATGTATTATTGGCACATAAAAACTACCCATATTGCCAACAACATAATGCCAAAGCCCTGCAGCTCAACTAGTTGGCACCTCCCGATGTTTNCAATTTTATACTTTTATTTTATATATATATATTAATATATATATATATATTTGTTATTCTATATTCACACCCTCCATTAGAATCTGACCTCATCATATTTTCTTTAAAGAATAGAATATATAGTTTCATAACACAATTATAATAAATGGCTATTAACAACTACATAATTGATTCTCAAAAAAAAAAAAAAAAACAACTACCATAATTATCAAATTTCATATTTCGACAAAATCGTTGAATTGTAGAATACATATTTTCATATATAAACACAATCATAATAAATGATGATTAATAAATTCCATAATTATACTTACAAAAAAACAACTGTCATAATTATCAAATTTCATATTTAAACAAATTTTAAGGAGAGAGAAAATTATTTTGCCAAACTTTCTTGTGCATTGAACAGGTTACTAACTAGTCACATATTAAAAGCACAGTTCAAAGTAGGTGACAAGATCAGCTTCACACAAGATCATACATTGCCACTTTGTTACAACATTTCCTATCTAAAATCACCAATGCCCTATGAAAACTCATGACATAGGACAAGGGGAACAAGTTAATCTGATTAGAACTGTTGGGCAGATCTGGTATTACCTCTGTTTTGAGGGCTTAGGGTTAGGTTTTCGTAGGAATAGGCTAGAAAATAAGAGGATAATAGGGTTTCCAAAGGGGACAAGGATTAGTAGGGTTTGGGGATGAACAAAGAAAACAATCAAGGTTTGGGTGGCTGTTTCTGTGCTGTGAACAGTGACCCGTGATATAATTCTAGGAATCACACTAGACTTCCTAACCTAGGGTTCCTTAGCATCACACCTCAGAGAAGGTTGCATAACCAAACCATAAAGAAAGCTTCATAGCCCTTATAAAATAAAAGTATAAAATTGTTAGGCCTAAAAAATAAGCACAATATCAGAAGTTCAATGAAAAGTCAAAAGATATATATATATATATATAAAATGAAAGTATAAAATTGTTAGGCCTAAAAAATAAGCACAATATCAGAAGTTCAATGAAAAGTCAAAAGACTTTGGTTTTATATAGATTATAGTCTTTATATATCAGGTAGAATAAATTGGGTAAATTTTCTATGTGCGCTTGAGGTGTTTAGGAGGATTTGTAGATCTAGGATTTAGAGTTGCAGGAGACAGTAATCACAATAGTAAATGCACATGGGGAATTACTAATCAAGAATTCAATCAATAGCAAGAAAATCGTAAATCAATCATGATTCAAGTTGTGTATAGTTAAGGGTGCTTATTTACATGTGAAGCAGGGGTTTACATTGTCTTTCTAAAATCTTAATCTAAACCCACTAAACTTATAGTTGAATCAACACATACTAGAAAATCATCATCTCACCAATTACGCAAATAAAAAATCGTGACATACTAAAATTAAAACAAAACGGAATATGAAAATAAGTGAAAGGAAAAGAATGAAAATTTTAATCCAACTAAGAAAAAGAAAAGATCATGAGATGGGATCTA
Organism: Quercus suber; assembly: GCF_002906115.3. NCBI lineage: Eukaryota > Viridiplantae > Streptophyta > Magnoliopsida > Fagales > Fagaceae > Quercus > Quercus suber. The sequence continues at coordinate 84,019 of NW_027069492.1, read as the reverse complement.
CTTGCTTTTGTATTATTATTATTATTATTATTATTATTTTGTTGATAAATTGATATTTGGGAAGAGGGGATTTGAGTCTTGGACGTTTTTGTTGGAAACACCACAAGGTGTGGGTTTAGCTACAAGGCTCTTGGCTACTTGTAGATTGGTTGATTCTTGATCTTATTGGCCCCTTAGCACCTACAACACCAATTGAAATTGAAAGGGATTTTGAGAACTTCTCTTTAAAACATAATGATCACAATTCAAAAGAAGAAAGACCTTTGAAAGGTTTTAGAGTTAGATTGAAAACAAATTATGAATAGAATAGACCAAACTTTTGAATTCCATTCTGGATTGGCTAATAAAATGGAATATTTAGGTACCGGTGTACTATTTTGAGATTGCCAATATATATAGAAGTTTTATTGAAAAAAAAAAGATCATCGTTTTCACTATGGTGAACACTCTATAATTGAAGAAAATACATATAACTCAAGAAATAAAACTACAAATTATAGAAATTCAGAAATGGAAACGCATTGCATAAAACTCAAGATACAAGCCAACTGAAAAAAGTACCAAAAAGTAGAGATTTTAAGAGATTTAAAGGTCTCATTATCTTCAAGGGTATGGATATTTCATTCCTGCCAAATTAACCACATTAGACAAGCTGGAACCATATTCCAAATAGTTGAAAGGTGTTTCCCCAACCAATTCCTCCATGCAAAAAGATGAGAAGCAACCATCTTCGGCATCACCCTCTGGATACCAAACATCAGAAAAACTTCACTCCATCAAGCATGAGCAAACTTATAGTGGAGCAAAAGATGGTCCACAATTTCCCCATCACAACAACACAAGCTATACCAATTAACTAGGGGCAAACCTCTCTTAACAAGATTATCAACGGTCTGTTGTCCATAAAAAGAAAGACACCCTTTTAGGGGCCTTTACACACCAGGTACTTTTCCAAGGAAAAATAAGTCCATACTTATAAGTCATGCCATCTAATTAACCCACATAAATTTATAAAAGATATCATTTAGAAAAACTATAAAAGTTCATAACATAATCAAACAAATGTAAAAAGTTCATAAAATCTCATAAAAGTTGGCTTCTTTATTAAAATATATATATAAGAAAGGCATAAGAAAAATTTTGGTCCAAAATGCATTTTTTCCTCAAAATGCTGTATTTTTGCTAGAATGACCGGTGTAAGTCGCTACTAGTCGGAATTTTGACCAAAATGGAATGTGGGGGTTTATTGCATCAGTTCATGTACAATATCAGAATATTTCAGCCAGAACTCAGAACATAATGCAGTTCAAAACATTGGAATGGACTCCTAGAGAGAGGGTTTAAAAGATTAATATCTCTCGCTTAGAGTATTGGTGTAAAGAGAATTAATGAAAAAAATAATGTTTTTTTTAAGGTAGTAGCCAACGCTTGGATTGAGGTATAAGTTGGGTAGTTAACTAGTTATAGGCCAACCTAGGGCTTTTTTTTGGGGGGTGGGGGGAGGGGTGTTCCTAAGTGTTCTAGAGCCTCTTAGATGATTGGACATGCCCCTACAAAGAGTTTGAAATCTTATTGGGTTTAAATATTCAAAGTTGAAAGTATGGTTTTTTAAGCACCAATTTGGGGAGCATGTATGCATCCTACGACATGTAGACAACCCAATTTCCCTCACTTCAAACAGTCATATCTCACACATTTTTTAATCGAAATTGGGTCAAATATGTGTCCATTTTGAAGCCCTATATATCTACTTTCTAATGAAACAAGTCTCACTCAAAAATTTGTTTTGGTTAAAAATATGAGCAAATGAGTGATCAAAGGTCATTTTCTAGCAACTATAGTCTTTTAGCATGAAAAAAATAAAATTGATATTAGTGTTTATGTGTAAATATTAATGTGACAGATTGTTACTGTCTAATGTCTAGAATTTCTTTTCTTCTTTTTGTGTGGGGGTGTGGTTGTGGGTGGGGGGTTGGGGATGTTGACCTAGCTGTTGGTTCTAAATCTAGCCACTGATGGTCAGCTACATGTATGTTACTCAATCATGAACCTCTGAGTTCATTCTGTTTTGTGTACAAACTACAAAGAGTAAAGAATCATCCAATTTCCCTGTTTGCTCTATCTGGTTTTGGAAGCCAATGATTCTTTCTTTTGTGATTATCTCACCTTCCTCTCTGTTCACAGAAATTCATTTTTAACAAATACAATGCAGCTATCTAACTTTCAAGAGCTTAACTGGGCAAAGAAAATTTTGCAAATTCAATGTAATATAGTGCATTTTAAGCCCATTCATATCTAGAGCCTTTGCCTTATTCCTTTTTTTTTTTTTTTTTTGGGAAGGAAATGTTAAACTTATATTTCATTGATATGATCTGCTTCATTTCTGTTTTCTGATAATGGCTTTTGTTTTTAGATTCACAAAAATAAAGTACAATGTGGAACCTGTTTTAGGAACTTCTCTTGAAAAATTGATCATGAAACATCCTATTTTAGAGAACATTCCAATTTTTGTTACCAGTTAAGGGAAAGAAATAATTGAATCTTCTCTAAGCGCTTTTGTACCAGGGAAAAAAAAATACTCTCTTTTATATTAACTGATCTATGATCCTCTCTGGGCTTTTGCAGTTCACAGAATCAGAAGTTGATGATTATGAGCCCGATGGGAAGATTAATTATGGCTTTTACTCCGAAGAAATGTACCCTGGTGAGGATGGCCAACTCTCGTGTTTAATGCTGGTGTTCGAGTTGGCGTTGGGATTGGTCTTGGGATGTGTCTTGGCATTGGGATTGGTGTCGGACTTCTCATGCGTTCATATCAAGCCACAACTAGTAATTTTAGGCGGAGGTTTCTCTGATCCGGATCATTTCAAATGGAAATTTGTTATTCTGGTTTTAATAAAAGGGAGGAAGCCTTTTGAGATTTTAAACGAAATCTTCAAGGATTTCAAGATTGTGGGAGAGGAAGCAAGAGACATTAATTAGTAGTATCAACCTGTTAAGTGTTAAGCATGAGCTTTTTTGTAGTTGAGAAGGAATCTGTATAGGCTCTTTGTTGAGTAGTTTCTCTGTTTACATAAAGCACTGAGAGACGCTAATCTCACTTATTACATCTATGGCTGCGTTCAGTGCCATGAATTTGTTGTCTCATATGAAACATGAAGGTGGATGTAATGTCTGATGCTGCAGTCCCTTTGACCAGTACTGTGGTAAAATACAGCCTTCAGAGACAGGAACATACAACAGTTTTGATAAATATGCCAACAAAAATAAAAAATAAAGAAAGACTTGTTCAGCTGTCAGCATAAGCCTGTGAAGTATGACTTTGTTTCTATGAAGATGTATCTATATGCTCGTGTCATGTAGAAATTTTGGGTTGTTTTACGTATTTCTGGGAAGTTCAAAGTTATGATTATTTTTTTTTTTGTAGGAAATGTTAGATTGTTCTCTTTGTTTGTAATCAAACTTTGATGGTTCTTACCATTCTATTCCATTCATTAGTTGTAATTAGCAGGTTATGTTTTGAAATAAGTAAAATGTTTATATGGGTTTTAGCAATTTAGTTACTGTACTGAACAAACGCATATCTGGCTGGTTGGGATCTTTGATAATGATCTAATTTCTATGTTCTTGTAGTTGTAGGTAGGCCATTCTTAGCCTGGAAACGTGGTTTTTGAAAATTGCTGTACCCTTTGAAGGTAAACAGTTTGCTGGAAAATCCTATTCAAAACCGCTTTTGCTTTGTCATTCAATGCTTTCGGATGAATGTGAAGGCAAATATGGGTCTTTTTATCTTTTGAAAGGCTTCCAAGGGCCAGCGTTGTCCCAAGTGGTTGACTATGGTTATCAATTCAAATCAGAGCACTCTCATCTCATGCGCCAGGGATTCATCTTATTGGTGGCACCTCAGTTCAAATCAGAGCCAATGCTGGCCCATTACATTTCCACCTCATTACCAGTTGAGCCAAGAGCCTAGGCGAAGGATTGTTAATTACAGTATTATTCTCGATGTGATCAGTCCACCTATTAAATTACCCTCGCCACTCTCCTTCTCATGCCATAATTAGCTATGATTGATACTTTTTTTTTTCTTTTTTTTTTAAGCTAAGTAAGGGGAAAGGTTGAGGGTGTGGGGGCAAGGATCGGGTTCAAGTTTTCAAGAATGAGTTTCATACACATATACACTCAGATTAGGTTAGAGTAAAATTTTTATCTTGTACAAAAAAAATAAATAAATAAAAAAGGGGGAAAGGCTGAGGTTTGAACCACAAACAGACATAAACTATCACAAAGAATGTCATTAATTATCACTATTCATCACTTAAACCCTAATTAACTATGATTGATTATCCCTCAACAGATTGTCCAAGATAACCTATTATTGGTTTGGTAATCAACATTGCAATTATATTAGAGGATAGTTACATCTCAACAACATGCTAATTGCGTAATGTTTTAGCAATACTTGAAAGTGGAACGTATTGTTTTAGCAAGACTTGAATTGAACTAATAATGAAAATACGGCATACAGCATGCTATAGCTTCCCCCATATGATACAAGTCATTCTATGATGTCCTTAGTCCTAACCTTAATCACTTCTCTATACAGTTTCTCTTTTTGATTGCTCTTGTTTTGTAAATTTCAAAACACTTGGTGAGAGGTCCAAGTAGCAGATAATGAAACCATTCAATAATTATTATTATTATTATTATATTTTGACATTGAAACCATGCAATTTTAGGCTAGATATCTCTATCATTTGTTGTCGTTAACTAGAAAATATTTTGGGAGGTTGGGTGTGGGTATCCACAGACACTTTACACAGTGCTAGTGGCTTAGAATTTGAACGCTCCCAAGTGCTGACCACAAACAAGTCTTGTAGGTCTAGGACACAAATTTTGTGCATGCATAAAGTGGTAATCGGGTTGTTTCACCAAAAATCAGTGATGGCCTCATGTACAAAAGTGATGTAATTCAAATAAAATGTCCAAAAGTTGTAGCAAAAGCAAAACTCATGAAAGCGATATTTATTTAGCATATAAATGGATGGAGTTAATTAAACCACTCCAAGCCAAGCAAAAAGGTTAAATGAAAGACGACTAGGCTGGCTACGACCTCTCTCTCACTGTCTCACTTCCGAAGCGGGGGGACACACAGACGCACACTGAAGAATTTGAACCTCTCTCCACTGTGACTCCAAGACCACAGGAGAGAGAGCAACCAAAAAAACGACCCCTCACCGGAAAAGAAAAATGTCGTTTTACACTCTTATCCTCAGTAAATCCCCAAAATTCACAACCCTAAACCCCTAAACCAAAACAAACAAAGTAGAAGAAGAAGAAGAATAATAATGTTGAGCAGCAGCAGCAGCAGCAATCAAAACCAAAACCAAAACCAAAACCAAAGATCCTCTACAACAATGCCACACCGTAACTCCCCTACACCTCTCCCCTTAGTAGTAACCCTAAACTGCATCGAAGACTGCGCTCTAGAACAAGACTCCTTGTCCGGCGTCGCCGCCGTCGAACACGTCCCTCTCAGCCGCTTATCCGATGGCAAAATCGAGTCCGCCGCCGCCGTCGTCCTCCACTCCCTCGCCTACCTCCCACGCGCCGCCCAGCGCCGCCTCCGCCCTTACCAACTCATCCTTTGCCTTGGCTCTGCCGACCGCTCCGTCGACTCCACCCTCGCCGCCGACCTCGGTCTCCGCCTCCTCCACGTGGATGCCTCGAGAGCAGAGGAGATCGCCGATACGGTTATGGCTCTCTTCCTTGGGTTGTTGAGAAGGACTCATCTGCTCTCGCGGCATGCTCTCTCCGCCGCGGGATGGCTCGGGTCGGTTCAGCCGCTTTGTAGAGGAATGCGACGGTGCCGTGGCTTGGTTTTGGGGATTATTGGTAGATCTGCTTCGGCTAGGTCTTTGGCTACGAGAAGCTTAGCCTTCAAGATCAGCGTGCTCTATTTTGATGTTCACGAGGTTTTTTTTTTTTTTTTTTTCAAATTTCCTATTATTCACTTCTCTTTTTCACAGTGATTTGTCTATGATTTTTGTGAGAGTTGGATTTGAGCACATTGTTGCTTATTTTTTTGGATTTCATGATTAGCATTTGAGTACTGAGGTGATGTGTGGGTGAAAAAATGTGCTTCGCTTTGATCTGAGTGAGTACATTTTGTTCGAATCGAATTTATTTGCAGCTCAAAATGTGTTTATCTTTTATGTTTATGATCTAAGAAACAGTAAGCGCATTTTTTTCCGAGTTGACTTTTTTTTTTTTTACTGTATAAATGTGAATTGTTTATATTTTTTGTGAGTAGGATTTGAGTAATGATAGGAATGCGTGAATGCGCTGTGAATCTGATAGAAATGAGTACATTTTGTTCGTATCAAATTTATATTTGCAGCTTGAAATCTGCTTTACATAGTATTTTTTTATTAAGTTAGAATCAGATAGACTTTTGTTTTTTTCGAGTTCAAATCAATGTATTTTTGGTTGCTAAAAATGTGGTTATTTTAGATGTTGAGGAGGTACAAATTTTGGATAGAACAACGTTGGGTTATAATTGGTAGAGTTTAAATGGCAAAGAAAACTAAAGAATGATTTACTCTACTAATTGTTGAGGTCTATGGAAAAACTTAGTTATAGTTCTTTAGGTGTTGTATCTCAAGCTATGCAGCACAACCATGCGGCTTTTTGGGCAATGTGTTTCCTTGTGTATAGATATAGCTTCTAGAGTTGCAAGTTTGAATTTAATTTGGGAAATCTAATGTATAGCACCTAAAGAATTGTACCTAAGTTTTGACTTTTCTAAAATAAAGTGACTTTTTTGTATCACTTTGTGTACATGGTCCATTGTTGAAATTTGTCCTTGTCTACTTTGTTAAATGAATTGGATTTGTTCTGAAACATTTTCCTTAATATTTTCTCAGGGAAAAGGAAAATTAAGCAGGTCTTCCAAAAATTTTCCTTCTGCTGCCCGCAGAATGGATACTCTTAATGATTTACTTGCTGCAAGTGACCTTATTTCACTTCACTGTGCTCTAACAAACGAAACAATTCAGATTATTAATGCAGAAACCTTGCAGCATATAAAGCCTGGTATTAAGGGATCCTTCTTTATAAAAAGCTTTGTTGTTCACTTTTGTCGTCTTCTTTTTATTAAAAAAAATGTGGATTTTGTTTTAATGCACAGGGGCATTTCTTGTGAATACGGGTAGTAGTCAGCTGTTGGATGATTGTGCAGTGAAGCAGCTTTTGATTGATGGCACTTTAGCTGGCTGTGCTCTGGATGGTGCTGAAGGGCCTCAATGGATGGAAGCCTGGGTATGTAACTAGTGTGCAGATGTGAATTTATACAGAGGCATGTACACACACTCATGTGCATGCTTGCCTGACAATCTCAGCTTGTCTCCTGGGTTATCATTATGCTGAGAATAACTAAAATGCCTATAGTGTCCAGTCCAGTCCCACATTCCATGAGTGCATGTGCAATAGAGAGTGTAAGGTGTGCTGCTTCATCTCTTGCCTGATATATGGGATGTTCATGCTCTTGGCAGGGAGACGAGTAAAGTGCTATTACTATCCAGCCTAATAGAAATAGAGAGGGTTTGAGGAATGGCATAACGTAATAAACTAAAGTGTTGCATGCTGTATGCTCTATCTCCTATGGTCTGCTAATTTTGTGAGGCTTTATTTAAATATAGCATCCTCAGTGCACACATGATTTTTTTTTTTTTGGCTATTTCATCACTTGCTGATGCTTATACCCTTGCCTGGCCCTAGTCTTGAATCACCCATGTCTTCATTAGTTCATTCAATGTTTCTCTGTTGAAGTGCAATTGTCTTGATCTCTATATCTGCATTTACTTCTTTAGCAAACCATGAAACTGTCTTTGAGCTGATAACTGTCCGTTTAATCCCAACTAAGAAACCATGCAGTGCTAGGTGGTGCTGTTGCAAGGTCAAGGTTTTCAAACTCTAAACTTACTCCTAAATGATATGAGATTTTTCATCCAAGAAAAATATTTGTAATAAAGAATTGATAATGCGAATAGGGTTACCTGCTTCAGGTTGGGTGTAGATTATTTTAGTAATACACAGATGCAGAAAGAAGAAATGGGAGGAAATCTGCTAAATGTTCTTACTGAAAATTTTCATATGCTGTACAGCTGTAGACATTATTGCATCTGGCTGCTCATAGAGCCACTAGAATATAGTAGCTAATGTATCTTGTCACACCTTGCCTCAGATAAAAGAGATGCCCAATGTATTGATTCTTCCACGAAGTGCTGACTATAGTGAAGAAGTATGGATGGAGATAAGGGAGAAAGCAATGTCTATCTTGCAGACATTCTTCTTTGATGGGGTTGTTCCAAAGAATGCCATCTCTGATGAGGAAGAATTGGAAAGTGACATAGGTGATGAAAATGAACAATCTGATAAGCAAGACAAAGAAAGTGCTCTGCAGGGTTCAGTTGGTGAGCGATTGATAGATGATGTTCTTGCAAGTCCAGAAAGCTCCCAAAAAAAAGGTGGTGATAAATCTAAAGAGTCTCCTAGCCAACACCAGGTTTCAGGTTTGTCACAAAGTACTGTTACTCGATCTGAAGGAAGGCGCAGCAGATCAGGTAAGAAGGCAAAGAAGAGGCATACACGTCAAAAATCCCAGCAAAAATCAGATGAACCCTCAGCAATAGAAAAGGAAAGTACACTGCATAGAGAAGATGATACCGCTATGAGTGGCACAGATCAAGCATTAAGTTCCAGTTCACGGTTTGCTTCCCCTGAAGACTCAAGAAGTAGGAAAACAACTATAGAATCAATGCAAGAATCGACTTCTGACCAGCTTTTAAAGTCAAGCAAGAAACTTAGTGGAAAGTCTGATGGTTTGTTGAAAGATGGGTATGTTGTAGCTTTATATGCTAGAGATCATCCTATTCTCCATGTTTCAAGGCAAAGAGTTAAAGGTGGTGGCTGGATCCTAGATACTATGTCAAATGTAACAAAAAGAGATCCTGCAGCACAGTTCCTTGTTGTTTTCAGAAACAAGGTTTGTTAACTGGAACTTAACTCTTTATGCTGGGACTAAGTTCCTGCCTATTCTCAGTTAATGATAGGTAGATTAAATTAGATATATTAACTGCAATACTGATTAGCTGATATATCATTACATGGATGCCTCTTCTTCAGGATACAATTGGTTTGCGATCACTTGCTGCTGGTGGAAAATTATTGCAGGTATTATGAAACTCTTCCAGGTGGAGCATGTGGTCCTGGAATTGTTATTGGAGCATTTAAAAGCCTTGCTTGTTTTATTTAATTTTTAATGCATCATGGATTCAAATTCCAAAATGAACCTCTTAGCTGTCAGTGGGATCTGTGTATCTGACAACATATACTAAACTGCCTTGCTGACAATTTAAATGCACTTCTACTATCAAATTCTACTTATTTGGTAATTGAAGCAGTTTCTATTTTGACATGGCAGATCAATAGAAGAATGGAATTTGTTTTTGCAAGTCACAGCTTTGATGTTTGGGAGAATTGGATGTTGGAAGGTCCTTTGGAGGAATGTCGGCTGGTGAACTGTAGAAATCACTCAGTAAGTTCAGTTGCTTCTCCATAATTGCATATGCTGTCAAGTAGTTTGGCTGCTACTTCTTGACACACGCAAAAGCTACTGTTTTTTCTGTCCTCCAACATTGGATTGGACCCTTTTTTTATTTTTTATTTTTTATTTTTAATAATTAAAAGAAAAACTTTTCCATGTGAAACCACTCATGTGATAATGAGGCGTTACAACCTAAGAAGCATGGAAATGATATGACACAACAGTTCTTGAAACATTTAAACACAATGGGGTTCACAACAATTAATTAGGGTAACTTACAATTTACCCCATTGTGGTTTGGCTATATCATAATTTAGTTCACAATCTTTCAATTGTTACATTTGACCCCCTAAGGTTTGGATTAAAATGAAACTGTTTGGGTTCTGTCCAAATTAACAGATTTTGAATTTTATGGACCAACAATTACCCTATTATGGTTTGGTCTAATCTCACTTTAGTCCCACAAGTTTTTTGAATTTCTATATTATGACCTCTTAAGGTTTGGACTAAATTATAATCATTAGGGTTCCATTTAAAGGACTACTAATGATTTCATTTGAATTAAAACCTTAGGGGGTCAAATGTAGCAATTAAAAGTTTATGAACAAAATTTTGACAAGGTCAAATCACATGGAGGTAAATTGTAATTTTCCCAATAAACTAATATTGGTTATATATTTGTGGGCATATTTTTATGCTTATTTTAGGTTTTAGAAGCCATCAAAATGTTTAAAAACATATATAAAAGTAATTTAAAAGCAATCATTGAAAACAAAGAAGTATATTCATACCAATAACATGATTCTTAGAGTACAAATAAACTACCACCTACATCAAAACTGAGAACAATAGTTAAAAAAAATTATTGGTAGCAGTCAAATTTTTGGTAGTCATTAATAGCAATGGATTTTTTTTATTATAATAAACGTTTCTTTGTTAACCTCAAGGGGTAGAACAATTGGCTTGGACTACCATATCTCATGAAATGGAGGTCACTAATTCAAATCTAGTATTGTCCTCTCACTTGGGGCCAAAACATGGATGAGTTTTTAACCAGTAGTACTGGGCCGAGAGAGAGAAAACCTCCAAAGAGCTTTGAGCTGCAGCTAAGCTAAGCAGGGAGTGTCAAATGGTTGAGTGAGAGGGATATAGAGAGAGAGAGAGAGAGCATGTGTGATTTGAGGGGTCATTAGCAACGTGCATTGTGCACGTAATCAAAATCCATTTTTTACCTCTTAAAATTTTAGTGTTCACTGTGTTATGAGACAATGTCTCTAGGTTGCCTGATTGAGTCTGAAAAAAAAAATTAAATAAATAAAACTATTTTCTTCGTTAGACATGCATGTAGTCTTGTCCCTGGCATGTCCAACACAGACATGCTAGGGTTTTTGCAGGTCCATTTTTACATTAAAAACCAATTGGTGTTTTAAATCATCATGGAATAAATATCACAAGTTTCAATACCATCCTTTAAAAAAAAAAAAAAACCCAGATATGTAGGGATTATTCTTAAATTTTAACATTCACGGTGTTGCAACTGTGTCCCGGGCTTGTCACAAACCAGGGTTCTTGTTGGGTCCACATTCTTAGTCTACGGCATTATTTGGATAGGAGGGGTCTTAAATTCACCCCACCCCCCAACCAACCTTTGGTAAGTTTCACACACACCATTGGGTTTTAATTCATAACCTTACCCTTAATCCTTCCTCGTGGAGGAGCTCATTGGCAAAAGTTTGCCATCTTGTTTAAGACTTGATTGCTATAATTTGCAGGCAGTCTGATCTGTTGTGATTGAGTGCTGTTCAAATTCAAAGAATGCATAATATCTAGCTATAAATTACAATGCCATGTATTGCTGTTATCTGTCATTCTTAGTCTTTCTGATACATGTATATCTGTATGCGTGAGTCAATTTTTAACATTGCTATAACTAGCTGCTCTTAAGCTCACCCAATTTTTCCTTTTTGCGTGTTACTTGTATGAAAGTGTTTTTATTTTTGCAAATTGTAGGCTGTTTTGGATGTGCGCATTGAAGTTTTAGCAGCTATGGGGAAGATGATGGGGTTACTCGCTGGCTTGATTAAATTCTGAGAATTAAGAATGCTAACTTTTTCCTGCCCATGAGGTTTGTATTAGTTTATTACAGTTTTAAAGTTGTAAATCATTCTTTCCTTTTCTTTTTTTTTTTTTTTGTTCTCTCTCTCTCTCTCTCTCTTCTTTTTGATTTTTGAGATGTTATGAGCCTTGTATTGCCTTCTGTTTTCTGGGTTATTCGGCCTCGTATGAAATGAATGTACTTAGTAATATACAAGAGATATTCCGTTTGAACATATGAGAGTTATTCTGCGGGAATGTCTTCTTTTATTCACTTATATCATTAGACTTGTGATGTTGCAACTAAAAACCTCTCAATTTTTTCCTAGATACTTGTAGAAGTGCTCTTTCCATGACATGATTCATATAAAAACCATATTCCTCTATAATGCTTTAATTTAGTGGACAAAAAAAAAAGCAGTCTATTATTGCTTTCTTTCTTTCTTTCTTTCTATGAGCTTAAGCTTCAAGCACGCTGGATTCTGGAATTCCCCCATCCTTTCACCAATGTTAGATCAAATCAAAATGACATCTCATTTGCATTGGGCATTCTGAGAGGAAAGGAAGGAAAAGTGAACCAGTCATTCCTTTGTTTGACTGAGATAAAAAGAATTGATTCTTTTCCATTTTCTCATTTGTTTTATGTGGATTGTTTCATTTCCTTCATTGAGAGCAAATTATATTCTTACCCCATAATAAGGGTGGCAAAATCAACCCAAATCCATTTGCTCACCTAAACCCACCCACTTAAAATAAACTCAAACCCACCCAATTATTAGTTGGGTTAAATGGGTATTAACCCAATTAAACTCAATTAACACAAATGTTTATTGGGTTTTAATTGGGTACCCAATTACCTAACCCAAAACTACTAAAATTACTAAAATACCTCCTCAACCTAAAAAATGACCAAAATAACACCTAAACCCAAAAAATGACCAAAATACCCTTGAAACTCAAAAAAAGACCAAAATACTTCCGAAACCTAAAAATGACCAAAATACTCCTAAAAACCCAAAAAATGACCAAAATACCCTTGAAATCCAAAAAATGACCAAAATACCCCCGAAACTCAAAAAAGACCAAAATACCCCCCCAAACCTAAAATGACCAAAATACCCCTGAAATCCAAAAAAATGACCAAAATACCCCCGAAACCCAAAAATGACCAAAATACCCTCGAAACCTAAAAATGACCAAAATACCCTCGAAACCCAAAAATAACCAAAATACCCCCAAAACCTAAAAATGACCAAAATACCCCTGAAACCCAAAAAATGACCAAAATACCCCTAAAATCCAAAAAAATGACCAAAATACCTCCGAAACCTAAAAATGACCAAAATACCCAAAATGACCAAAATACCTCTAAAACCCAAAAAAAATTACCAAAATACTGCCGAAACCTAAAATGACCAAAATACTCCTGAAATCCAAAAAATGACCAAAATACCCCAGAAACCTAAAATTACCAAAATACCTCCGAAACCTAAAAAAATGGCCAAAATAACCCTAAAACCTAAAAAATGACCAAAATACCCTCGAAACCTAAAAATTAGCCAAAATAACCCCGAAGCCTAAAAATTGATCAAAATAACCTAGAAACCTAAAAATGATCAAAATAACCCTGGAACCAAAAAATGACCAAAATAACCCCGAAGTTTAAAAATTGACAAAAATAACCCCGAAACCTAAAAATGACCAAAATACCCCACTAAACCTAACAAGTGACCAAAATACCCCTTAAACCTAAAAAATGACCAAAATACCCTCAAACCTCTAAAGTGATGAAAATACCCCTAAACCTTTGAAATGACCCAAATAAACCCAAAACCGCTAAAATGGCCACAAACAACGTGAAACCTCTAAAATTTCCAAAAATACCCTGAAACATCTAAAACGACCAAAATACCTCTAAAACTTTAAAACGACCAAAATACCCCTCAAAATATCTAAAATGACCAACATACAACTAATCCTATAAGATGAACAAAATACACTCGAAGCCTCTAAAATTACCAAAATAGGGGTTTGAGGTATCTTAGTTATTTTTTAGGTTTATGGGTATTTTGGTCATTTTTATGTTTAGGGAGCATTTTGGTCGTTTTTTAGTTTTTACAAGGGATTTTGTTAATTTTTTAGGTTTCGGGTGTATTTTTATCGACTTACAGATTTAAGGGGTTTTTTTTGTCATTTTATAGGTTTCGGGGAATTTTGGTCATTTTTTAGGTTTCAAGGATATTTTAGTCATTTTTTAGGTTTCAAGGATATTTTAGTCATTTTAAGGTTTAGGGGTTATTTTGGTTGTATTTAGGTTTCAGGGGTATTTTGGTCATTTTTTAGGTTTCAGGGGGTATTTCAGTTAATTTTTAGGTTTCGAAGTACATTGATTATTTTTTAGGTTTAGGGGTATTTTGGTCATTTTTAGGTTTCTAGGTTATTTGGCCATTTTTAGACTTCGTGGTTTTTTGGCCATTTTTGAAGTTTCGGGAGTATTTTGGTCATTTTTAGTTTTCAAGGTTATTTTGGTCAATTTTTAGGCTTCGAGGTTATTTTGGCCATTTTTTAGATTTCAGAGGTATTTTAGTAATTTTTTAGGTTTTGGAGGTATTTTGGACATTTTTTTGGGTTTAGGGGGTATTTTGGTCATTTTTAGGTTTCTAGGTTATTTTTGTCAATTTTTAGACTTCGTGGTTATTTTGGCCATTTTTGAAGTTTCAAGAGTATTTTGGTCATTTTTAGTTTCAGGGTTATTTTGGTCAATTTTTAGCCTTCGAGGTTAGTTTGGCCATTTTTTANAAAAACCCACCCAAACCGCCCATTTATCACCCTTACCCTATTTTATAGGAGCATAAAAAATAAAGAATATAATTATAGTAGTAATAAATTATATGTGCTTTAGTAGAAAAGAAACATAACGTAGAGTATGAGAAGGCAATCTAGTGCATTTATCTAAGCATGAGACATGAACTGTGGTCAATAAATTAGCAAACTGAATGGTCCCTCGGCACCAAGAAATTAAAGATACACAGTACATAGCCTACACTTCAACTAGTTATGGTCCCATTCCCACTGGCCATCCTTTAGGATCAAGCAATGTGTCGTGTAGACTGATTTATTTAACTTGTTTCAATAAATTTTGTTCTGGGTTATCTCACAATCTATTCCACCACGTTCATTTTTACAACTATTCTATGTGGCAAGCTGTGATTTACAACTTTTCTTCATCCCTCACAATTAGCCACATTAGATAGTTGTGAAAATGAACAAGCAAAATGAATAGCTTGTGATTCTAGAATTTTTCAAATCAAAAGGCCAGATTATTTAAGAGAAAACAAATATAGCACACGAACATTATCTATGCTGTGAAAATATTAGGTGACAATCAAATCGAGTTATTCTATATGACAAACTGTAATTAGCTGCTTATTACTTTTATACGGGTTTACCATTTTTTTCTCCACTGCTCACGTTCAGCAACATTGGATTCTTGAATTTTTCAAATCGAAGGCCAGAGCTATGGACACTGGTTACTTCAGAGGAAAAAAAAAATCATACACTCACTCATTGATCTCATTCTCTCTCACCATAGCACAAAAACATCATCTAATCTTTGACAAAATCAGTATTATCAGACTTTTCCATGTCCTCTCCTATTTTTGTTTTTTATACCCTACTGTTTTTTATAGGTAAAATGAGTCAAAAGGTGCCTTTTCTTATAATAGAAAATTAAAAACTAATCTATAACTTTATAAATTATCTCTTTTGAGAATGACAGGTACAGTGCTCTGCAACCTTATTAGGAGACACCAAATAAATCGTGCAGTGAGAAAGTTGTAGGCTTCTAGCACCTTCGTGGTTTTCAGTTATTTGTCTTTTAAGATCTTGCCCGTTTGGTTGGGTAACTGAATATTTAAAACAAAGTAGTAGTATTTTTCATATAATGTGTTAACTGCAAATTTAATTTCAACATAGCCAATAAAAAATGCACTAATCAAGAACATGTGGTCTACACATATAAACCGTGTTTTGACTGATATCACCTGTTTAACATGTTAATAATGTGATTGGGCAATAGACTACCAACTAAATCAATATAGGTAAACAAACATATCTAACCTGCAAAAAGTTTTTAATTCTTTTTAAACCAAAAAATAAAAAATAAAAAAGAGTGAGGGAGTCAGATCGAACTTGTAAGTTGTAAGGTGTAACCATGGTACATGATGCATATTCTTAGTTTGATTTCAGATTTATAAGGGTTCAGTAATATCAGTGATAGGATATGCATCATAATTAATGCATATAGCTCTGGTCTTTGAGATTGTAAAGCCTCCCAAAATCTGTTCTGAAAATTTGTAAATTACTAAATTATATTATTTTTTATTCAAATAAATTTCTCTCTCGATAAAATTGATTTAGAAGAGATTAAGGAATGTGACTATGCCTCGCGTGCAAGATTACAAGATAGAACCAAGAAAAAAACCTAAGCAAGCCTTCTAAATGGTCAAAAGATCATATCTAATTTTCGTTGAGATTTTGTTCTTTTATTTGAGAGTTCAACCTTTTTGATTGACCATTAATGTAGTTAGTTCAACCTTTTTTAAGGGTCATGCATTGGCTAAGTTTGGAGCAACTCTTTCATCAGACTTAGTTAATTTTGTTAACCCATTGCCTGTGGTGGAGGATTTGCTGGCTTTTGACAAAGCCGAGCTTTTTTGTAACAGAATTATTAGTACTTAATCTATTTCAGCGTTGGTTTACCCAAAAAAAAAAAAACCTTTTTTAAGGGTCCACTAGTATGGACTTATGAGTTAAGACCAATTTAAGTTATAATTTTTCAACTTACACATGATTTGAAACATGAAATATAAGTTTAGTAAAGTCAAGAGTCTTAGCTCATTTGGTATTTTATGGTTTTTTTCAATAAAGACGTTTAGGATTTAAATTCTCCCCTCTCTCTCCTCTATTATAACCATTGAATTATTAAAATAAATAAATAAATAATTTCAATAAAAGATGATAACAAATCTCCATCTAAATTTACTTATCATATGGAATCTATGGGTATAACAAACTCTCACAATATTACACAACCAACTTGTTTGAGTTGTGTGAATCCATGTAAATATTTTATTTTATTTAATGTTGATTTATGGTGAGCTAATATCTTAATTTCTTGTGAAAATGTTGTAAGATCTTCTTGTGACCGTAGAAGAACTCTCTCATAAAACAGTTGTAAACAAGTTGACCTAAGGCAAGTATTAAAAGTTTATGATTTTTTCACTTAATTTCTTTGGAACCTGATTCAAGCTTTTGATCATCACCGAGTTTGATTATGTGTTCAAATTTAATTTATTTTTCCCAAATATAATAAACACTAAGATTATAAACTTTAGTCTTTCACAAATATGTGCTAATAATTGTTTTTTTTTAAGGGAATATGTGCTAATAATTAATAACTATATTATAATTAAGATTAGATTATTTGAAATAATTAGATAGAATGATTTACATTTATGAACTTATAAAGATTATATTCACAAACCTTTAATTATTAAAAATTATATATAACTTTTATTACAAAATGAACTATTTCTATCATCAATTGATTACAAAAAATAATTTAAAATTTTATGAACTTATTTACAAACTTACACAATCTAATTACAAGACACAAATTATATATAACTATATTTTTACACATGTATACATATCAACATATAATATTATATATACTTAAATTGAAGCTTATTCTTTTGGGACACAACTTAAGTACAATATCTTAAGTATTATTCTTTAGGTTCCCATCTTAAAATTTAGCCATGTGGCTTTTTTCTTATGGGATGGAAGTGTATTTTTAGTTAAGTAACCACATGGTTGAATTTTAAGAGAAAAACCTAAGAAACAACATTTAAGTATTGTACCTAAATTCTACCCATTCTTTTGACTTTGTTTAGAAACACATTATCATATTTAAGTTTGACTTATTTAAAAATCGAGTCTAAGCATGAGCTTGAATTGACTTATTTTCTAAAAATCCATTTATATATATATATATATATATTTTTTTCCAAATCAAATCCATCAACAGCTAGCTCTATATATTTTACTAAATATTTATATAATTGATTAAATTTTCAATAATGCGTGAGTATTTTGCATATGAGTAGATTTGTTACTCATTTTTGTATAATTTTTATAAAGTTATTTTTTTATAAGAATTTTGTTTAAATGTTTAAATACATTCTTATCAGTTTAACTAAGAAGTGCCTCTATATGACCTCAGTTTAACTAAGAGTTCCACTTGCAGTATTTTAATAATCCAACATATACACCCAATTTCACTTCACCCTTATCCATAAGTACCTGATAATTTCTCTTAGATGTTAAATTGATTTTATCCATAATCTTATATATATATATATATATATATATAGACACACATACAGGAACTCTACGTGAAACAGGCCCAAGTACTCTAGAAGCCTATAGGCAACAATGGCCACTTGAAGACCCTTGGGAGCTGCCCAATGCTCTAGTTGACCGCCATGACTCTTAATATGATAACCATGACCCAAATGTTGACGTCGACGATGAATGGTTCCAAGGAAAAGACGGGTGGAACTAAGAGTAAAAAAAAAAAAAAAAAAAAGTCCCAAAAACGTCTTGAAGCAGCCCCTACCTATCAGCCTTATCCAGAACCGTCAAAAGATTTTATCTTGCTTAGAAGGCCATGCTGTACTTCGTAGACATTTGCCTACTAGCAACCAGGCCCCTACCACCCACTGTGTAGATGACCAAAACTGTATTTGAATCTTGTTTGAATTCCGTAGGCTATAAAAGGAGCATGCATTGTTAAGAAGAGGCATAAATCAGCCTCCAAAATTTCCCCTAAGATATGTAAAATCCTTATGTCATATGTAAAAACATTGTTCAATTTAATAATATCAGTTAGTTTGTTATATTTAATTCTCCATTCTGTTCAATATGATAGAAAGCCTTCCCCCCGAAATGAAAGACCAGATAAAAACCTTGACCCTTAAAGCTAGATCCAAAAAAAATCATCAAAGTTCTCCATGAGTACCTTAAACAACACCACAACCATTTTCTTGCCCTTTATCCTGACCTAGACCAGCCATGGAAAACTCCTTTTGCTTTTTGGATAGCCAACTGGACAGTATTTCATTATCTTTACATGTGATACTTACTTAATGAGTATTACTTATGTGTTCATTTTGAACTAAGATTTTACAGGCTTCTCTTCCCCAATGAAAACAAATATTTTCAAAAATTCTGGTTTGAAATTTTGAACCAGAATTTTTGAAAAATGATGCTTATAATGGAAATTGGAAGCAATATCCTACTACAGATCATCCAAGATTTGGACACAAAATCACTACAAGATCAATGATTGTCAAGCGCAACTAGAAAAATGACATCCAGGCAGAAGGAATCTTTCACCCGCCAGAAGTTCATTGGCTCACTAACCCTGATGACTCCCTCCATGTACATATGGACCCCTCCTAGTTATGTTGTCAGAAAGCTCTCAAAAGGACGGAAGCTCGTAATACAAGAACTTTATGTGAAACATGCCCAAGTACTATAGAAGCCTATAGGCAATAATGACCACATGAAAACCCTTGGGAATTGCACAAAAATTTCCCATAGGATTCTCCAAGGAGATCTACTTCTGGATCACTTGCTTAAGATTTTGGGATGGAGAATTGTTGCTGCAGCTCTAGTGTCAAAAAGGGTTATAATTGGAATGAGTCTAGAATAAGTGTCAAGAAGGACATGTACTTGGGCTATGGAAGTAGGATTGGTTAAGGGGGTTATAATAGGTTGGGAAGTGTAGATGGTTTGAATTTCTGGGTTTGAGATGTCTGAACTAAGTGAATCTGACTCTTCTTCTGTTGTAGAATATCCTATAACTACTAGAGCTTGGAGAGAGTATTCATCATCAAGTGAAAAGAGTGATTCTACATTAGAGAAGGGAGTGTCTGCAAGAATCTGGGCTTGTTCAAGAAGCTTTGCCGCCTTTTCTTTTTTTGGGCAATTTTTGGCAAAGTGGCCTGGCTTTCTACACATGAAACAAGCTTTTGAAGTTTTTCCTTTGAATTGCTTTCTTCTAAGGAATTTCCATTTTATTTTCTTGAAAATTCTCTTTTTTGGGTTTTGCATGGTATTTCTTTCTCAAAGGATACTTCTTGAAGTGACTTCTTTTTTTCACCAAACAGTCACAGCCTTTCTCACTGTATTTTATTTGTAAATCTTTTCTTTGGCAACTGTCCTCGAGTTTGTTATGGACCTTTTCCATTTCTGAAAGAAATTTTCTTGATTGCAGAGCTTCTCAAGGGCAACGAGCATATGTTGATAGATCTCTCCTAAGAAGGCTTGTTGCAAAGTTATTCTTTGGATTTTCATCATTCTGAGGGTTTCGTCTCCCAATGGTTCTGGAAGGGGAGTTGAGAAAAGTGCGCTTGATATTTACATCATCCATGCCATTGATAGTTACGTAACTAAACACATTACTTTAAGTTTAAACGTATAACAAGCGTTAAATACGAACAATGTAAAAATTGGCTCGTTACATTCGGATTGTTAAAAAAAAAACTTTTTATTGAAACTTGTTGGTTGTTGCGTCAGATTAAGAACATAAAATATTAAAAAATCTCAATAAAACAAATACATGTCAAACACTAAATGAGTCTAAGGGTTATGTTTAATATATTTAAAATATAAACATGACAAAACACGTATCCCAAGTCTGTGTCATTGTTTCTTGTGCTAAGTCTGTTGTGGACATAGCATTACTTCTACTTCAAAAACTTAATAATTGATGAGATAATAAATGTGGTTGGTGTCGTTTTATCAAAATAATAATGAGTGTTTGAGTTATTTTTTATAATTAGTGACACATCATGACATCAATTTATATGACCTATATAATAAAATTTGTAATTTCTATAGCATTGTTCAAAAAAAATTTAAATTTTATTTGTATGTTCTAAAGATTAAATCATACTTGATAGGAGTTAAAAAGTTATGATACAAAGATGATTGTATTTATCTAAAAAAATTATATGGTAAATGTTTACGTATTTTTTTTACAATTTTTTTTTAAAAAAAATATAACATATTCATAACATACACATATTGTTTTTTCTCCGTTCTTACATTTTTATTAGACATGGCAATACGGGTTAGAATTTTCTGACCCGATCGAAAAAATACTTGATCCGAACCCGATTTTTTTGCGGGTTAATCTGACCCGACCTAGATAACCCGTGACCCGACTCGTTAAAAAAAATTCGCTAAAAAAATATTTAATCTACGTCATGATACTAGGTGCATAAAGCACAAAGAATCAAAACTAATAATCAATATATTATAGATATAAAGTTATAAACAAGTAAAACTGTTGTCAAGACATAACATGAGAGAATGACTATTTGAGTTTTTTTTTTTTTTTTGGGCTAAAGAATATTTGAGCTTCATCACAACTGTAAGAATCATATTTGAGTCCCTAACCCAAAAGGTGGATGGATTTAGACCCAAAAAGCCCAAAACAATGAATTTGTAGAGAGTGGGTTGGAAAAACTTGGTTAGAATGAGTTGGACAACAAATAAGGTGGATTTGAATGACAAGAAAAAAAAGATTGACAAGTTTTAACTACAGAAAATCGTCCTTGACAAGGTCCGAGGAGATCAGTTCTTATATATCTCTCTTAAGTTCGATTACAAGTTTGGTTCTTGATTGCTACAGTGTTTCTTTCTTGATTTCTTGATCCCCCCTCCTTCTTTTCTCAGAGGTTTCTTACATTATATATCTCCCTTTCAATGATCGTGGCCCTCTATTTGTTGACTATTCAGGCCACTCCTTGAGTGCTTATCCCACTAGACACCTCTTCTAGCTCTTTGTGAGTTGTGTTATCCAATGCAGCACTGTTCAGGGGTCTTCTTCACATAAATGCAACCAAAAAGTTAGCTGCAGAGCATTCAATGCGGTGACAGCAACTTTTCCTTAGATATTTCCTAGCTTCCATCCTTTCAGTATATTCATAATACATATCTCTATCAGTGGAGCTTCCTGGAAGGTCACTTTGAACGACATGATATACATTTGATTTGTGCCTCGTTTATCCAAGGGGGTACTACTCCTCGAACTAACTTCCCCAACCTCTCCATTCGCAACATACTCATGGGACTCTAAGCTTAATACCCTCACTACTGTTTACTCATCCTCGGACCAATCAATGTCCTCGGCCAAGGCCCAAGACCCAATATATAATCTTGGACCCTTATCCCTACAATAGCCCCTCAAAACTTCGGTTTTTCCTTTCTATCCGAGGAGAAAAAGTGGGGTTTTGAATTTTCAGGAGTTAAGACCATTCATTTCTTTGGTTTACACATGTGAGAGTACCGTTTTAGGTGCCCCATAACTGTTACTGACGCTTCGGAGCCCGCGATGCGTCATTAATTGCTCTAGGTGGCACTTTGTTCCCTGTGATGCGTCCATCTTCTTTTTCTTGTCATTCAAATCCATCTTATTTGTTGCCCAACTCATTCGAGCCCAGTTTTTCCAATTCACTCTTTACAAATTCATTGTTTCAGGCTTTTTGGGCCTAAGTTCATCAACCTTTTGGGCTAAAGACTCAAATCTAGTCCTTACAACAACCAATAAAAGCAAAGCTTCACAAATCACAAACATGATATGAGAAAATAAGACAAGACAACACAAGGCTATCAACACAAAGCTTCACAAATTATACCGTCCGCATACTTGATGTATTAAACCGTATCTAGGCCTAGGAAGTGTCATATAGTCTAGTTAAAATTTGAAAAAGATAATCCAATATTTATTTTTCAAAATTTAATGGAAGCAAGTTGAGCTCCTTCCAACTTTCTAGGGGCATCAAACAGGACGACCCACTTTCTCCTTTTCTCTTCTTGCTTTGCATAGAATTCTTGGCAGCTCAGATCACCACCATGTGTGAGGAGAAGAGATGGGAAAAAATTAAAGCCTCTAAAAACGGTCCGAGTTTCTCACATATTTTCTTTGCCGACGACCTCATGTTATTTGCAAAGGCTAACTCTAAGAACTGTAATGCCATTTTGGAAGTGCTCAACAATTTCTGTGATCTTGCTAGTCAAAAGGTGAACTGGGGTAAGTCTCGCATTTTCTTTTCCAGCAACATTCCCAGAAGAAGGAAGAGACAATTATGCAGAAAAATGGGAATTGAGGCAACAAATAACCTGGGTCGCTATTTGGGTTTTCCTATTCTTCACCAGGGCAGAAATGGGAACTCCTTTAACTTTGTGTTGGAAAGGATACAAAGCAAACTTGCTGGTTGGAAAACTAAACTTCTCTCTCGCGTAGGCAGGATGGTTCTTGTTCAAACAGCAGCTGCTCCCATAGTAGACTACTACATGCAATGTCACGCTATTCCCATCAAAGTTTCCAGTGCAATTGACAAGGCCATGAGAGATTTCCTGTGGGAATTAACCGAGGAGAAAAGGAAATTACACTTGGTCAATTGGCAGACAGTTACGTTGCCAAAAGAGTTAGGAGGTCTTGGCCTCTTCCAAGCTAAACATAGGAACCTTGCCCTGCTAGCCAAGCTGTGTTGGAGGCTGGCAAATGAGCCAAACACCCCTTGGGCAAAAATGATTATATGCAATGTCACGCTATTCCCATCAAAGTTTCCAGTGCAATTGACAAGGCCATGAGAGATTTCCTGTGGGAATTAACCGAGGAGAAAAGGAAATTACACTTGGTCAATTGGCAGACAGTTACGTTGCCAAAAGAGTTAGGAGGTCTTGGCCTCTTCCAAGCTAAACATAGGAACCTTGCCCTGCTAGCCAAGCTGTGTTGGAGGCTGGCAAATGAGCCAAACACCCCTTGGGCAAAAATGATTACTGCAAAATGTCTCTCCCCTCATAGATTGACCGAGGAAGGGAGGAACCTCCCTTGTTCAAGAATTTGGGCTGCATTCAAGAAAAGAGGCCCAGTGTATGTTCAAGGATTGAAATGGAATGTTAAGAATGGAGCTTCTATCAATTTCTGGAATGATTTTTGGCTGCCTTTAGGAAGTGTTAGAAGTCTCATTCAAGGACCATTAAATAGAGAGGAAGATCAACTTACTGTCAAGCACAGCTTTGAACCAAACGGGGAGTGGAACCCGGGGAAAATCTCTTTTGTTCTGCTTGATCAAATTTACCACACCATCAGTGCTACCCCGTTGTCTTACAACCTTAATGCGGAGGACTTTCTCATTTGGGCATTCTCTAAGGATGGCCGATTCTCCCTTAAATCAGCCTACCTCCTAACTAGGGGTTTAAATCCCTTGAACCCAACTTCTTTATCTCTGGATTGGCTTTGGAAAATTGAATCCTTACCTCGTATTCAATTTTTTATTTGGTTGTGCTTCCATAACAGCGTCCCAACTGGAGAAGTGTTAGGTTCAAGGGGGTTATGCCTCAATCCCATCTGCTCTCTCTACCTCCATAACAATGAATCTATTGAGCACTTACTTAGGGGCTGTGAGGTTGCTCAACAATTTTGGCTTAACTAAAAGTCCCCCAAAGGCTGCCTGAGTCTTTCAATCTTCCTTTGAAGGAGTGGATCGAAACCAATTGCAAGACCGGGCTGATCTCAAATTGCCTTGGAATTCCATGAAAAATTCTGTTCCCTATGGGCATATGGCACTTATGGCTTCACAGAAATAATTTTATTTTCAGATCGGGCACCATTGATAGGACTTTTCATTGCAGATGCATCAAGAGCGGCACTGAGTTTTTTGCTACCATGACTAGCAAAGCAGCCAAGCCAAAAAAAAAAAAAAATCCAATTCAAGTGTCGTGGACGAAACCATCCCAAGGTTGGGTCAAACTAAATACGAATGGGTCGGCTTTGGGAAACCCAGGGAAAGTTGGCTGTGGAGGTTTGATTAGGAGCCATCAGGGGGAGTGGATAAGGGGTTTTGCTAGAGCCTTAGGCAACACCAGCAGCTTTGTTGTTGAACTGTGGGCTCTAAGGGACAGGCTAACCATGGCTAAGGAGCTTAGGGTGAACAACCTTCTGGTTGAAATGGATGCCTTGAGTGTGGTTTTGCTTTTGAATAATAACACTGTCAATATGGTAATGGAACCTCTACTAATTGATTGCAGGAACCTGCTTCAGTCCTTCCCCAACAAAAGGGTCATCCACACGTTCCGTGAAGCCAATCAATGTGCGGATGCGCTTGCCAGACTTGGAGCAAATTCCAATCCTTCTTTTGTTGTTTTTGTGAATCCACCACCTGTGGTGGCTAGCCTTTTGGCATTTGACTTATTTGATTTGTATTGTAACAGACTTATATTTTCCTAGTTGTTTTATTCAGGCACCAGTTTACCCAAAAAAAAAAAAAAAATGAACCCATAGGTATTCAATGATGCCACTTGCCTTGCTCACAGTTACCATATATCTTAATCGTCAACCTAAATCAGCCATGTGTACGGCCATTACGAAGCTGCTAGGGACAGTTCCGTCTAAAATCGTGCCACCCATTCTCTCTCTCTCTCCCCTCTTTCTCTTCTATACTACTATTTAAGGGGCTGCACCTGTTTGGACTGGATTTTTTTTTTGTTCCAAAATATCCCTACTATCTAAGTTTAAGTAGAGATAAAACTTGAGGATAACATAGTAAAAATACATATTTAACTCCCACCTGTAACCTTGCCTACAAAATAGGCAATGTCTAACTCCCATGTCTAAGTACAATTTTTTTTTTCTATACTACTATTTAAGGGGCTGCACCTATTTGGACTGGATTTTTTTTTTTTTTGTTCCAAAATATCCCTACAACCTAAGTTTAAGTAGAGATAAAACTTGAGGATAACATAGTAAAAATACATCTTTAACTCTCACCTGTAACCTTGCCTACAAAATAGACAGTGTCTAACTCCCACTTCTAAGTACAATTAATTTTTTTTTTTATAAATACAGTTGATTTTCAAACTAAGCATTACTCCATGTCTTCACTTTTTTTTTCTTTCTCCTTTTTTTCCTTTATCAAGACTTAACTTTTTTTTTTTTTTTAATACCCAGTTTCCCATGACCCAAAAAAAAAAATTGTAAAGAAATAAAAGTGAAAACGTTATAAACCCACGTAGACACATACAGTAGTACAAGGAAAAAAAAAATCTGCCCGAATTCAATCTTTCAAACCCAACTTCACTGCCAATACCATTAACCCACCCACTTGCACTTGAATTCAAAGTGGGGATTACCCATGTACAAGTTGGATTCAAATTTGAAATGAAGACTAGCTATGTACAGTTATAATTACCATTTCCTTATTCCATCAAAGCACTACATATCAATTTATCTTGAATATGCATTACAAATCAATACGTCCAATATCTTTCACTCTGACTACATCAACAAGTTCAGGTTTGTTTAGGTCTCTCTCTCTTAAATTATTTAAATTCAAAACTAATTGGTTCATAATGGTTTCAACAATGCAACACTACAGTCAAGCAAGTTATGTGAAAACTTAGTTGAAATGGACACTCCAACTAAGAAGCCCTTGGGAATGAGTCACTGGAGAATATTGCAATAACGCCACCAAAGGTAGAGATTGAGGGATTCTTTCACAATAATAGAACAATGTTGTTGGGTCAAAATAGTTCGTGGTTTTTTACTTTTGGTCTGAAATGAGTGTTCCCCCCCCTTTATCAAGACTTAACTTTTTTTTTTTACGCTTACCTT
>NW_027069492.1:19716-57196 GCF_002906115.3 Quercus suber | reverse complement strand
AAGGAGGGCCCCCCCCCCCCCCCCCCAGTATTTGGTTTATATTTGATTTCCTTACTTTGTTATCATTATCCTTTCCATATCATTATCTTTTTTCATCTTATCTTATTTTTTCTTTTCTTTTTCAATCTTTTTCTTTTCTATTTTTTGGTCAATTTGATGAATGTTTAATATTTTCTCTAATTAATGAATCTTTCTCCTTTTTTTCCTTTATCAAGACATAACTTTTTTTTTTAATACCCAGTTTCCCTTGACCAAAAAAAAAAAAAAATTGTAAAGAAATAAAAGTGAAAACGTTATAAACCCACGTAGACACATATAGTAGTACAAGAATCAAATTAAAAAAAAATTAAAAAAAAAAGCCCGAATTCAATCTTTCAAACCCAACTTCACTGTCAATACCATTAACCCACCCACCTGCACTTGAATTCAAAATGGGAATTACCCACGTACAAGTTGGATTCAAATTTGAAATGAGGATTAGCTATGTACAGTTATAATTACCATTTCCTTGTCCCATCAAAGCACTACATATCAATTTATCTTGAATATGCATTACAAATCAATGCGTCCAAAATCTTTCACTTTGACTACATCAACAAGTTCAGGTTTGTTTAGGTCTCTCTCTCTTAAATTATTTAAATTCAAAACTAATTGGTTCATAATGGTTTCAACAATGCAACACTACAGTCAAGCAAGTTATGTGAAAACTTAGTTGAAATGGACACTCCAACGAAAAAGCCCTTGGGAGTGAGTCACTGGAGAATATTGCAATAATGCCACCAAAGGTAGAGATTGAGGGATTCTTCACAGTAATAGAACAATGTTGTTAGGTCAAAATAGTTCGTGGTTTTTTACTTTTGGTCTGAAATGAGTGTTTTTTTCCCCCCAGTATTTAGTTTATATTTGATTTCCTTACTTTGTTATCATTATCCTTTCCATATCATTATCTTATTTCATCTTATCTTATTTTTTCTTTTCTTTTTTAATCTTTTCTTTTCTATTTTTGGTCAATTTGATGAATGTTTAATATTTTCTCTAATTAATGAATCTTTTTTAAAGAGTGGGAATGATATTATATTTGTATTTTTTGTGGTTATCGGGTTTGACTCTTACCACACCCCATGTGTATCATATTCTTTTGTATTTTGTCTTGCCATGCTCCTTCCGACAATGTCTACTCTCTAAAAATCTTCACAATACTCTTGGAGGATTCTTTATGTACCTTTTTGGACTAAAGTTTCAAGTGTTCCAAGACTATTTTGGACTAAAGTTGAAAGTGTTTCAAAGCTATTTTCTGCATGATTTGGACAAGTAAAGGACAAGCTCCATGCTACGGAAGACTGGAAGATAATAATGAGAATTTCACTATTCACCTGTTACTGTTCATGACACTGTTCACTCCGAATTTTGCTTATTTAAGGGGGGTTGTCCCTTAAGTTAGAATCAGAATTTTCTTGAGAATTTTCTTGTTAGAATTCTCCTAATACTAGAATTCCCTTCTAGAGAGAGTTTTCCTCCTTAGAAGTTTTCTTTGAGAGAATTCCTTGTTTCTATTACTACCTTGTTTATATATATTTTATTGGTAAGAAAAATTTATTGAAAAAAGACTACTTCATGCAGAAAAAAACAAAGCAGCCAAAGAGTACAAAAATAAAAATAAAAATAAAAGGAAAATAACAAAACTATGTATAAGAAAGAAGAGAATCTATAAACATCGGGAGGGAATCACTAGTTGTGAGTCCCCAAACCCAAGACTAGTCAAATAAAGAGCCAGCAAAAGAGGCAAGAAGCTGATTTGCCACTCTCCACATCTTCAAACATGTGGTTATTGCATTCCCTCCAAATGCACAACATTAAACACAACCTTTGGCCCAAACATAGGCAAAGTCTATCAATCTTATGCATTAATCAGCTTATTTAGAGCAGTGTACAAACCTGTTAAACTCTTACCCCACCCCCCCCCCCCCCCCACACATCCATAAAAAACATTTGGCCCAAAGGAAGTGTACAAGTATAAAATCTCAATGTACTGATTCTCTAATTACTGGTCTTTGATTTGTTAAACTGAAAGCTGGTTCTACATGTTCATGCAAAATAACTTAAGGAATTTTAAAATGAAAATGCAAGTATGAAGTCCTAATATTCCAAATACATTCACTTGTGTGATGAATGAACAATTTGTCAAAAAGTTCACAATAAGGAATAAGGTCGATACCTTGTAACGAGAGGGCAAGCTCCTCAAAGTTTTACTCGCAAGCAAACACCAATAATTGTTGCCATACTACAATGTTCAACTGTGGGAGTAAATGTGATCCTGAAGCAAAGCACCTTTTTATTAGAACGAGGAGAAAAGAACACAATCAACAAAAAAATGCATTATAGGATCAAGAATAAGTTAGAGAGAATATTGTCACTACCTAACATAACTTTGCTGGTCATCTACTTCGATTGCATCTTCTGTTATTTCTTTGAGCTCCTCCAAAGAGTATGGATGCTCTGGGTCTTTTATATCTCTTACATGATTTAAGAATGTTAAGGAGAAAAGAAGAAAAAGAAGGAATAACTACCCACACATAATTAGATGCAAAATCTTCCATTCATAACCAGAAATGAGTGATCAACTTCAGAAAGATCTTTGGAACTCGATGTTCAAAAGAAAATGGAATATAAACATATTTATTTTTAAGTTCAGCATATATTAATTCAGAACTTAAATTTTAACATAAGATGTCAAGCATCCAATAATAACATGTTTAGCTGATGCTGAAACCATATTTTATTTACTTGTTACGTATCAGCTTACATACACACATCTATATGCCTGTAAACCTAAGGATGATTTATGAAAAACGAAAAAAAGAAAAAAAGACACATGGAACTAATATCAAGTATTATTTGTTTGCACCAACATGCATGAGTGTGGGCGTGCATGTGTGTGAGAGAGTCAAAATCCAAGTATTATTTCTTTCATTTCATTTCCATGTCAAAAGTAGAGGAACTAATTCCCAAAGTAAGCTCAAAACAACTCAAAAGAAAAAAAAAAATTGTGTCCATCCAATCACTATTCCCTAAACACAACTTTTGACATTCCTCTATAATAAGTACTTTTAAAAGTACAGAGACCATACCAAAATAATTGAAGAGAAAGGATATCAAAAACTTCTTGTTGGTCAATGGGTTCAACAGCATACTCTTCCACAGCAGTTGGCACGCTTCATGCTCGACGCTCTTTCTTCTTATACACAATTGGGTTTGCATTTATTAATTCAGAAACCATTTTCCCACTACTCTGATTAACAATAACCTTTAATCAACTTCTCATTTACAGAGCATTACAAAAAATGTAAACCATAAATTCATGATCAGAAATCAATTTCAATATTATATTATCGACACTTTACTTAATTAAATACATTCCCTTTTAGTTACATATTCTAGGAGTACACTAATAAATCATGAAAAATGTAAATTTACCAAGCCAAACATATAGTTTATTAATTTCAGTAGTCACACTCAATCACATAATGTATTAAAAACCTTTTTACCAAGCCAAATAAATACCAATAGTATCACATGCATGCATACATAATATTCATGAAAGTAACTAAGTTGCTAACATAAATGTTATGAACTTAGCAAGTCCTAAAACAGAACCTTGTGTCCCTTCTAGTATAATCCTCAATTTATCATCTTTTACTTTTATATCTTATTTGATCCCACTGTGGATATCACACAGTGGTTCATGTTACTTCAAACCTACAAAATAGGCACAACATTAGTTTTTGATAAAGTAGGGAATCTTTCTAAAGAAGACCCTTTGGACTCACCTCTAACTAGTAAAACTTATGGGCAACTGACCCCACCTACTAAAATCAGTTAGCAGGTAATCANTAAAACATGATTGGCTTTATAGCGACACCACAAACCCCCCCCCCCCCCCCCCCCCCCCACACTCCAATAAAAAACATTTGGCCCAAAGGAAGTGTACAAGTATAAAATCTCAATGTACTGATTCTCTAATTACTGGTCTTTGATTTGTTAAACTGAAAGCTGGTTCTACATGTTCATGCAAAATAACTTAAGGAATTTTAAAATGAAAATGCAAGTATGAAGTCCTAAATTCCAAAATACATTCACTTGTGTGATGAATGAACAATTTGTCACAAAAGTTCACAATAAGGAATAAGGTCGATACCTTGTAACGAGAGGGCAAGCTCCTCAAAGTTTTACTCGCAAGCAAACACCAATAATTGTTGCCATACTACAATGTTCAACTGTGGGAGTAAATGTGATCCTGAAGCAAAGCACCCTTTTTATTAGAACGAGGAGAAAAGAACACAATCAACAAAAAAATGCATTATAGGATCAAGAATAAGTTAGAGAGAATATTGTCACTACCTAACATAACTTTGCTGGTCATCTACTTCGATTGCATCTTCTGTTATTTCTTTGAGCTCCTCCAAAGAGTATGGATGCTCTGGGTCTTTTATATCTCTTACATGATTTAAGAATGTTAAGGAGAAAAGAAGAAAAAGAAGGAATAACTACCCACACATAATTAGATGCAAAATCTTCCATTCATAACCAGAAATGAGTGATCAACTTCAGAAAGATCTTTGGAACTGCGATGTTCAAAAGAAAATGGAATATAAACATATTTATTTTTAAGTTCAGCATATATTAATTCAGAACTTAAATTTTAACATAAGATGTCAAGCACCAATAATAACATGTTTAGCTGATGCTGAAACCATATTTTATTTACTTGTTACGTATCAGCTTACATACACACATCTATATGCCTGTAAACCTAAGGATGATTTATGAAAAACGAAAAAAAGAAAAAAAGACACATGGAACTAATATCAAGTATTATTTGTTTGCACCAACATGCATGAGTGTGGGCGTGCATGTGTGTGAGAGAGTCAAAATCCAAGTATTATTTCTTTCATTTCATTTCCATGTCAAAAGTAGAGGAACTAATTCCCAAAGTAAGCTCAAAACAACTCAAAAGAAAAAAAAAAATTGTGTCCATCCAATCACATATTCCCTAAACACAACTTTTGACATTCCTCTATAATAAGTACTTTTAAAAGTACAAGACCATACCAAAATAATTGAAGAGAAAGGATATCAAAAACTTCTTGTTGGTCAATGGGTTCAACAGCATACTCTTCCACAGCAGTTGGCACGCTTCATGCTCGACGCTCTTTCTTCTTATACACAATTGGGTTTGCATTTATTAATTCAGAAACCATTTTCCCACTACTCTGATTAACAATAACCTTTAATCAACTTCTCATTTACAGAGCATTACAAAAAATGTAAACCATAAATTCATGATCAGAAATCAATTTCAATATTATATTATCGACACTTTACTTAATTAAATACATTCCCTTTTAGTTACATATTCTAGGAGTACACTAATAAATCATGAAAAATGTAAATTTACCAAGCCAAACATATAGTTTATTAATTTCAGTAGTCACACTCAATCACATAATGTATTAAAAACCTTTTTACCAAGCCAAATAAATACCAATAGTATCACATGCATGCATACATAATATTCATGAAAGTAACTAAGTTGCTAACATAAATGTTATGAACTTAGCAAGTCCTAAAACAGAACCTTGTGTCCCTAAGAGGCATTTTCTCCTGATGGGCTTACTAGACAAAATGATCAAATTTTCTAGGAAAGAGAACAACCTACACATTCAATTCAACCTAAAATCAAACAAACTATTTTTATTTTGATAAGTAATAAACGTTAATAAAAAAAAAAAACAAAAAAAACTCAGAGTACACCATGTACACAAGTTGTGTACACAGACACAATGACATTAAAACAAAAAGAACAAGTATCAATAGAAAGGAGGAAGAAAAGATACCATCCAATCATACAACTAACTTAACAGCAAAGACTTCAACATATCCAGAGCAACCTCATTGTATTGAAGGTCAACTATTCCTTTCTTGCCAAGGGTCCACATATGGCAAACCAAAAGAGATTAAATCTTGTCTATTCTTCAATCCTCTAAAAATAGTGTTAATAACCTCTTAGCATCTGAATTTCCAAATTTGAGCTTCTAAGAATATTACAGAGAGGTAAACAACAACCTTTACTCATAGATAAGAGCAGTATATCCATAGAACAATATTATTGAGTAAATCATTTTGTCATTAAGACCTACACACAAAATAAAATGTGGCATACCAACAATAAGATAGTATTAACACACATACAAACAAAACAAAATATTTTTTCTTGTCACGGGTATGAAACTCCTAAATAGAAACCATTAAAATAAAGTTAAGCTCCTTTTTCCCCCCCTGAAATAAAGGTTAAAGGGGCAGCCAGACATGGAGAACAACAGAAGCCATTAGAATCAAGGTGAACATTATAGAAACTTAAGTCTTCACTAATGTAGTACAATGTTATTTCATTACAAACACAAATAAGAATCAAAGTGCTAATCAGCCCAATAATATGGGATTGGACACAGAGATACAATAATTGAAAGTTACCGGTTCAAAGCATTTTAGATATTACTATATTGCAATCAAAAGCATTGTAGTAGATTAAGAACATGATAGGGAAAACCCCTTTACACACTTTTGATATTTTTCAACATGCACTTGGAAAACGGTTATATATTACCTTAAAATTGGCAAGTATAAATAATGTAGCTTAGAAAGGAAGCTCAAAAAACACAACACAAACCTTATTACTATCTGAATACATTAGAATTCAAGAATCAAAAGCAAATATAATTAAAATTTCAGGTAGAAAGAGTAATCTTCTAAACCAGTTATTGACAATTCGTATTCAAGCCAAATAATAGGCGGGTAAAACGTGATTTTTCATTTTGTGTTTTCAATATAATACGATGCCAATGCAAAAAGGAAGAGATTTTTTTGGCTTCTTAAAATTAAAAAGTTGGGATCTCTTAAAATTTGAACACAACACAAGCTACAAACATTCCTATCCTAAGTTTTAGAAACATATTCATGATCAAAACCTAAAAAAGAAAAAAAAAAGTAATTTCAAAATGAAAAATTGAGATAACCTAAAATAGAGAATTTCAAGAAAACTTAGAGGCTGTTTGGTTCGCTAGTTTTCATGACTCAATTCTCTTTTTTCATAACTCAATTCTAAAAAATGGTGGGACCCATAGCAAAATACTCGTTTGCCTACACAATTTCTTTGTTTTCATAACTCTACTTCCAATACTCAATTCTCTACTTTTTGAGTTATGAGTTGTGGAAACTGAAAATAACTTTTGGCTATTTTCAGTTTTCAATGGCAAACTTGTAAATAATATTACACATCCGGTCCCACCGTCAGACTTTTGCTCCCTCTTTATCTTTTTTTTTTTTTTTTTTTTTTTTTTTGTCTTTCACAGGTCTGGGACACACACACCTGCTCCTCCTCCTTCTCTTCTCTCTTCTTCTTCTTCTTTTCTTGTCTTTTCACTTTCTAGGTTTGGTTTTTTTTTTTTTCCTTCTTTTCTTCTCTTTTCACTTTCTGGGTTTGGTTTTTTTTTGCCTTCTTTTCTTCTCTTTTCACTTTTTGGGTTTGGTTCTTTTTTTTCTTCTTTTTTTTCTATTGTCCGTTCTTTTCTTTTCTTTTCACGTTGGTTTTTGGGTTTGGTTTCTGGGCTTGGGTTCTTCTTTTTTTTCTTTTTTTTTTTTTTCACTGGGTTTCCATTCTTTTTTTTTTCTTCTTCTTCTTTCACTGGGTTCGGTCTTCAGTTCTTCCTCTTTTTTTTTCCTTCTTCTTTCACTAGGTTCGGGTTTCTTTTTTTTCCTTCTTCTTTCACTAGGTTGTGGGTTTCTATTTTTCTCTTTTTTATTTTTTTTTTGTTCTTCATTACAGAAATTTTTGGTCTGAAGCTGCACTCCATGACCGGGTAAGGATGGAAACTAAAATTTGGATTTAAGGTTTCAAAATACCCACATGAATGGGCTTCAAAAAAACTGACGAACCCAATCCACGACTCCAAGATGGCGACCTCGACCGTCGCTGTATCAATTCTGTATCGGCTTGTCACTGTCGTCGCCAGCTGAGGTGGAGGTCGAATTAGCCGTCTAATTGGCTGCATTTTGTTGTTGTTGTTGTTGTTGTTGTTGCTGTTGCTGTTGTTATTGTTGTTGTTGCTGTTGCTGTTTTTATTATTGTGGTTGAAGCTGCGTTCAGGTCTGTGTTTTGGGAAAGTAACAGGGGTGAAGGAGGGCAAATGAGAACAGAAAAAATGGCGGGGCCCACAAAACAGTTTTTCTCTGACCAAATGACAGGTATGGGACCCACAAATAGTGTGAAAAATATTGAGTGATGGTGCCAAACAGGTGTGGTATTTTAGAGTGATAGGTGATGAGTAATGAGTGATGAGTTATGAGTGATGAGTGATGAGTGATGGAAATTGAGTGATGAAATTTTTGAAGCCAAACAGCCTCTTAGTAAGGAGTTCAAACTTTGTTTGAGGTATGGTGGTTCTTCCTCGTGTCTTAGAGTGGGAGTGTTGTTGCTATTTATTTCAACGCAACTTTGTAAGTATGCGTTGTGTGTGCCTTAACTCAAAGGGTAATTCTACCGTATCCCCCTTTTTTTTAGGGGGATACGATATCCATTAGTAGGCAACCTGCTATACCAAGTTACCAAAACATCACATTTGATGGTACCATCCTCACATTGTGTAGTACTAAAATCACATGTCACTGTACTTTTGTCACATTAGGTAGTTCCCTTATTTTTTCTCACATTTGATGGTACTGTCCTCACATTGACATGGAGAACAACAGAAGTCATTAGAATCAAGGTGAATATTATAGAAACTTAAGTCTTCACTAATGCAGTACAATATTATTTCCTTATAGACACAAATAAGAATCAAAATGGTAATCAACCTAATAGTATGGGATTGGGCACCGAGATACAATGATTGAAAGTTACTAATTCAAAGCATTGTAAATATTACTATATTAGCAATCAAAAGCATTGTAGTAGATTAAGAACAAGATAGGAAAAACCCCTTTACACACTTTTCATATTTTTGAACATGTACTTGGAAAACGTTTATATAGTACCTTAAAATTGGCAAGTATAAATCATGTAGCTTAGAAAGAAAGCTCAAAAAACACAACACAAACCTTATTACCATCTGAATACATTAGAATTCATGAATCAAAAGCAAATATAATTAAAATTTCAGGTAGAAAGAGTAATATTCTAAACTAGTTATTGATAATTCGTATTCAAGCCAAATAATATGCGGGCAAAACGTGATTTTCCATTTTGTGTTTTCAATATAATACGATGCCAACACAAAAAGGAAGAGATTTTTTGGCTTATTAAAATTAAAAAGTTGGGATCTCTTAAAATTTCCACACAACACAAGGTACAAACTTTCCTATCCTAAGTTTTAGAAACATATTCGTGATCAAAACCAAAAAAAAAAAAATGAAGTAATTCCAAAATGAAAAATTGAGATAACCTGAAATAGAGAATTTCAAGAAAACCTAATAGGGATTTCAAACTTTGTTTAAGGTTCGGTGGTTCTTCCTTGTGTCTTGGGGTGGGAGTGTTGTTGCTATTTCATTTAAGTCAACTTTGTGAGCATGGCTTGCGTGTGCCGCTACTCTAAGGGTAATTCTAGCGTACCCCCTTTTTTTTTTTTGGGGTACAGAATCCATTATTAGGCAACTTGCTATACCAAGCTACCAAAATTTCAGCTTTGATGATACCATTCTCACATTGTGTAGTACCAACATCACATGTAACCGTACTTTTATCACATTTGGTAGTTCCCTAATTTTTTCTCAAATTTGATGGTACCATCCTCACAATGACATGGAGAACAACAGAAGCCATTAGAATCAAGGTGAACATTATAGAAACTTAAGTCTTCACTAATGTAGTACAATGTTATTTCTTTATAGACACAAATAAGAATCAAAGTGCTAATCGGCCCAATAATATGGGATTGGGCACCGAGATATAATATTTGAAACTTACAATAATTGAAAGTTACCGGTTCAAAGCACTGTAGTTATTACTATATTCGCAATAAAAAGCATTGTAGTATTTTAAGAACATAATAGGGAAAACCCCTTTACACATTTTTGATATTTTTCAACACGTACTTGGAAAAAGGTTATATATTACCTTAAAATTGGAAAGTATAAATCATGTAGCTTAAAAAAAAAGCTCAAAAAACCACAACACAAACCTTATTACTATCTAAATGCATTAGAATTCCATTATCAAAAGCAAATATAATTAAAATTTCAAGTAGAAAGAGTAATCTTCTAAACCAGTTATTGATAATTTGTATTCAAGCCAAATAATAGGCGGGTAAAACGTGATTTTCCATTTCGTGTTTTCAATATAATACGATGCCAACACAAAAAGAACGAGATTTTTTGGGTTATTAAAATAAAAAATTTGGGATCTCTTAAAGTTTCCACACAACACAAGGTACAAACTTTCCTATCCTAAGTTTTAGAAAGATATTCGGGACCAAAACCCAAAAAAAAAAAAAAAAAAAATGAAGTATTTCGAAAATGAAAATTTGAGATAACCTGAAATAGAGAATTTCGAGAAAACTTAGTAAGGATTTTAAACTTTGTTTGAGGTTCGGTGGTTCTTCCTCGTGTCTCGGAGTCAGAGTGCTGTTGCTATTTCTTTCAACTCAACTTTGTAAGCATGCGTTGCGTGTGCCTTAACTCTAAGGGTAATTCTAGCGAATCCCCCTTTTTTTTGGGGTACGGTATCCATTAGTAGTCAACCTACTATACCAGGTTACCAAAACATCACATTTGATGGTACTATCCTCACATTGTGCAATACTAACATCACATGTACCTGTACTTTTGTCACATTCGGTTGTTCCCTTATTTTTTTCTCACATTTGATGGTACCATCTTCACATTGTGCAGTACCAACATCACATGTGACTATACTTTTGTCACATTCAGTGGTTTCCTTATTTGTTTTCTCTCATTTAATGGTACCATTCTCACATTGCGCAGTACCAACATCACATTGACTGTACTTTTGTCACTTTCGATGGTTACTTTATTTTTTCTCACATTTGATGGTACCATCCTCACATTGTGCAGTACCAATATCACTTGTTACTGTATTTTTGTCACATTTGTTGGTTCCCTTTTTTTTTTCTCATGTTTGATGGTACCATTCTCACATTGGGCTATAGCAAGATCACATGTGACTGTACTTTTGTCACATTCAGTGATTCCTTTATTTTTTTCTCACATTTATGATGTCATCCTCA
This sequence comes from Quercus suber, assembly GCF_002906115.3. Lineage (NCBI taxonomy): Eukaryota > Viridiplantae > Streptophyta > Magnoliopsida > Fagales > Fagaceae > Quercus > Quercus suber. The sequence continues at coordinate 45,899 of NW_027069492.1, read as the reverse complement.
CATTGTGCAATGTCCACATCTCATGTGACTGTACTTTTGTCACATTTGGTAGTTCTCTTATTTTTTCTCACATTTTATGGTACTAGCCTCACATTATGCAGTACCAATATTACATGTGACTAGACTTTTGTCACATTTGATGGTTTCTTTATTTTTTTTTCTCACATTTTATGGTACCATCCTCGCATTGAAAAGTACTAACATCACTTGTAACTGTACTTTTGTCACATTCGATAGTTCCCTTTTTTTTTTTTTTTTTTTCTCACATTTAATGGTACCATCCTCACATTATGCTACACCTACATCACATCTCAGTGTACTTTTATCACATTCCGTGATAGTCTTATTTTCTCTCACATTAACCATCTTTACATTGAGTACCACCGTGCTACACTTTCGTATAATAAAAAATTTTCAATCTTTACTCTTAGTTTCTGAATCTCTGAATTTCTCTCGGTTTTTTAATAGTCTACGCTTCTCTCTAGTTTCGTCTCTCAAATTCTTCTAGTCCAAACCATCCACAAAAACCTATCTAGAGCGATTATTACTAAACAAAACCCTAAGCAAGACCACAAAAGAAGAAACAGATCCCTAAACCATGAACGGTTCCTCGCCAACTCTAGCGAGGGAATTGTTCTCGCCAAACAAAAGAAATCCATTGTTTATTTGCTATCCTACGTTCCCTCTCTCTCTCGATTGTGCTCTCTTTCCTCTCTCTTCAACTTCGCTCCATTTTCAGAAAGGACCTCACCATTAATTGACCTCGCCGGCGTAGGGAAAGGGGTTTACACGGCGACGATTGAAACCCATTTAATTGGTAAGTCACGTACAACCAGTGGGTCCTGAACCCACTTTCACCTTTTTCTACCAGGGGAGGAGTTGCCAATTGAGAAGGAGAACACAGTGAATACTAGGTTCTTTTTGGTTTTTTTTTAACTAATATATAGAACTTATTTGACCAGTAGCCAATATTCACTCTAAATTACTCCAAATTAAATGAAAGGTTCAGAACAAATTTTTATTTATTTAATGTTTTAGATTTAAGTGAGTACCATACACCCTAAAAAAGAGAGGGGTTATGGTGGAATGACCCCTACTCTAATATTAAAGGGTTTTTTTTATTTTTTTTTTAATATTAAATATAATTTTGACTGACCAGTCGCCTGAACCCTGAATTTCCGGGTCGGTTCGGGTCAGCCCGTTTGCGTCGTTTTTTCCCACGCCGTTTCTTTTTATTACAACCACAACCACAATCACAATCACGGGTTCAGCTTCAGGGTTTAATTTCTTTCTTTCTTTCTAGTTCTATTTCTACAGCTCTCTGGTGTGTGTATATGTATATGAAAGAAAAACCATGGAGGAGTTGCAGAGTGCTCTGAAAGGAAATGGTCTAACTCTTTCTAATCTTCCAGAGAAAGGCAGGTGCCTCTTAACCACCAGAGATTTCCATCCAGGTCTCTCTCTCAATTTTTCCCAATTACCAGTTGTTGAAAATTAATGCATATTAAGAAGCTTTGAAAAATCAAATATAGCTAAGCTAAATTCAAATTTGAAGAATACAAAGTTATTCAAATAATGTTAGTGATAATTTTTTTTAAACAACTTATTTTAATGCAGCTATAACTTTTCAGGAGAAGTAATTATAAGCCAAGAGCCTTATGTCTGTGTACCAAACAAGTCCCCAGTTGAGTCAAGATGTGATGGGTGCTTCACAACAAGTAACCTTAAGAAGTGTTCAGGTTGTCATGTTGTGTGGTACTGTGGTAGCACCTGCCAGGTAAATTTGATATATATGTTAATGTTAAGCAGCATCTCATCCAGTTAAATGTTTTGTGATTCACTTGCCTATGCCATCTTTCTACTTGGAATGTTGGGCTTGACTTGAGTATATAAAATTTCGAGTATAGATTACGTAAGATTATAATCAACCTATGGCACAGCCAAGAGCCTTTCAGCTCTCAACTGGTACTTTGGCACAAAGTACTTAATCCATGAAAATATCCTATGGAGAAATATTAGACTTGATATGGAAACATATTTGGATATTCTTTTTTTCATAAAAGGGATGATCCTTCATGCCAAGGTATGAAACCTTTCCTTTTTAGTGTTTGCTAGAAGCAAGAATACTCTTGTATAAAATTTTAAATGACAACAAAACAGATAAAAATTGGAACCCTTTGTCCCCTTTTGATGACTTAGAACTCCTCGGAAAGGAATGTATAATTCATCATTCAGTATGTATAGCCAATTGGACTATGTATACTTTCCCTCCATTCATTGATTCTGTGCTTTATAATTTCAGAAGTTGGACTGGAAGTTGCATCGTCTTGAATGTGAAGCTCTGTCAAGGCTTGACAAAGACAGAAGAAAATGTGTTACACCTTCCATTCATCTAATGGTGAAACTCTACCTTCGAAGAAAACTGCAAAGTGAGAAGGTATATATCAGTTATAATGTTTTTGTCAATCTATAATTATATGCTTCAGTTTGGGTACTCCAATTGGGAGTTGGGACACTACTTTTAGCTTCCCATTCACTTTATTTTCAATGTATTTGTCAAATTACATGCATCACAATGTTGAGCTAGAGTGCTAATCTTGGAGCATGACTATGGTTGTCTCTCATTGTCCATTGGTTACTCTCACATTGGCAGAACCTATCTGATTGGTATTATCTGACTGTTAGGGCTGTCTTAAACAGTTAAACTCAATGTTTTATGTAGTTGGATAGGTAGCATTTTTCCCAGTGTTGGTGGGTCTTGGTGTAGTGCCAACAATATTGTTTTAGCTACTTACAGGGTAGTGTATGAAAATGCAACAACAGAAAATAAAAGGTGAGACATCAAGAGAGAAGAAACATTAGAATGATGAAAAATATAAGGCTAAATTAAAAAATCTACTTATCAAAAAAAAAAAGAAAAAAAAAGCTAAATTACAAATTACACCATCTAACTTTGACCTGTTTTCAATTCAGTCCTTTAATTTAATTTAAATTTTTTTCATTTCTATCCTTCAACTTTAATATGTTTTCAATTTAGTTCTTCCGTTTAGTTCTGTCAAATCTTGCAATTATTTTTAGCATTTCACTTTCCAAAACGACTTTTTGGTGGACTAATGTTGCGGATTGGGCGGAGGTGGATAGAAGGAATAAATTAGAAACAAATGGAAGTTAAACAATTGAAAAGAGAAACTTTAATGACCTAAGTGAAACAGGTTAAGGTTAGAGTAATTCACCCAAAATATTATGAATTGATGTACAACATAAAATTAGTCCATAGTTAAGTTTCTTTTCTTTCAAAAGCTGTATACATTTTTTATAACTCATGGAATTAATTGTATTTCTTTTTAATGCTAGGTCATCCCTACTACTGCTACAGACAACTACAACTTGGTGGAGGCACTGGTGTCTCGTATCCTACCCAAATAATTTCTTTGCTTTCAATGTGCTCTATTTAGAGTTTCTTTCAATTGTTATATTTTCCAGGTAATTGTTTTGTTTAACCTTCTATGAAGACATGCCTGACATTGATGAGAAGCAACTGGTACTGTATGCTCAGATGGCTAACCTTGTCAACTTCATACTTCAGCAGCCTGACATCAACATAAAAGAGATTGCAGAAAACTTTTCCAAGGTCTTCAAGATAAATAGTTTTAAATTGAATATCTTAGTAATATTCTTTTGCAGTTAAGAATAATTACTTTGAGGCCTTTAAGGCTCCTTTTAAGTTTTTCTTTGGTGTTATTCAAATTATACTATGGACGTGATGGGTACTACAACCATTTTTGCTAAATAAGAGGGAATGTTCTAATTAAATAAACAGATTTTTTTTTTCCTTTTATATCAATATTCAACTGCAAAATTGCATTAGCTATTGATTTTTCAAAATCTTTTTCATGGGACCAAATTTTTGTTTAACACACTGATTTCTGAATAAGATTCGTCTCCACAGGGAAGATTGATTTTCTGATGAATTACGATACTTTCTATCCAATGCAGTTTGCATGCAATGCACATACCATTTGCGATAGTGAACTAATTCCCCTGGGGACCGGACTGTACCCTGTCATTTCCATTATTAACCACAGGTAACTACTTTAGTGAATTGATTTCTTCTGAATTTCATCATGTTGAGGTTACTCTGCTAAATGCTTCTGGCACTGTAGCTGCTTGCCCAATTCTGTTTTGGTGTTTGAGGGAAGGTTGGCTGTGATACGTGCTGTGCAGCATATACCCCAAGGAGCTGAGGTAATATATGCTCTTTTAAAAATTGTTGGATTTTATATCTTTTAACTTTAAAAAAATATATTAAATATTTGACATGTTATGATATATTGCAGACTGTAGTGGTAATAAACCTGAGTCATACTTCTTACCTACATGTAACAACTTAATCTCTAAAAATACGTACTCATGATTGACCAGAGTTTGAGCTGAGAATTTTCTTTCTTTCCAAATTTCATCTCCTTCATGTTCCTGGTCTGTTCTATACGTTATGTTGCTTAATTGGATCTACACCCTAATGAATTTAGTCTGCCCTTTGACTTCAATCTGCAGTACTTACACGTATGTGTGTATTTTTGCATTTTGATTTTTTAAAGGACCATTTCTTTTCTCTTATAATATGAATGTGAAAGGACAAAAAGAGATACTGCTGGGGCAAAGTGGTTTTGGCACTGTAGTGAGAATTCAGGATTCAAGAATCCATTCAAGGCTTGGAAATTGCTTTTCGATTCAAGATTAATGTTAGGAAAATACTGTGAAGCAGTTGTAGTACATGGCTACCCACTTTTTCTACATATGCAATGCAATTATGGACATATAAATGCTTAGATGGAGGCATTGGGAAGGAAAGGGGAGGGGAAAAGGGTTGGGGGTTGCTCTTCTCCCTGTTTGGATGTATTTTTTGTGGGAGGGGGAGAGGATTTGAGGGATATTGATGGTTACTGTAGCCCTTCAAGCCCCTTTTTTCAGTTCCTTCAGCAGAATTTAACATGAGTGGATACAAACTTTATGAATTTTCTATATTTCCCAATTTATTAAAAAATCTACAATGTATTACTGAACTGTTATCATTTATTTATTGCATACTCAGTTTGCATAATACCTTATCCTTTCTCTCCTTTACACCACAACCAAAGAGAGGAATGCTTACTTCCCTCACTCTGTCTCTCAACCTATTTTTTATTAAACATCCAAATAGAAAAGGAGATTTGGAAGGAACGGAATCGCAGGACTTTTGAGGATTTGGATAGTTCAGGTGTTCAGATGATTGCCTCTTTTAGTGGATCTCTTTTTGATTGGTCTCGAGCATGGGGACTCACAACTAGTGATTCTCTCCCTTCTTTTCTTAGCTCTCTCTCTCTTTTGTAATTATTTTGTTGTTTGGTTTTATTTTTTGTTTTTTCAGTTTTTCTCCTTGTATTTTCTGGGTTTGCTCTATGTTTTTTCATGCATAGAGTAGCCTTTCGTATATATAACATTCTTACTTATCAAAAAAAAAAGAAAAGGAGATAACTATTCCCACTCCCTTCAACTCCCAAACATAATATTAACTTGTCTCAGCCAAAGAAAAAAAGCTGTCTCTGTGATCTGGATCATACCTGGTAAATCATTTTTCTAAGGCTGAACCTATTACATCAACTTATGTGCTTCTTCCGACTCCCTAAATGAAGGGCCAAGGTTTCTTGATATAACTCGTGTTTTCACCTGTAAAAATTGTTTCAAACAGAGTTTAATTTCATGGTAATCTTTATAAGATCATTGTTTGTTATTTTTGATTGCCCTTTGTTTTACATTGCCTCTGAAGCTTGGACTACCCTCATTTTCCTTTCTGATATGCCTTGACCATATCAAAGACTTCATGCTTGTAATTGAGGAAGGTGAACAGGTCCCCCCTCAATAGGGCCTCCTTGAGAGCGATTGTGTCCCTGAGCAATTTGTCCTATCAAATAAAATGAATGTTTATTACCAGAGTAACTTAGTTGTGTAATCCAGTGATGATAGAATGGTTCTTTCAATTCTCCATTTGCAAAAACCACTCCCACCACTGTTATATGTCTTTTCTACTTATCTCTTCTAAGTAAGTTACTATCTCATAATCCATTAGAATGTTGTCTAAAACTCTTTGCTGTTAATTAAAATTGATTTAGAGGGTTTGAAGTTATCTCATAGCCTTTGTTAAATTATTGATTATCCCAAAAGCTTAAGATATTAGGAAGTGATGAATTTAATTATTTAACCATAATTCTAACACTCCTCCTCACGTGTGGGCCTAAACTTCCCCTTAATAAGTGGGGGCTCAACACATGAGATTTTTAACATTTTAAATGGGAGGTAGAGTAAAGCCAGGGATCGAACTCAAGATCTCTTGCTTTGATACCATGTCAAATGACCGATTGTCCCAAAAGTTTAAGCTATTAGAAAATGATGAATTTAATTACTTAACTATAATTCTAACAGCCTTTTTCTTCAAGTCAAGTGTAAATACTGTTTATATGGTTGTATTTTGTAAGGTCTTGATTAGTTACATCGACACTACTGGAAGCACCATGACTCGGCAAAAGGCTCTCAAAGAACAGTACCTTTTTACTTGCACATGTCCCCGCTGCATAAAACTGGTACTTGCTACATTATGCTTTTTAGGATTTGTTTTTCCTTGTTAAACTGGTAGCATTTTATATAATATTGGAAGCCAAGATATGCTGCTGGTTAATTAAGTTAGTTCTCCATTGAAGGGTCAGTCTGATGATATCCTAGAAAGTGCAGTTCTGGAAGGTTATAGGTGCAAGGATGAAGGATGCAATGGTTTTCTACTCCGCAGCTCTGGTTTGTGATTAGCTGTAATCAGTCATTTATTACAAAGTAATGGTCAGTTAGTAGGCCAGAGTTACTATTTTTGTCTTTTGCTATTTGGAATGCAGATGACAAAGGGTTTATATGTCAACAATGTGGACGTGTTAGGGACAAGGAAGAGATAAGAAAGATTGCAAGTGAAGTAAAATCAATGTCTGAAAAGGCTCTTATGTCTTTGTCATCTGGCAGTATCCTTCTAGATTGTTTGTGCTGAGAATTCATTAGTGGCAATTTGACAGCGTGATTCTATGTTTAATTAATCTACAATATCCTTTCCACTGGCATGATTTAAATAGTTCAACTTATATAAATTTGTTACCCTATTGAGCATGAACTTGTCTTTGACTGAGCTTAGATCAACTGGAAGCTGTTTCCATGTATCAGACAATTGAGAAGCTCCAAGGGAAACTGTGCCATCCTTTCTCAATAAGTTTGATGCAAACTCGAGAAAAGGTTTTAAAGGTAGATTATTTAGCTTTTATTTTCTTTTATGTTTCATTCATTTTTAAGGGTGAAATACACCTACGCCCCAATGGGTTTATTATAGTTTTTTTGACACTTACTAATTTCCTTTTTTCCTATAAGGCTATATCACTCTTGTGGCACCAAATTTTTCTAGTCAAGTACTTCCAGCCCTTCCGGCTATAAATCATTGAAGAAATTGATCACATGAGACTAATTGGGTACCATGGGGGGTGTGATTATAAGGAGAGTGTGTGAGGTCACATGCATCTCATTTGACTAATTTTTGTTAATGATTTTGACAGGAAGTGGGAGACAGTAATTGATTAGAATAATTGGATACCACAGCAGTGTAATTAGAAAAATTAGAAACCCAGGGATGTAAATAAAATTGCAAGAAATCACTAGAGGTGCTAGTGCATTTTATCCTTTCTTTTTTTTTTGGAAATTCTTCTCTTGTTTTTAAGTTATATGGAGCTCAATCCTATTGGCATATCTTCTACTTAGTCAAATGCTACTGGAGCTTTCTTTAAATTTTGGATGAAAAACGGGATCTTGTTTGGGTCCTTTAGGTACAGATACATGAATTCTTTACTTGCTAAACCTTACTTTTAGATTTGGGCAAACTAGCAATTATATGAAGAGTGCATTAATGAGGAATTAAAACTAGAACTAGCAGGCCTCAACCCTGTAATTTGTTTTTTTTGGGGGGGGGGGGGGGGGGGTGATTAAAGGTTTGAGATTATTCTACATCCTATTGGAGTAGATCTGTATAGTACTCTGCTTAAAATAGCTTTGGAAGTAATTCCTTACTGACTTTTTGAGGAGCAGATATGAGCCCATGAATCCATTCCTTGTAATATGTTACTAAAGCTTGCAATGTATTCTTTTTGAATATTTTCTTCCTACTTTGTATGATGACTCCCAAATTTTTCCTAACACTTTTTTACTTTGCAATACCTCTAATTCTGAAGCATGGATTGTGCCTCTAAATGCCTATTAAACCAAATGAAATGAATCCATTCTCATGGGAACACCAAACTCAATAGTAAAACAAAATCTTACTTTTTTCTTTTATTTGTTTTTCAAGATTTTGTTGGAGCTGCAAAATTGGAGAGAAGCTCTCGCATATTGCAAATTGACCATTCCAGTATATCAAAGTATGTCATATTTTGACTTGAATTTGCAGCATGAGATACATTAAGTCCTCTGCTATTCTAGTTGTTGTAGAGTACTTTGGAGCTTCAGGGTTCAACTGAAATACTATGCATGACCTATCATATATTTCTCTTTCTTTCAAAAAACAGTAAGAATGTGTTTGATTTTCGTGATATATGGACATCTGATAATAGTGCTTTGTAACTGGCGTTGAATTTTTTAAAAGAAATAAGTTTGGGATTACTTGCAAACAGAAATTTTTAGATGTTGAAGGAAGCACAAAGCTTATTTATGTATATTGAAATCAGCTCAACTACTGACATTATGAGATAGCAATGTGGAATGAGAAAGAAGGCTATGATGCACACCAGAACTTTAGTGACATTGATGAAAAATTTCTAAATAAACAAAAAGAAGAAGGGGAAAAAAACATGAACAAACAATAAACCTAGACAGAAAATTTCTCTGATCTCATATTCTCCTAAAGGTTGTATAAATATATATTTTGGATAAAGGTTGAAGATTGAAATGATTTGAGTGGATCTCCAAAAACATGAATAATGCTATGAATATGATAAAGGATTCCACAGCGAATATCCTCTCCTGAAGGCTGATTTCTTAATATTTTTTCATTGGTTTCATTTGAAATCTTCATTGATCCTTGTTTGAGTGGTCTTGGGTTTGGGGCTTTACACATTGTTCTTCTGTTATTGAGTTTCATAGTTCTCTTAGCATTTTTGTTGTATCTTTGTAATTTTGTTAGATACTTTGTGTTCATCATCGTGAACATGAAGTAATTATATTTTTCAATAATACTTTCAACTTACTTTTCAGAAACCTGGAGTTTAATCACCTTTCCTGATGGCTTTAATCTGTTACTTATAATAGGCCTTCTGAATTCAAGCTTACACATCTATGACAGTTTCTACCCAAGTTTTGAAATTCTACTATATATTCGAAAACATGATTAGTTATTGATAAGATTCTGTCAACCGATGTTTTAAATTTTGTTCCATTTTGGCTAGAATATTCCATTTCAGTCTGTAAACCAGTGCACTAACCCTCTATTCGGTCGCTGTCAAAATTTCACCCTATACTGGTCTGTACTGGCCATTCCATTGAAATTCCGGAATTTCAGGTGGAGCACGCATTCTGGATCAAAATTAATTTTGTGGCTTTCTTATAATTTTTTAAGAAGAAAGCCCACTTTTAGGAGATTTTATGAATTTTTTTGGTTAGTTTAATTATGTATGAGATGTTTTTTCATATATATATATGTATGTATGTATGTATGAGATTTTATATAATTTTAGTATATTTAATTATTTAATAGATTTTTATGAGCCTCTGGTTTGTTTAATTATCTATTATATTTTATGATCTCTTGTATTTTTTTTTTTTTTTTAATAATGTTTAGCTTTTATGAGTAAGTTGGTTAATAAGATGGTATTAAATATGAAGTACTAACTTAGTATATAATTTACATATATAATGGTAATTCCGAAATGGTACATCGAAATATTCTATTCCAATAACCAATCTGGGAAGGAATTCAAAACTTTTCTGTTAACTGTAGTACAGTGCTTCTGCATTTCAAAACTTTTATTAAAAAAAAAAAAAAAAGAGTAGGAAATGGCACAAAATTCATCTTAATTAAATTATTTCCAAATTGGGATGCATCTTTATTTAAATCAAAATATAAAATGCCTCATGCCTGCTTGTACTATGCAATTCATGTTCATGAAGCCTACATAATTCTTCTTTCTTGTTTTTCCTTTCTTTTTTCTTTTTCTTTTGGGTGGGGACAAGTTATGAATTCCACTTATTGTTGCTGCTGACATCCCATATTTGGCTCTGTTTCACTGCAGGAGTATATCCAGGGTTCCATCCCTTGCTTGGACTACAATATTATACCTGTGGAAAGCTTGAATGGTTAGAATCCTTTGCTTAGATTTGTTAGTTGTTACTTCCATTCTGAACAGATTCTTTCATTGATTATTGTTCAAAATGCTCTAACTGATTCCTCACAACAAATGTTTCATAACAAAGACAGAAGTTGTGGTGTTCTGTTCGAAGTTTGTTCCTAGGTATTTGAAACATATTACTCAAAATGGTGGAAACTATTGCCGTATAGAATAAGGCGGAAACTATTGCCGTATAGAATAAGGCATGAATAAGAAAACCACATGAACTCATGGTATTTAGTAGCTGTTGCTGGGGGATTTTAAGTTTATATTATGGAAACTTATAATTATACCTGTTTACAGACGGAGGTGCTACATTTTAGAACTTGTAGACTCCATAGAAAACCCCTAGTCAAAGAATATTCTTGAAACTATGATAGAATTTGGTTGGAGTCATTGGTTCCTATAAAGGAGGCGTAGTAGTATTTGGTTTAGTCTTCACTTGCCTCACTACTTTTCTGATTTTGGTTACAGAGTGAATGTGTTGCAGTGCCATGATTGTACAGTTAGTCACGTGTCTCCCATAAATTGAACACTTTTTATGAGTTTTTAGTTGACATGGGAACCATATGTTTAACAAATTTTGTTTTTTCACTTATAAAAAAAAAATGTTTTTCACACACTTCAGACTTTTATATAATCTGTCCAAAATTTGAACTGGAGATTTCTATTGATTAATCATGTCAGGTTTTGTCCTTGCTCTCAGGACAATGTATATTTTTGTAGGAGGAGAGAGGGATGTAATAAATACTCTTGATTGCCATCATGGTTCTATAAATGATTAGTATTAAAGGTTAAGATTTTTGGTCATTAAAGCTTTGTATTTTAAGCAGGTTATATTGTGAAACTTGGATGTGACCATATGAGGCCAGGAGTTTCACTCAGTGTAGAGGTTTATAAGGGTTTTACAGATGTGATGCATGTATGGTATTCGTATGTGCACAAAAAGTAGGTCCCTTAAAATAGGACCAATTGTTACTGTAGGCACTTTGCTAGTTTATTAGTTAACGGTGCAATTCTGCCTCGAGTTGTGAAGTAATTTATCTTGGACATTTCATCTACCTATCTTCTAATGTTCTTTCCCCATCCCATTTCCTTCTTTACATCTATAATTTGTTACAGGAAGTGTCTAGGACACACACACATACACGCACACAATACACACTCCCCAAAAACAAGAGAAATCGTGACTTCAAGGCACAATTTCAAAATTTGAAATCGTGACTTTAAGGCACTTTGAAGTCAAGATTTCCCTTGTTTTTGGGGAGTGTGGGTCCTATTTGTGCACTAAACCTATGTTTGGATTGCACTGAAATGAAAGTTTTCTGCGTCTGGCGTTTTTTGTGTGAGTCCCGTGCATTGTTCACGGGACTTGCAAGTACGGATTTCAACAAATTTTTTTTTAAAACTTGGTCCCACGGCACTATTTATACATTTTGTTATAGTATTTTTAGTTTTCAGCAATAAACGGTATCTAAACAGACTTTTTAAGTAGTGTGCAGCAGAATTTTCCCAATTTGTTACCAATTATGACTACCAAGGTATCATAACACTAAAGCAAACCAGTTTGGATATGTTGAAGTTGCTTTTAAATTAGTCTGGACCACATGCTTATGGAGGGGATTTATCTGCACCCCTCTGGCTATGAAAAAACATATTCACAACAGTTTCCACAGGGATTGGATTTTTCCTTATAAACCATGTTACTCAATTATTATTTTTGAACTTTTCATTAATGTAACAGGTTTCTGGGAGATACAGAGGATGCAATAAAATCAGTGACCGGAAACTGTTGTGAATATGTTTTTTCATAGCCAGAGGGGTGCAGATAAATCCCCTCCATAAGCATGTGGTCCAGACTAATTTAAAAGCAACTTCAACATATCCAAACTGGTTTGCTTTAGTGTTATGATACCTTGGTAGTCATAATTGGTAACAAATTGGGAAAATTCTGCTGCACACTACTTAAAAGTTTGTTTAGATACCGTTTATTGCTGAAAACTAAAAATACTATAATAAAATGTGTAAATAGTGCCATGGGACCAAGTTTAAAAAAAAAAATTGCTGAAATCCGTACTTGCAAGTCCCGTGAACAATGCACGGGACTTACACAAAAAACGCCAGACGCAGAAAACTTTCATTTAAGTGCAATCCAAACATAGGTTTAGTGCACAAATAGGACCCACACTCCCCAAAAACAAGGGAAATCTTGACTTCAAAGTGTCTTAAAGTCACGATTTCAAATTTTGAAATTGTGCCTTGAAGTCACGATTTCTCTTGTTTTTGGGAGTGTGTATTGTGTGCGCGTGTATGTGTGTGTGTCCTAGACACTTCCTGTAACAAATTATAGATGTAAAGAAGGAAATGGGATGGGGAAAGAACATTAGAAGATAGGTAGATGAAATGTCCAAGATAAATTACTTCACAACTCGAGGCAGAATTGCACCGTTAACTAATAAACTAGCAAAGTGCCTATAGTAACAATTGGTCCTATTTTAAGGACCTACTTTTTGTGCACATACTTTTTTTTGATAGGTAATAAGACTTTTATTGAAAAAGTGAGCATCATGTTCACGATGGTGAACATGATGAACAATGAAACAAATACAAGAAGATCAAGAGCTAAAAGAAATAGAAACTAAAAAATCAGCTACAGCAGTACAATTCGTACACCCCCAAATACAAGCCCAAAGAAACAAAGTACGAAAAAGTAAACATTTTATGTGCTCCAAAGTTCTCGCCTTGTCTTCAAAAATGCGAGCATTACGTTCTTGCCAGACTAACCACATTAAACATGCCGGGACCATGTTCCAAATGATTGAAAGATGCTTTCCAAACCAGTTTCTCCAAATAAAGAAAAAAGATTTCACTGACCTTGGCATGACCCAATGGATCCCAAACACTGCAAAAACTTCACACCATAAGGCATAAGAGAACTTACAATGAAGAAGAAGGTGGTCCACTGATTCCCCATCACAACAACACAAGCAACACCGATTAACCAAAAACTGACCTTTCTTAATAAGGTTGTCAATGGTGAGTATACCATCATTAGCTGCTGTCCATAAGAAAAAAGACACCCGTCTAGGCACCTTAGTACGCCATATACACTCCCAAGGGAAGGCATCAGTAGGAGGACTAGATAATAGCTTATAAAAAGAGCGCACATCAAAAACACCAGATGTAGTCAATGAATCGCAACANTTTCTTTTACAGCTTTACCCTCTCTCATCCGTCAACCATTCCAAACACAAAGTAAGTTTAGATACATGACAAATTTTATAATTTTTTTTCACAATTATTAGAGTGAGAAGCTATAATTAGTGTATAATAAAATAATATCAATAAAGTTTTTATATAAATGTGATATTGAACTAATCACAACTATCACCTTAGAATTTGTGAATAAAATCATGAAATCTACGTGTATCTACTATTCAAAATTGTCGTGGCTTTATACTTGCTGATTCTTGAATTTATTTCTTCTTCTTCTTCTTTTCCTTTTTTAGAAATTTTTGTATTCAATACAAAAAAAAAAAAAAAAAAAAAAAAAACCCTATACAAAGTGAGTACTTGCATCCTTCCTTAAGGGTCTGTTTGGATTAAGAGGGGAGAGAGAGAATGGAGGAGAATAAAGTAAAGTTAGCTAAAAATAGGCTAATTTGGAGTCAATTCTACTCTACTCTACTCTCCCTCCCTTTCCCTCAATCTAAACGGACTATAAGCATTTTATTAATAAAACAAGGTGGGAAGCTACCCCCACTCGAATGAAATTAAGAAGACGTCAAGAATATTGAAAGAATATAGTATTAGCAATATAGATACATTGTACCATCACTCTTCAAATATATCAATATAACAAAGATATCTTAAATGTTCTTATATAGAAAGGCGTAAGAAGAGAAAAAACTAATTTATTCTAATTTTGTTGTTAAATATTTTAAATAAAATTTCAAATCCATTTTGATTTTTCCACCCCTTTGTGGCAGGTTCAATTCTGTATTCCCCTAAAAGAATAGAAATTATTCAAGGCATGTTTGGTCAACAGTCATAGACACTATAATGTAATAACTAAATGTTTTTCTCATCAAAATCTTTAACATAAGGCAAGTCAACAATATGTTTCTTCCTATGCCAAAAAGCATTAGGAACATCAGAGCAAACGTCATCAATTAAGATTTTTTGAAAATTATCAATTTTTGATTGCAACAATTTATTATAAAGCCGTTCAGCAATTTTCTTGTATCTAACTTCTTGTTGAAGGAAGTTAAGATGTTTGATTTTAGCATGAATTAGATTGGAAGAATTATCAATATTAATCTCAAATTTTGAAGCAAATTTGAATTTTACTTTTTGACCAAAAGGGTTAGTAGTAATACTATCATGTTCAATAAGAAAAAGATACAAACAGGATTATCACTTCATTGGGAGCACAAACAGGATTTCTGTTTTAGGCTCCATACCATATGCTAATGCCATTGCTCATCTGCGGATAGCAAATCATTGTAATCCAAGAAGTTTTCTCATCCCAAGGAGAACTCCAGTGTTTAAGCCAATTTTATATTGTGGATTCTGTAATAAATATGCTACTTACCATGACCATGATTGTGATTCTCTACAAGGTCCTTTCGATCCATTTGATGGATACCCATCTGATGCTTCTTCTACTGATTAAATTTGTGGTTCCCTCGGGGCACTACTGTTTTGAAATTCTTGTTCCCACTGATGAAGTTACTTTTCCATGATTACTCCCACAGTCAGGAATTGTTTGGTCAATATACTCCTAATCTCTTGCAGATGACTGATGATTGATTTTTCTATTTGTCTAGCCTGCACAATGGCTAAAAATGTTGCAATATTCAAATAATGATGGACTTGCTCCTGACAAGCCCATGCTTCTATATTCCTATGCAAAGCCATGCGTTTGACAAAGTTGGAGTTATTGAAAAGAAAAAGACACTTTAGTGCCATGTTTCTAAAGACTCCCACTTATGGTGCACAAAAGACAACAAGATGGCTTATGAAATCTACGTACAAATATTCAAGTAGCCATGATACTCCTACATGTTCCATTATATGTTTCTTTTGCTTTTTGTCATTTCCAAGTTAGAAACTCATCTTTTGACTATGCCAAAATTGCTAGAGATTTCAAGAAAAAAAGTAAAAAATTACTATTCATGGATTAGTTCACAAATTACGATTCACCGACACTGTTCACTTTTTACTGTTCATGACACTGTTCACTCCGAATTTTGCCTATTTAAAGACTAATTACTATTCAAAATTACTTTCACGACACTTTCACTTCGAATTTTGCCTATTTAAGGGGGGCTTCCTTAAGTGAAATTCAAAACTTTTCTTAGAATTTTCTTCTAGAGAGAGTTTTCCTCCTTAGAAGCCCTCTTTGAGAGAGTTCCTTGTTTCTACTACTTCCTTGTTCCTACTACTACTTTCTCTACAAATCTTGTAACTAGGACTAATTCAAGCTTTGTAACTATTAACCTCTACTGTTAGGATCTTGTATTCACTACTACTGTAAGTGTTTAATCTACCTTCAATAAGAAGTATTTTCAGTTTTATGTTCATTATACTATTTGTTGTTACCGCCACCTTAGACGGATTACGCCATACCGGACGATTCTAAATTGCTTTACTTACTTTGAATTATTTTGTTATATACTGCTTGACTGGTTTACCGCCTTATTATTGCTTACATTTACTTTGCTATAGCTATTACATTACAAGTATTTTAGTTTTTTTTTTTTTTTTTTTTTTTATTACAAGAAATAGTCATTTCTTATGAATAATATTCTTTAAAATAAAAAATATTATTCATTTCTAAAAGAGTTGTAATAGTTATTCCTTAATAGTGTAATAATTTTTCAATTTAATATATTTCCAACTATACAAAAAAAAATTTATGAACATAAGCACAAAAATGGTTGCGATGACTAAATAGAGGGCCAAAATGGGGATATATCATTTCAGCCAAACTTTCTAGCAAATGCCATCTACCTGAAACTATTTAGGGATATGACCCTGTTTTAAACTCGATTTTCTAAAAATTGAGTTTCAATTAAAAACTCAATTTGCGAATATCGAGTTATATGCAATAATAAAAAAAAAAAAATTGCATAGAACTCGAGTTCCATGCAAATTTTTGCATATTACTCAATTTTGGCAAATCAAGTTTCAAAACAGAGACATATCCCTAAATAGTTCAAACATGAGACATTTTGCTGAAAGTTTGGTTGAAAGGGGTAAAACCCAATTTTGGCCCTAAATAGAGATGACAACTGAATTAATCAGTACTATAACTCATGTACAAGGAATGGCTCAATAGAGCAGAATCCACCAAAGAAACATAGTTGGAGGTAGACTTCGTTACTCATCTTTACATGAGAGTTTGTGAGAAGCTTCAGCATGTGCTTCCTCCAACTTCATTAAGAGATCCCTCATGAAAGGCGTGTTTGTGCCATGAGTAATTCTCAATATATCCATTGCCTTACAGGGATTGGATTTTTCCTTATAAACCATGTTACTCAATTATTATTTTTGAACTTTTCATTAATGTAACAGGTTTCTGGGAGATACAGAGGATGCAATAAAATCAGTGACCAAGGCAATGGATATATTGAGAATTACTCATGGCACAAACACGCCTTTCATGAGGGATCTCTTAATGAAGTTGGAGGAAGCACATGCTGAAGCTTCTCACAAACTCTCATGTAAAGATGAGTAACGAAGTCTACCTCCAACTATGTTTCTTTGGTGGATTCTGCTCTATTGAGCCATTCCTTGTACATGAGTTATAGTACTGATTAATTCAGTTGTCATCTCTATTTAGGGCCAAAATTGGGTTTTACCCCTTTCAACCAAACTTTCCAGCAAAATGTCTCATGTTTGAACCTATTTAGGGATATGTCTCTGTTTTGAAACTTGATTTGCCAAAAATTGAGTAATATGCAAAAATTTGCATGGAACTCGAGTTCTATGCAATTTTTTTTTTTTTTATTGCATATAACTCGATATTCGACAAATTGAGTTTTTAATTGAAACTCAATTTTTAGAAAATCGAGTTTAAAACAGGGTCATATCCCTAAATAGTTTCAGGTAGATGGCATTTTGCTAGAAAGTTTGGCTGAAATGGATATATCCCCATTTTGGCCCTCTATTTAGTCATCGCAACCATTTTTGTGCTTATGTTCATAAATTTTTTTTTTGTATAGTTGGAAATATATTAAATTGAAAAATTATTACACCTATTAAGGAATAACTATTACAACTCTTTTAGAGATGAATAATATTTTTTATTTTAAAGAATAGTTATTCATAAGAAATGACTATTTCTTGTAATAAAAAAAAAAATAAAAAAAAAAACTAAAATACTTGTAATGTAATAGCTATAGCAAAGTAAATGTAAGCAATAATAAGGCGGTAGAACCAGTCAAGCAGTATATAACAAAATAATTCAAAGTAAGTGAAAGCAATTTAGAATCGTCCGGTATGGCGGTAATCCGTCTAAGGTGGCGGTAACAACAAATAGTATAATGAACATAAAACTGAAAATACTTCTTATTGAAGGTAGATTAAACACTTACAGTAGTAGTGAATACAAGATCCTAACAGTAGAGGTTAATAGTTACAAAGCTTGAATTAGTCCTAGTTACAAGATTTGTAGAGAAAGTAGTAGTAGGAACAAGGAAGTAGTAGAAACAAGGAACTCTCTCAAAGAGGGCTTCTAAGGAGGAAAACTCTCTCTAGAAGAAAATTCTAAGAAAAGTTTTGAATTTCACTTAAGGAATAGCCTCCCTTAAATAGGCAAAATTCGAAGTGAATAGTGTCGGTGAACAGTAATTCTTGAATAGTAATTAGTCTTTAAATAGGCAAAATTCGGAGTGAACAGTGTCATGAACAGTAAAAAGTGAACAGTGTCGGTGAATCGTAATTTGTGAACTAATCCATGAATAGTAATTTTTTACTTTTTTTCTTGAAATCTCTAGCACTTTTGGCATAGTCAAAAGATGAGTTTCTAACTTTGAAATGACAAAAAGCAAAAGAAACATATAATGGAACATGTAGGAGTATCATGGCTACTTGAATATTTGTACGTAGATTTCATAAGCCATCTTGTTGTCTTTTGTGCACCATAAGTGGGAGTCTTTAGAAACATGGCACTAAAGTGTCTTTTTCTTTTCAATAACTCCAACTTTGTCAAACGCATGGCTTTGCATAGGAATATAGAAGCATGGGCTTGTCAGGAGCAAGTCCATCATTATTTGAATATTGCAACATTTTTAGCCATTGTGCAGGCTAGACAAATAGAAAAATCAATCATCAGTCATCTGCAAGAGATTAGGAGTATATTGACCAAACAATTCCTGACTGTGGGAGTAATCATGGAAAAGTAACTTCATCAGTGGGAACAAGAATTTCAAAACAGTAGTGCCCCGAGGGAACCACAAATTTAATCAGTAGAAGAAGCATCAGATGGGTATTCATCAAATGGATCGAAAGGACCTTGTAGAGAATCACAATCATGGTCATGGTAAGTAGCATATTTATTACAGAATCCACAATATAAAATTGGCTTAAACACTGGAGTTCTCCTTGGGATGCGAAAACTTCTTGGATTACAATGATTTGCTATCCGCAGATGAGCAATGGCATTAGCATATGGTATGGGGCCTAAAACAGAAATCCTGTTTGTGCTCCCAATGAAGTGATAATCTTGTTTGTATCTTTTTCTTGTTGAACATGATAGTATTACTACTAACCCTTTTGGTCAAAAAGTAAAATTCAAATTTGCTTCAAAATTTGAGATTAGTATTGATAATTCTTCCAATCTAATTCATGCTAAAATCAAACATCTTAACTTCCTTCAACAAGAAGTTAGATACAAGAAAATTGCTGAACGGCTTTCTAATAAATTGTTGCAATCAAAAATTGATAATTTTCAAAAAATCTTAATTGATGACGTTTGCTCTGATGTTCCTAATGCTTTTTGGCATAGGAAGAAACATATTGTTGACTTGCCTTATGTTAAAGATTTTGATGAGAAAAACATTTAGTTATTACATTATAGTGTCTATGACTGTTGACCAAACATGCCTTGAATAATTTCTATTCTTTTAGGGGAATACAGAATTGAACCTGCCACAAAGGGGTGGAAAAATCAAAATGGATTTGAAATTTTATTTAAAATATTTAACAACAAAATTAGAATAAATTAGTTTTTTCTCTTCTTACGCCTTTCTATATAAGAACATTTAAGATATCTTTGTTATATTGATATATTTGAAGAGTGATGGTACAATGTATCTATATTGCTAATACTATATTCTTTCAATATTCTTGACGTCTTCTTAATTTCATTCCGAGTGGGGGTAGCTTCCCACCTTGTTTTATTAATAAAATGCTTATAGTCTGTTTAGATTGAGGGAAAGGGAGGGAGAGTAGAGTAGAGTAGAATTGACTCCAAATTAGCCTATTTTTAGCTAACTTTACTTTATTCTCCTCCATTCTCTCTCTCCCCTCTTAATCCAAACAGACCCTTAAGGAAGGATGCAAGTACTCACTTTGTATAGGGTTTTTTTTTTTTTTTTTTTTTTTTTTTTTTTTTTTTTTTGTATTGAATACAAAAATTTCTAAAAAAGGAAAAGAAGAAGAAGAAGAAATAAATTCAAGAATCAGCAAGTATAAAGCGACGACAATTTTGAATAGTAGATACACGTAGATTTCATGATTTTATTCACAAATTCTAAGGTGATAGTTGTGATTAGTTCAATATCACATTTATATAAAAACTTTATTGATATTATTTTATTATACACTAATTATAGCTTCTCACTCTAATAATTGTGAAAAAAAATTATAAAATTTGTCATGTATCTAAACTTACTTTGTGTTTGGAATGGTTGACGGATGAGAGAGGGTAAAGCTGTAAAAGAAATGAAAGGAAGGCTGGAGTTCCATTGTATATTACTTTTACATGGACCTACTATTTTTATTCACTATTCACAATTTATCATATCAGAGTTATGACAAAGTTGTGACACAAAAGGTCATCATCCTAAATTTTATATTTGTTAGTAGGAAAAAAAGTTCAATTTGGACCACCTTTTCTAATACGTCCAATTTGGAAAGAAATGAAAAGAAATGTGTAATGGAGAGATTAGCTGTCCAATACTGAATACATCTATCCAATTTGTAAAAGAGCTCCATATTTATATTCATACTTAACCTCCTTATCTAAGCAATCAAATCTTAGTGGCTAAACCCAGTGGGGTTGGCTAAGTGGTTGGGCACTTAGTCTCAAAGTGGTTGTCTTGAGTGGAGGTGAAAAAGCCTGAGTTCAAGCCCCATCTCTTTGGGAAAACTCCTTGGGCCAACAATTTATCTCTGCCCACTCGTCACGATAGTGATTAGTCCCTAAATTGAAAGCTTTGGGATATATTGGGTCTAAGACCAAAAAATAAAAAAATAAAAAAATCTTAGCGTCTAATGGCTATTGATGCAATAATTGGAGAAAAAAATGTTGGCGGTTACGTAGGAATTGTTACACATTTTCTTCTTCTTTTTCACTCCCTATTTCCAAACATATGCAAGGGAATTTCTTTTCTCTTTCTTTACTTTCCTTATTCTTTTCTTTACCTTTTCCCAGCAGCAACCAAGCACAGTACAAAGTGAACTTTATAATTCGATGGAAAGGTTGTCAAGCCTAAAGACTTGTACAAGTCTTGTATACACACGCATAAAGATACTTGTACAAGTCTTTTTTTTTTTTGTAAGTCTTGTACAAGTCTTTATGCGTGTGTCCGAAGCAACTAAGCTTACATATAGACCTGGCATTGACTTGGGTCTTTCTTCTCTATGCCTTTAAAAGTAACAGGGTCTAAGCATATCCTGTAAAAATGACCATTAGCCTATAAACAAAGTTACTTAATCTAGTACAAATATGTGTCATGCACAAGAGACTCTTGCCATTGGCAATTACTGGCATAAGCTACTCGGCCAAAATGGGCATTTGTCCATTTTGCCCAAAAGATGTAACAAAATTCTCCTGTTTTGAAACTTGATTTTTCTAAAAATTGAGTTTCAATGTGAAACTTGATTTTGATGAAAATCGAGTTATTTGAAAAAATTCACATGGAACTCGAGTTCCTTGAATGGAACTCGAGTTTTCCATAAATTTTTTATTTTTTTATTATTATTTTTTTAAAAGTTTGATTGCCTATAACTTGATTTTCTAAAAATCGAGTTTTAAAACAAAAGTATTTTGTTAAATAGTTTCAGCATATGAGTATTTTACTACATCTTTTGGGCGAAAGGGGCAAAAGCCCATTTTTGCCTAAGCTACTCTTGTCATCATTGATCTTGCTGTGGGCAATAATAGAAGTAGCGGTTGTTGACGCGCAGGCCTTGAAAGGTTGTGAAGAACACTGTGGCAACCTTAGTATTCCATATCCATTCGGCAGAAGGGAAGGATGCTATGAATAGGAGTTTCCTCATCACCTGCAATCGCACCTACGACCCTCCCTTGTCTTTTTTGCCTACAGGCAATATAAATGTGACAGACATATGGCTCTCAGGGGAATTGCGCGTCTATGCCCAAGTTGCATGCAAAAGATTGCTACAACCAAAGTGGTGGAAGTACATCTTATTATGAACCTGAAATCCATTTGGCAAAGTTACCCATCTCTTACACCCGAAACAAATTCATGGCCATTGTTGTGACACATACGATATGATACAGGGTTCTAAAGAGAAAAATTACGCAAATATAGGGAATCAAAATTGCAGTGAAGCTATGAAAGATAAAGGAAGTTATGCATATGAATGCTTCCCTTTGCGTCCAAAAATGTACCAACTTTGCTGGTACTTATAATTGTTCCTGTGAGCCAGGATACGAAGGTGATGGAAAATACAATGGAACGGGTCGTAGAATGACAACATTTGACACAACTTATGAACAAGATATAAGCGTGATACTTTTTTTGTAGGCTGGTATTTAGCATAAATGGATTCGTGTCAAAACAAATCAATTAATAAATCAGTCAACTTTGTGTTAACTTGCGTAACCCATAATCAATTTGAAATAATTTGGTTTATTATTTGTGTCAAGACTCAAGACAGGTCGACTTATTTTGATATGAACCCATTTAACCAATAAATATCATTTTTATTCAATATAAATTTGAATTTTTAATTTAGATTTTTTTTTATAGATAGTTTTAACATATAATGTCCGTTTCTAATGATAACTCTTTATCATTAAATCAAGACATCACTTGGTTTTTGGTATAAGTGGGGATTAAACCTTAAATCTTTTATTCAACAATCAAAGACTTTACCAGTTGAGCTAACTGGAATCTACTAATATAGAATTTAGTAATTAAAGAGTTTCAATGGATGTATTGGTAGATTACTTTATGAAAATCTGAAGTCTCTAAACCCTTTTAACAAAAAAAAAAAAATCCCATTTCATTTTATTTTTCTTAGATCATGTATTAGTAAATTTGGTCAGAATTTCTTTCTTTTCTTTTCTTTTTTTTTTATAAGAAGTTGTAGATTATATGTTATTAGTACTTTAATTGATGTTACCATGAAGTCTAATTTGTAAAGAATTTATTTGTTATAATTAATTATTATAATTTATGTTCTTATAAAAACATAGAAAAATATGTTAATTTTTAGTCATTTTTTGCAAACTAGATGAAATGGTTCATGTCTGGGTCATCCTAATACAACTTTTTATTAAATGGGTTGAAATAAGTCATATATCTGTCAACTTAATTAGTATAACTTGTTTACCAAGCACGTTATCAGAGTAGTATTTGTTAAATCTATATAAATTATGTGTCGTGTCAACTAACCTATTTTTTTTTGTTTTATTTCAATTATATTATTGGAATTTTTTTATTTAGTTTAATTATATATGATTTTTAATTAATCCATAAATAAAGGTAATGATAATAGCATTGCAAAAAATTTCATTTTCTATAATCTATAATGAGTTGAGTTCAAGTTACACCTAGTGTAACTCTAAGCAATATTATACTACTCAATAACTTAGTATTGAATTAATATTTTAAAAATCCAACCGTTGAATTACATATTCTATATGTTCTTAACATGCATGCGAATTTTTATATCAATCGGATGCTATTTACCATTTGATCCATATACTCATCTTTTATACATTATTTTAAACTACAAAAATTTGAATTTTAACAATTGATTGATGACATCGTTATTAATTTTTGATCTCCTTGAAATTTTGCAAGCATGAAGAATATATAAAGATAATGTAATTTAACGGTGGATTTGTCAATATTCGAATACAATTAAAAAATATTAGGTGGTGTAACATTACTTAGAGTTATACCAGGTGTAACTTGAACCCGACCCATAATGAGTTGTGTTCAAGTTACACCTAGTGTAACTCTAAGCAATGTTACACCACTCAATAACTTAGTATTGAATTAATATTTTAAAAATCCAACTGTTGAATTACATATTCTATATGTTCTTAACATGCACGCGAATTTTTATATCAATCGGATGCTATTTACCATTTGATCCATATACTTATCTTTTATACATTATTTTAAACTACAAAAATTTGAATTTTAACAATTGATTGATGACATCGTTATTAATTTTTGATCTCCTTGAAGTTTTGCAAGCATGAAGAATATATAAAGATAATGTAATCTAACGGTGGATTTGCCAATATTTGAATACAATTAAAAAATATTAGGTGATGTAACATTACTTAGAGTTACACCAGGTGTAACTTGAACCCGACCCATAATGAGTTGGGTTCAAGTTACACCTAGTGTAACTCTAAGTAATGTTACACCACTTAATAACTTAGTATTGAATTAATATTTTAAAAATCCAACTGTTGAATTACATATTCTATATGTTCTTAACATGCATGCGAATTTTTATATCAATCGGATGTTATTTACCATTTGATCCATATACTCATCTTTTATACATTATTTTAAACTACAAAAATTTGAATTTTAACAATTGATTGATGACATTGTTATTAATTTTTGATCTCCTTGAAATTTTGCAAGCATGAAGAATATATAAAGATAATGTAATCTAACGGTGGATTTGTCAATATTCGAATACAATTAAAAAATATTAGGTGGTGTAACATTACTTAGAGTTACACCAGGTGTAACTTGAAACCGACCCATCTATAATATATATATATATATATATGAAGACATTTACTTTTGTTTGATCTTATAACATTTCCACCTATGATTTTAAGGCCTCACAATTTTACATGTCATTGTTCTAATATATATCTTTTAAAAATGTTTTCTATTATATATTTAAACTCTCTATCAAAATCTTGTCATGTCATGTTTTCTTCAAATGGTAGAATAGATAGTCTCATTTACAAATACAATCATAATAAATACTTATTAATAATTATCATATTTGCGAAATTCATAGTTTTATTTTTGAAAAGGAACAAAATTCACATTTTGTAAACTTTCTCATGCATTGCATGAGCTACTAACTAATTTATTATATGATAATAGTGATATCTAAGTTGCAAATAAATGCCAATTTTGAAGGCTTCCTTGATCTTTCTTTTTTTTTTTTTTTTTTTTTTTTTCGACTCGTCTTCTTTAAAATGACGTTGTCAAAACTTTAGTTCATGATAGTCACACTCCAATTTGTTGAATGTGCGGTGTCACTGTTATCCTCTTAGTGCTAATTTTGGCCATTTATTGGTTAAACTGGGGACTTAAGAAAATAAACCTCATCAACCTCGAAAAGAATTTTTTTCAAAGAAACGGTGGTCTTCTGCTACAGCAACAACTTTCCACGCACAATTTAACTATCGAAACGATTAAGATATTCACAGAAGAAGAACTCAAAGAGGCAACAAACAATTATCATGAAAATAGAATCCTAGGCCATGGAGGCCAGGGAACTGTATACAAAGGAATATTACCTGATAATAGATTAGTTGCCATTAAGAAGTCCGTAATACTAAATCAGAGCCAAGTCAAACAATTTATTAACGAAGTGATTATTCTCTCCCAAGTGCACCATAGAAAATGCGGTAAACTTGTTGGGATGTTGTTTGGAGACTCAAGTACTTCTGTTAGTGTATGAATTTGTCACTAATGGTCAGAGGCGTAGCCAGGATTTTTAGTTTGGGGGGGGGGGGGGGGCCGAATTACATATTCATACATACATTTACACAGCTACATTTTTACCCCTTAACATTAAATTACCCTCTACTTTTTTTTCATTCAATATGTTTAGTCTAGATCAAGCATTGAAAAACAATTGGAAACTTAACAACAACAATAACAATAAAAGATTTAGTACCAAATTGAAAATTAAATATAAAAATTATATGTGTGTGTGTCCAAGAGAAAATTGCTTTTTAAGTATTGTCACTCTCAAACATTACATATCCTCGGTGTAGTTTTTTTTTTTTTTTTCATTTGATGCTTTGTGACTAACCAATTAAGTAAGTTTCTTTAAGATCTTCTCCCATCTTTCCGCGTGTATGTGTGTGTTAAAAATATTTAATATTCTCAAAAGAAAAAACAATGGGTAAATCCCACATTAGAAAATGAGTGTGAGTTAAAGAGATTTAAAGCATATGCTGTATATTCAAGGCCCTTTTGGATATACACCACTGTAAATTTTTTTAAGACCTTCTCCCCTCTCCCTGTGTGTGTGTGTGTGTGTTAAAAA